>NC_035449.2:16693025-17042594 GCF_002127325.2 Helianthus annuus
TCGCTGAAATCTTTAGTTCACGCGGGCCGCGTATGTGTTTGTCTAAGTTAATGCGGGCCGCGAGCGACCCAGGTTGTGGCACAGCCCGGTGATGACACGTGTCATAACGCGTGTTGAACCTAGGTGGTGACCCGGACCATCTACGCCTAGACCCCTAGGCCATGCGGGCCGCGTAAGCCCTGCCCATATTTCACGCGGGCCGCGAGAGGGTGCGATTACAGCCCTATAAATAGAAGGCAACGGGCCTTCAGTCTGCTCGTTCAACTTTCTTTTCTTAATCTAAATTTCTGTAGTGGCGTTATTATACCCGGGCATTATACCCCCTAATTAGCGAGGTTCTGCTACGATGTAAGTATTATAACCCCTGGAGACGTATTAGATACGCTGCCCGATTGATCTAGGGTTCCGTAACGGCTGTCGTGGTTCTGCCCGACGTAGTCGTTGGAATGCCGTCTCGGGGAGGGTATTACTAATGTTAAAATGGGTTATTATACTAACACACGTGCATTTGTGTAAATTATAGATATTCACCAGGAAACTCTAAAGAATAACCTAAGACATCAATGTGAGTTGATCCACTTTTTGTTAAACTGTTTTTACAAAACGTTACATACTTTTCTATGCGAATAACAGTTATTGAGTATTTGTAAGAATACAATTATCGTGGGTATGTTGGGGTTTTGTATACAAAATTGGTTACAACCTGGTTAAGGAGTAACATTTCCACAAGTCGGGTTTCGACAGTACCAACAGGTGATAATTGATATAACTTAGAAACAAATGTAATTGCGGGATCGCCCTCAATACTGTTCACTGTGAATTTTATTTAAACCTGATTAAACTGGGATTCACTCACCAGTATTTCCCACTGACAAAATGTTTTTAAAACGCGTTTCAGGTAACAAAATGTGAAAGCCAAATAGAGGCCAGCTGGACAGCACTGGAGGCTTGGAAAAGTGGCAATAAAGTTACCTAAGAATAAAAATGGATGTTTTTATTAAATAAATAGGATTTATTCCTATGAAATGTGTGTATTGAAAACTTGGGTTTTACCCAATATGTTTAATGTTATAAAACATGGTGGTTTACTCTGATTAAATATTTCCTAACTACGGTCCTGATGAAAATTTCCGCTGCCAAATTGGATAAATAAACGTGATACCACCGAAACTGGCTCACGACCGCCCGTTCCCGGGAACTAGGGACCGGGGGTTGTGACAGAAGGTGGTATCAGAGCTATGCCACTGATTCAGCCACAGAAGTGTTCTGCTGACATCAAAATTCAAAGTGTTAGGAAATAAATTATGGAAATACGTGCATAATTGTATTTTCTTGCTATGTGTTATCTGACTATCTGTTAGTTTACAGTATGAGCGACCAAGGACCCTCTGACACGTATCGTCAATTGTCCGGTTCGCCTAGGAGCGAAGGCACCTCCTCTTCTCAGCCTGCCATCTCGGGGTATTCTGCTGACACAGAAGAAGGAATCTTTGTGTTTAAGGCTCAATCTGAAGAGCCATTTCCTCAGAAAAAGAGGGGATGGTTCAGTAGGGGAGCGCATGAACGTAGGAAACGAATGAAAAAGTTGCAGGAGCAACGAGTGTTAGCCGCAGCAAAAAGAGAGACTGATGCTTATAATCAGGATATGCTCAATAAGGGTATCGCTAATATCCATATTTTAGCAACCACTGCTGCTGACCCAAACCTGGAACAAATGCTAGCACCCCAACCACAACCACAAAATCCTGACCAACCCATGGAAGTAGAAAATCAAATAGAAATGCCTGATTACAACCCGGAGGAGATACCTAGGGTACCTGCACCAAATCCTCTAGACCCAAACAATTACGACCCCTGGTGGGACGATGTTAGGGACTACGTGCAACAAAACCCAATACAGGAAAATGTGTCAATGCCCAACTTAGGAGCTTACCCAGGGTTAGATACTCAAGATCCCTACAACATTAGTGATGCATATGTTAGGGAAATTTTAGAGAATCCATACCCGTACCAGGCCCCTATGCCTCCGTACCAGGAACCCGTACCACAGATTCCAAACCCAGTCCTAGAACCTGCACTCCCAATGAGTGTAGAAAATGTCCAAGAACTTAGAACTTTCGGTGAGGAAATTTTAGAAAGCAGTGAGAGAATGCGACAGGTGGGAGAACGCCTCGTCTGGAAATATGACGAGCGTAATATGGATTTTGGGATGAATCCATATCAGTAAATGTGATGGCAGGAACGGTAGTAATAATAATAATAATAATAATAAAATAATATATGTGTGTATGTGTTAGAAAAAAAAAACCATTACGGATGCCTACTACTAGTATTGTAGCTTTACATTTCAGTCGGTATTGTAATTTAAATTTCAGTACTGGTGTGTAATGATGCATACTATATAAATAGAGTAGAAGTCGCAATGCTCGACGCTTTTGGTTAAAAGTGTGTGTCATGTGATTGGCTATATTCAAATATTATTTGTGATATTAATATTTGGTAAATGTTTAAAATTCAGATGGTCGACGAGGAAAATCAAGATAATCTGAATAACGATAACCAGAGTAACAATAACGTGATTAATGAGAATCCGGACAACAATAACAATGGAAACCAAATGGATAATAGTGTCGTTCAACACATAGTGGCACAAGGAATTATAGATGCAATGCCCTTTATTATTCAAACAGTTCAAGAAGCAAATAATAAAAGTAAGCATAGTAGTAAACGACCAAGTGAACCAGAACATAGCGTGAACAATGGACCCGTACTTCAAGCGCCCATTCCCAAAAGAAGAAGAACCATGCCATATGGTTGTTCTTACAAAGAATTCTGGTCCTGTAAACCAATAGAATTCTCGGGCAATGAAGGACCCATTGCAGCCCTACGCTGGATAGAGAAAACTGAGGCCGTTCTGAAAATAAGCAAATGTGCTGAAGAAGATAAGATAATGTTTGCTTCAAATCTGTTTAAAAACGCAGCCCTAGAATGGTGGAACACTATCCTCCAGTCAAGAGGAAGTGATAGAATTTATAACATGGAATGGGAGGAATTCAAAAATATGGTAGAGAGGAAATTCTGTCCTCCCAATGAAAAGGAACAGATAGCAAATAAATTTCTGAATCTTAGAATGGTCGGGGTAGACAGTAAGGGTTACACTACCACATTCTTTGAATATGCTAGGATAGTACCAACCCTTGCATCACCAGAACCAGTGTTAATCTCCCGTTACATCTGGGGATTAATTGGAGAGATTAGACATGTAGTCAAGGCAGCTAGACCCCAAACCATAGAGGAAGCTGTAGAACTAGCCAATACCTTGACTGATGAACTAGTGCGAACTAGAGAAGAAGACCAGAGGAGAAACCTAACCCAAAAGCTTACTCAAGAATTCCGTTCAGGGAATTTTAACCATAGGAATATAGGTTCTACCTCAGCACCATACTGCAGAAACTGCAAGAAGAAGCATTCTGGAAGATGCTCTCCTTACTGCAATTACTGTAATGCGCCAGGACACAAGGAAGAAAATTGCAGGAGAAAAACCAGTAATGGAATGTGTTACAACTGTGGAGAAAAAGGTCATATTAAGACAAACTGTCCAAAACTGGCTCCAGCTGCCAATACCAAGAATACTAAAAATGCTAGAGCATTCGTTCTAACTGCAGACGAAGCTAGGATGATTCCAGACGTCATAGCTGGTACGTTTTTAGTTAATGATATATTTGCTAAAGTATTATTCGACTCTGGTGCAAACCAAAGTTTTATTAATACTTTATTTTGCAAACTCCTAAATCAATCATTAACTAAACTACCACAAGAATGTCTAGTAGAAACCGCAAATGGAGAAACCGTTAAGATTTCTGACATTTTGCAAGGAGCAAGAATAGAAATTTTTAATCAAAAATTTATTGCAAACCTTTATCCAATGAATCTGGTAGGATTTGATGTCATATTAGGAATGGATTGGTTAATAGCCAATAAGCTAATATCTTGTGTGATCAAAAGTCAATTCAGATAAAATCACCAAGAGGTGAAAAGATCACAATTAAAGGAGATAAACCATTTAGATCCACTAAATTCATCTCTGTGATGAAAACTGCAAGTTATATAAGGAAATGATCTATAGTGTATTTGATTTCTATAATCACTAACACTAAAGGAAAAGAATTAAAAGACATTCCAGTAGTGTCTCAATTTTCAGATGTCTTTCTAGAAGAATTGCCAGGACTACCGCCAGACAGGGAAGTTGAATTCAGAATTCACCTATTACCAGGGACAGCGCCAATTGCCAAAGCACCTTACCGTTTAGCACCCGCTGAAATGCAAGAACTGAAGAAACAGCTAGACGAATTGTTGGAGAAAGGATTCATACAGCCAAGCTCATCACCATGGGGAGCGCCGATTTTATTTGTTAAAAAGAAGGACGGATCAATGCGTATGTGCATTGACTACCGTGAATTGAACAAAGTCACGATTAAGAATCGGTATCCATTACCGAGGATCGATGATTTGTTTGATCAACTTCAAGGAGCACGATTTTTCTCTAAAATCGATTTAAGATCAGGATATCATCAATTAAAGGTACAGGAAGAGGACATTCCTAAAACCGCATTTAGAACAAGGTATGGTCATTATGAGTTTACTGTCATGCCATTTGGTTTAACCAATGCCCCAGCCGCATTTATGGACATGATGAACCGAATATGTAAGCCATATTTGGATAAATTCATAATTGTCTTCATAGATGATATTCTAATTTATTCTAAAAGTAAAGAAGAGCATGCAAAGCACTTGCACTTACTTTTAAGTTTATTGAGAAAAGAAAAGCTTTATGCTAAATTTTCAAAATGTGAGTTTTGGTTAGAACAGGTACAATTTCTCGGACAATTAGTTAACCATGAAGGAATTCATGTGGATCCAACAAAGATCGAGGCAATTACTAAATGGAAAACCCCTGAATCACCAACCGAGGTTAGAAGTTTCTTAGGATTGGCCGGTTATTATAGAAGATTTATTCGAGATTTTTCTGGAATAGCCATTCCTTTAACTAAGCTGACCTGTAAATCTGTTAAGTTTGAATGGGGACCAAAACAAGAAGAAGCTTTTAGAATCCTTAAGCAAAGATTAACCCATACACCCATACTAGCGTTACCAGATGGAACTGAAGACTTTGTAGTCTATTGTGACGCTTCTAAGTTAGGATATGGATGTGTGTTAATGCAACGTTAAAAGGTTATAGCTTATGCCTCCAGACAACTTAAGAGTCATGAAGAAAATTATTCAACCCATGATCTGGAATTAGGAGCCATAATTTTTGCCCTTAAGATTTGGAGACATTATCTTTATGGTAGTAAAATTTACCATTTTTACAGATCATAAGAGTTTAAGGTATGTCTTCGGGCAAAAAGAGCTGAATATGAGGCAAAGACGCTGGATGGAGTTACTTAGCGATTATGATTGTGATATCCAGTATCATGCAGGAAAAGCCAATGTGGTGGCTGATGCTTTAAGTCGAAAGTATCATGAAAAGCCAAAAAGGGTACGTTCTCTTAAATTAAATCTACAAGTAGATTTAAATGATCAGATTAGAAAAGCACAAGAATCAGTAATCAAGGAGGATACTGAAAGATTAAAAGGAATGATTAAGGAGTTAGAACAAGGAACAAATGGAATTTGGAGGTTCCATAAAAATAGAATGTGGATACCTAAATTAGGAAATTTACGTCACCGTATATTAGAAGAAGCTCATAAGTCTAAATATACGATGCATCCAGGAAGTGATAAAATGTACCAGGATTTAAGGAAAAATTTTTGGTGGATAGGAATGAAAAAGGATGTAGCAGCCTATGTTTCTAAATGTTTAACTTGCTTACAAGTTAAAGCTGAACATCAGAAACCCTCAGGTTTGTTACAAAAATTAGAAATGCCAGTTTGGAAATGGGAATTAATAACAATGGATTTTGTTACCAAATTACCCAAAACAAGAAAAGGTAATGATACAATCTGGGTGATTGTAGATAGGCTAACCAAATCAGCTCATTTCTTACCAATGAAGGAAACCATTAGTATGGAACAATTAGCCAAATTGTATGTAAATGAAATCGTTTCATTACATGGAATTCCTTTATCAATTGTTTCTGATAGGGATAGCCGTTTTACTTCTCATTTTTGGTCAAGCTTCCAAAAAGCAATGGGAACCAAATTGAATCTAAGCACAGCTTATCATCCTCAAACAGACGGGCAAAGCGAAAGGACAATCCAGACGATGGAAGACATGCTTAGAGCTCGTGTAATTGATTTCGAAAGTAATTGGGATGAACACTTACCTTTAATAGAATTTTCTTATAATAACAGTTATCACACAAGTATCAATGCTGCACCATTCGAAGCACTTTATGGACGAAAATGTAGAACCCCAGTCTGTTGGGCAGAAATTGGGGAAAAGCAACTATCTGGACCTGAGATAGTACAAGAAACTACTGACAAAATCATTCAAGTCAAGGAACGACTAAAAGCAGCACGTGATCGACAAAAGAGCTACGCTGACAACAGACGAAAACCATTAGAATTCCAAGTAGGCGATAAAGTGTTATTAAAAGTCTCTCCTTGGAAAGGGGTGGTAAGATTCATCAAAAGAGGAAAGCTAAGTCCCAGGTATATTGGACCTTTTAAGATTATTAAACGAATAGGACCTGTAGCATATCAGCTACAACTGCCAGAGGAAATGGCAGGAATACATGATGTATTTCATGTATCTAATCTCAAAAAGTGCTTAGCTGATGAGTCACTCGTAATACCTCTCAAGGATATAGAGGTAAATGAACAACTCAAATTTGTAGAAAGACCTCTACAAATTGAAGATAGGAAAATTAAGAATCTCAAACATAAGAGATTAGTTCTGGTCAAAGTGAAGTGGGACTCCAAAAGAGGACCTGAGTACACATGGGAACTTGAATCAGAAATGCAAAAGAAATATCCACACTTGTTCCAGTAGATCTCGAGGACGAGCTCTAAAACAAGGTGGGGAGGATATAACAACCCTCGGTAAAATCAATGTCCTAATAATTTTACACCCTAATATATCTTAAAATGTCTCAACATGTCTTTATATGCACCCCGTATGTGAAAACCGAGCCAAAATAGATTATAATATATAAAAATAAATTAAAAACCCTAAAAAGTAAGCTGAGGCGGGCCGCGTAGAGCCTCACCTCAACTTAAGGCGGGCGGCATTAGTATGTAGATGAACTTCGCTGAAATCTTTAGTTCATGCGGGCCGCGTATGTGTTTGTCTAAGTTAATGCGGGCCGCGAACGACCCAGGTTGTGGCACAGCCCGGTGATGACACGTGTCATAACGCGTGTTGAACCTAGGTGGTGACCCGGACCAGCTACGCCTAGACCCCTAGGCCATGCGGGCCGCGTAAGCCCTGCCCATATTTCACGCGGGCCGCGAGAGGGTGCGATTACAGCCCTATAAATAGAAGGCAACGGGCCTTCAGTCTGCTCGTTCAACTTTCTTTTCTTAATCTAAATTTCTGTAGTGGCGTTATTATACCCGGGCATTATACCCCCTAATTAGCGAGGTTCTGCTACGATGTAAGTATTATAACCCCTGGAGACGTATTAGATACGCTGCCCGATTGATCTAGGGTTCCGTAACGGCTGTCGTGGTTCTGCCCGACGTAGTCGTTGGAATGCCATCTCGGGGAGGGTATTACTAATGTTAAAATGGGTTATTATACTAACACACGTGCATTTGTGTAAATTATAGATATTCACCAGGAAACTCTAAAGAATAACCTAAGACAGCAATGTGAGTTGATCCACTTTTTGTTAAACTGTTTTTACAAAACGTTACATACTTTTCTATGCGAATAACAGTTATTGAGTATTTGTAAGAATACAATTATCGTGGGTATGTTGGGGTTTTGTATACAAAATTGGTTACAACCTGGTTAAGGAGTAACATTTCCACAAGTCGGGTTTCGACAGTACCAACGGGTGATAATTGATATAACTTGGAAACAAATGTAATTGCGGGATCGCCCTCAATACTGTTCACTGTGAATTTTATTTAAACCTGATTAAACTGGGACTCACTCACCAGTATTTCCCACTGACAAAATGTTTTTAAAACGCGTTTCAGGTAACAAAATGTGAAAGCCAAATAGAGGCCAGCTGGACACCACTGGAGGCTTGGAAAAGTGGCAATAAAGTTACCTAAGAATAAAAATGGATGTTTTTATTAAATAAATAGGATTTATTACTATGAAATGTTTGTATTGAAAACTTGGGTTTTACCCAATATGTTTAATGTTATAAAACATGGTGGTTTACTCTGATTAAATATTTCCTAACAACGGTCCTGATGAAAATTTCCGCTGCCAAATTGGATAAATAAACGTGATACCACCGAAACTGGCTCACGACCGCCCGTTCCCGGGAACTAGGGACCGGGGGTTGTGACACTTTATACTTCCATCAAACCTCTGTAATCACACACTCAATTAAACATGGTTTCACAATCTTATAAGGCCCTCCACTGCACCTGATTAAACCCCAATCACAGAAACCCTATGAGGCCTCTCTTCCCAAACAATCAAAGTTGCAAAATATTACGAAGGTAAACCACTCAATTGTAAGTCCTCCATACAAAATCTAAAATCTGGAAAAAACAACTCAAGAACCATAACTTTTTTTTTTTGCAATTTGGCATACCTATTGTTCGGACCAATGTTGTAGTTTAAAAATCTAACCAATTTGGGGACATGCATACCTGCATCGGAGTTGCCAGAACCCTGACCGGACAGCTGACCATTTTCGAAGCCGTAGATCAGTTAGCTAATGTTCGTCTCAGTTGTAAACCATCAAACTAGCAGCTGAAGATCTGCCAATACCCAGAAAACAAAGTTAATATATAAGATTAAAAAACACCATTCATAAAGCCTCTATATCATTCCACACTTCAAACACAAAAGGCGAAAAAAAAAGGAAAGAAAAAAGAGAGCATTATAGAAAGCAAAACGATCATTCAGCTTGACATTTCATCAACGCTTGAAGGCAGTATAAACCACAAGATGCCATGTGTCCCAAAACAAACTTATTTATTATATTAGATAGATATATTTGAATAAGGTTCCAAGCCGTTGGAGTTGAGAGTGAGAGTAGAAAGGTTCGAACCTCGGTAACATCGCCTTTTAAAAAAAATATAAACCAAAAATTGAATTCAATTTTGCGATTTTTGAACAATTTCAATTTAGATATCCAAATTTAAACACTAATTTACATAAGATTTATCTACGAATAATAAAAACTAATTTACATAATTAAGATATCGGTTAATCGTTTATACCTCCCCGAATCCTCCGTCTTTCTTTACACCTCCCTCATCCTTTTTGGGTTTAGGAGATATAATTTCTACGGTTTTCTTGGCCCCGAACTCAACTCGCTCCTTGATATGAGCGGGATCTACTTTCCCCATTTTCGTAAGCTTGTTGCTCCCATAATTGGCTTTTACAGTTCCCGCACCTACATACATACAAATAGATATGTTACTTGGACCAGGTATGTATGCATACATAGGGATGTTCAATAAAGAACCAAACCGAAGATCAGTTTCGAAAGTCGAGTTTTAGAATGACAGTGATTGCCCTTTGTCAAATTTCTTTGAGTTATCAGTATCGACAATCTTTTTTTCGTCGGCTTCTTGTTTTTACGCCAACGCCATTCTATAATAAAGTTTAAAGCAAGCAATTATAAGAAATTAGAAAAAATTAGAGTAAATTACAAGTTTTGTCCTTTACGTATGTACCAAATTGCAGGCGGTGTCCTTTAACTTCAAAATTGACTGGTTTTGTCCTTAACGTTTCAAAATCTTGCACGTTATGTCCTTTAGACCAAACCTAGTTAGATTTTTTTGTTAAAGTTGGTCATGTGCCTTGCACATGAGGGCACTTTTGTCATTTTACATCTCTAAGGACTTTTTTTTGTAAAAATAAAAAAATAAAATAAAATACAATTTCATTATGCAATCACTTTCTCTCTCTAACTCTCTCTCCCTCTCTCTTCTCTCTCTCAACAAATAGCCTTGGTAAGGCTTTGCTGATCACATCTATACATTTGGAGTCTAAGCAGCCTAATTGGAGCATAAAAGAAAGCGTACATATCTACAGTGGTAACGAATAAACATATGAGGTTCAAAATTTCATTTTACCCTCAATGATTTTAAGACAAGTATATAAATTTAAAATTCAATCAACTTTACAGCAATCAATGAAATTCCCATACCAATTTCAAGAAAACTGCTTGGAATTCTTAAAACAGTCACTTGTAAGAAAAGTCAAATTAGCAAACCTTTTCCTCCAATGCATTCGTTTGGCCACTGCAGATGTTGAAAACCAAAACAGAGGATCTAAACAACGTTAGACGATTTACTGGCTTGGACCACCGCCGCAACCACCCCTTCACCCAGCGTCGTGTCTAACCCACCACAATCAACCACCCACCACCGTACGCCCACCATCGCTAAACCCACCACTTGTGAGTCTTTGTTTCACTTTCCCATTATTTTCGCCTCTCATTCGCCGCCGCTTCCCGGAGTTCTCTCTGTCACTCCCCTGAGATAACTCACCGGTCAACTACATAAATTAGGGTTTCATCCTCCCTCATTTTCCCCCAATTTCTTCAATTTTCCCCAATTTCATTCTCAATTCCTTCATTTTTTGTCTGGTCTAAACCTCCAATTCAACCAATTTCTTCAATTCCAATGGGATGTTTCACTTTATAAGCTTCTTGTTAGCCTCACAAAACCTAATCATCGTAGAAAACATTTTCCAGATCTTCATGTTTTAATCATTTTATTTTACAAAATAGTCCTTGTATATAACTTATTTATATAATAACCCCTGAAAATGTGAAAAGACAAGGATACCCTCATATGCAAGGCATATGACCAAACTTAACCAAAAAATCTAACTAGATTAGGGCTTAAGGACATAACGTGCATGATTTTGAAACGTTAAGGACAAAACTCGTCAAATTTAAAGGTAAAGGACAGCGCCTGCAATTTGATACAAACATAAAGGACAAAACTTGTAATTTACTCAAAAAATTAAAAACAAAGGGAATGAAATGGGTTGAAACTAACCTCACCAAACTTTGGCACCTTGTGGAAGTTCTCTCTTAATATATAACTGTACATCATAAATATAATAGCCATGGATGACTAAACATTTCAAAATAAAATAAATCTATCAACCTAGTGAAAACTCAAATCTAGAGTTCAGTTATCACAGCCTCTTTGACATTCAAAGATTGATATACTATTACCTCTTAAAGAAGTGAATAAAAATCATCGACCGAAATTGCTGTTGTGAGAAGCCATGCTAGTCGCCTAGTATGTACAAAAAAAATGCTAACATGATTAAAAAAATTATAACTTAGAAAAAGAATATTCTTCCAATAAAAGTTATATTTGAAATACTTATCAAATGTCGTGTTAGATACCTAGTATAATACATGTGCACAAAAAATGACATATGAACCGTGACATCAATTATTTTAGAAAAATAAACAGCAAAATAGGGGATGGGTGTATAAAATAGTTTATTTTTGTGTGGGTCGAATGGAAGCGGGTTGACCCGAATCCTCTTACTCCAACAAAAAGATCTTTCATTTTGACCCATTACCCAACGGTAACAATTTCAACAAAAATCAATGCTAATTAGGTTTAAATTAAAATCAGTCTGTTTGAAATCAAACTGCAACAATTAGCGATCAATAAAGGAACCGTAGTAACAGTTGCTAATTACCAGAAACTTACCCAATAAAGGAAAGATTATGTTGATTTAACTTCTTCAACCTTCATTATCGCCGACGACCAGCTTCTGTGCCTCCGTCTCTCGTCGTTCTTCCTCTGACAATTGCCCCTGCATATTCCAGAAACAAAAATCAACAAAAATAAAAAACAAATCAATGAAAAGCATAAGAGCTTCATTATAACTGGATGGTGCGGTGCGCGTGTTGCTGCGCATGGCCTTTTTGTATAGTTTTTGATGCACCAGCACTATTTCCACAATTGCAAATATAGATTTGAAACAGATGTTCATGTTGGTTTAGGGCCTGAGCAACTTTGAAGAGTTTGTCCGGTCCATCTACAAAAAAAAATTTTAAAGAAAGAAGTAACACCCAGTACGAAGAAATAAATGTGTAAACTATATCCAATATCCAACAACAATTCTATCCATATGTGGATTACTCTTTACCAAGCTCATAGATGGTTTATCATATGCAACTTGAGCGTAAACTAAAAGGTAGAAAAAACTTTCATTTTGATCATTTGCATCGATTCGTCTATAGCTATCCGCCTGAGCTAACCACCACCACCGTCGGACGTAATAAAGCCCAAAGACTATCTCTTTCCTCTGTAATTCTACGGTTTAAGATCTGCGAAGAACCACCTCAGGCCTTTCTCCTCTAACCACCATTGTACTTGCATGTATATTAAGCAAAACATGTTATTTTTATACATATTGACAGACTACAATATATCAACAACTGTGAGTAATTAGCTTGGTATTTCTTTTTATTGTTTTTTTTTCTATTAGAAAATCAAAAAGTATACTTTCATAAAGTAGTGTCACATATATCTCAAGAAGCAAAATAAAACATGTTTCAAGAGTTTATATCAAGTTTCTTGGAAATTATTTATTATGAGTTATGTATCGACTTAAAACTTGTGAACTAAAATTTAGTACCAGATGACCATAATAGTATCTCAGTGTTATTCAAAATCATATATATTAGTTACATCCCGTGATCCCGATATCCGATAGTCAACCTCATTCCATATCTGATTTGTAACAGCAGTTGTAAACTCAAAAACAACATGAACATTATAATCAGCACATATATGATTAGTATACTGCCATCTACGTTAAAACAACAATTGTTCATGCTTTAAAACAAATCAATTAGGTATAACAAAATGGGAAAACAAATTTAATTAGTATACTGCCATCTACGTTAAACATGATGATAAGATCAAAACGACCTCCAAAAAACCACTAAACCAATTAAAACTTACTCATAACCTTAATCAACAACCAAAAATTTTACTAAACTGTAATTTTAAGACGTCAATCCCTCAAGTCAACTAAGTTCATGTTATTCAAGAGAAAAAGTTAAAGTAACAAAACATAAAAGCACCGCAAAGAAAGACAATTTTACCCAGTTCGTCGGAGATTCATCCATAAAATCCCAAACCACCGTGTACTACTTTCATCAGAGGCCCTAGAATCAGAACAAAATGAAAAGATATACTATTAAATAAGTTTGGTATTTCATGGTTTAAATCACATGAAGTTACCTATGATTTGCGAAGAAGATTTGAGAGATGAAATCCAAGAATAGAATGGCCATGAAGTAAATCCGATTTGTGAACAGGACTCACAAACGGAGGGATGAGTCTTGAGAGGCTCGTCTTCAATGGCGATGAAATGAAATCCGTATCATTAAACTGCCATGAATCGAATGGCAGAAACTTGAATCAAAAGGGAGAAATTAGCAGTGAAGGATTGCCCAACTGATGCACGAATTTAATCGGAAGATCCACAATAGTTTCGATGGGAGAAGAATGAAATTAGGGTTTGTGTGGGGATAAGAAAAGAAGCGTGTTTTAGAATGTTTTTATAACCGAGTCAGAAAATGGGTATTTGGGGCTTCATTAAAGAAAAAAGCGGACCCGGAAGTTTGGAGCCAAAACCAACATTGAGAAGCTCTATAATCATGCTACATCAGCAAAATTTAACACATTTATTATATACTAGCGGTAAGACCCGTGTGCAAACACGGGTCGTTTCTTAGAAAACAATGCATAGCCCATATTGACAGAGAGCAAAAAAATAATTAATGCAGACTTATAAAATTGATATAAATTAATGATTAATAGCTTTATTCAACAGCAATTCCATTATGTTGAGAACAAACTACTTTACAAAATTATTTAATGATAGGGTGACTTGGGATTTTTAAAAATGTTTATTTTTGTACTACTTTACAAAATTAGATAGAATTCAAGAAAACGAAACAACAAATTAAACAGATATTGAGTTATTCAAAGTTCTGTTGAATACTAAATGAGATGTTGACCAAAATTAAAACAGATGTTGACCAAAAGTCAATCAGATGTTGACCAATAGTCAAATAGATGTTGACCTTAAACAGATGTTTGGTTTAATGCCATAGATCTGTTTATGGCCAAACATATGTATAAGTCCAAATATCTGATATACAAGGCCAAACATCTGTTTAAGGAAAAACATCTGTTCAAGGTGAAACATCTATTTATGACCAAACATCTGTTTAAGCACAAACATCTGTTTAAGTCCAAACCTCTGATATAAAAGGCCAAACATCTGTTAAAGGCCAAGCCTCTGTTAAAGGCCAAACATCTGTTTAAATCTGAACAGATGTTTAACTTAATCAGATCTACTGTCTTCTCACACTGTTTTCCTCTTCAAAACACTGTTGAACCTAACATCGGTTTCCATTAACTATTGACCAAAAGTCAAACAGATGTTCAAACCCTGGTTTTGACAACATGAAACACAACATCATCATGCCAAATACAGTCATATACATCCATCCATTATTCTGAATTCATAAACCCATAAATGCAGAAGAATGTCACATTTGCGATTAATAAACCAAGTTTCTACTAGCTGCAGTTACTATTAGCAAAAAGAAGCATGATATCATCTATATATAAAACATAAAGTGCTAATAACAGTGTTTTATCATGTTAGCTATACATAGCAGCAAAACATCAAGTTAATAATTTAAAAAAAAACATACAATTTCACCATCAAAAAATTCATAATTATAATATCTGATATCAGAACATACTTAAATGTCGTTGTTAAACTGAGGTAACTTGATTTAATATGATCTTCTGTTCCGAAGACACGTATGTGAAGTGCAACATATCACCAAATCTCAACTTATTCTCAGTCATAAACTTTCGCCAACCGTCCAACGCATAACGTGGCTTCAAATCATTTAACTCCGACTTAACATCATAAACCTCCACAACTCCAACCATGTTTTGAACTTTCAAAGGATGAAGATCAACAGAAAGACCTGCTCGTCTGGCAACTTCAACAGGAAGACGCTACATGTACTGTGTGGAAAAAAATAATAGTCAGACAAATAAACATAAATCATTAGTTTGTTATAAAAAACGATATACCAGCCTATAGTCTCCTTTGCGATCAAAATGAAAGAACTCAGGGTCGAGAAGATGTCCAGAATGTTTTTTTGCAGTCTTTATAATCTTTTTCTACAGATAAGCTTTTTCTGAACATTGGCGGCTCTCTTCCCCTTGATGAAAAAGTAAACATGTAACACCCCGTGTTTTCGAATGTTACAGTCAAAGTCAAAGTCCAAGTCAACTTTGACTTCTTTGACTGTTAATGTTCTTTTTACTTTTTTATTATGTGGAGTAAGTGTTGTATAAATGAGATGATCGAATGTTTAATCAATGCGACCGAATTACGACTGTGAATAGTAGAAAGTAACAATGCGATAAAGTTAATCAATCAATAATCAAGTTAATCGATTCATCAATCAGGCTCGAGACTCGAATTACGCGAACCCTGGTATTGTTATACGTGTGTGTGTGCCTTATGTGTTACTTGTGCGTGTTTACTTATATGTTTGGTGTGGTACTCAAGTGAATCAATCAAAAATCAAATCGAAACTCGAAAAGTAATCGAACTCTATCGAAACCGACATCGAAACGTGACTTATAGAAGATTGTATGTTAGATATAGTAGTTGGGACTGAAAGTAATTTGACTAGGAACTCTATCGTATTCGTACCATCGTCCATCGAAACATCGAAAATCATCGCGAAATACTCAAGGTGGGTCGCGAATCGAACAGGAGGCGTCCTGATCGAACACGCCAGCCGATCGGCTAGCATCTTCCTAGTCGATCGAGCAGCCCATTCGATCGGAGCTCCTGGCCGATCGGCTGCCACTTTCCTCTTTTGGAGCCTATAAATAGGGCTGTCATTATCACACTTTCCATTTTTGGAAAGCTCTGACCGAACCAGCCTTCTTCTTCACCTTTTCTCAGATTCCTCTCAACTCCGGTAAGTTTTCACTCTAATTCTTGTACGTTTTTTATCATTGCATGATTCTACATCTTCCTATCTTTCAAAACTCGATTTCTAACCGTGAAATCACCAAGATCTAAGTGTTCTTGGGTTATGTCATCATAGTGTTCTTCAAGAACACCAAACTTTGGCCTCATTCAACCATGAATAGCTTAGATCTGACCGGTTTCCACATAAACAAACTAAGATTTGTAAGAATCTTAACATTTTCATGAGTAATTTCCAACTTTCTTCAACCTTTTTCACTCAAAACCTTAAAACCGGTAGAAACGGAGCTTGAATCGGCTAACTAATCATTCTAACAGTTAAGAGGTTCAAGATTCGAATTCTATATACAAGGTTCACCGACGATGGGTTATACTCTAAACCGACGTTCCGAACCGTTCACCGGCCGGACTTGGGTGATTCCTGTCCGAGCCGAAGAAACGAGTAGGAACGGAGGATATCATAGTTCAACCCGTTATCAAACTACCTCGATATGGCAACAAGTGATCAAACAGCCAAGTGTTAGACGAAAGGCCGACCAGGTCAGAAATGCTGGCCGAACGGCTAGGCTGTTCAAACAGCCCAGCCGATCGGACATGCCAGCCGGTCGACCGGGCCAGCCGATCAGCTAGCACACGGTCTCACACTTTTCGAATTTTATGAAGTATGCCATTGACGAAGTGATGTTCGATCGAATACGCTACTCGATTGGTAAACATTACTCTTCGGATCATGAGATACTATGCTTCAACACTTAATCGTTTTTACAACTCGTTCGTAGTATGGAGTGCCAGCCGATCGAACAGACTGTTCGATCGAGTGACATTCTGTTGAGAACCACTTCTAAAGTTCCCAGCCGATCGGTTAAGCCGGCCGATCGAACGGACCGTTCGATCGATCGACCTGAAAGGTAAGGACATTTTAGTGTTCTCATATACTACAACGAAGACTTCAAAAGTTCAAATCCTCAAACACAAACACACCAGAGGAAGAAACAATCCACTCGAATGGCCCAGCCGATCGAGCCTACCGGCCGAACGAACAGGACTGTCCAATCGGACATGCCAGCCGACCGAACAGCCCGTTCGATCGAACCTGCTGTTCGATCGACCAGCCTATTCGATCCATCCACATTTGTTTGCATTTCCACGTTACTCATTGTTGTGCTATCGAACTGTTCAGGCTAACCTTACTCTCAGCGCTCCCTTCAATCCATAATCAATCACTATGAGTATTCTCGATCCCTTTTTGCTCTTAGCACTTTTGGGTGTTACATACGTTGCTTATATCAAAACACAAACGATCACACTACTCAAACTATTTAAACGCTAACCAATATGCATGTATTACGTGACTTGATGAATGCTTGTTGATTGTGTTTACACGTGGAATGTTGTCTACCTGCCTTAACGACGTAGTACTATAGTTTGGACTCAGCACCCGTTCACACGGGGGTTGTTAAGGACAATTACTTGCATGGATTACGGTGGTAATCATGTATTGCGAACCGTCTCGGACGGTCAACCCGCAGTCATTGGTATCGATAGGTCCATGTCGATAATTAACATGCTTCGTTTTCTTCTGTGTACGTGCTGGTTATGCGTAAACTATTCAAACTCTATATGCTATTATCAAACTTGTATGCTCACCTTTACATTTTATGTATTGACTTTATTTTAACGTATGTGACAGGTAATTAGGATGCTTATTTGCTAGGAAAGCGAGGCTAGAATAAGTTTCTAGAAGCCCCCAACAAATAGTTGTCCGCCGAGAACAAGCGTCTGGGGCATAGTTGTCTGTAGATCTTGTCCTCTGGCATTACAGCCAGAAAGTCAACAGAATAGGGGTCTAGAAGCAGATAAACAATTGCTGTAATAATATTGAATCTGAGTTGTCGGAACGGAATTTCTTGTTTGGATGATTATCTGTAATGACATGTTTGTTTATTCGGGATACGGTATGGGACGTATCTTTAACTGAATTATATAAATAGTTGTTATGGAAACTTCTGAACAATCTGTTTCGCTCAGTGCCATGCCCCGATGATTCCGCCATCGGTTGGGGTGTGACAGATTGGTATCAGAGCCATAATTATAGGGAATTAGGTTAGACATGACCTAGTCCGGGTCGCTGTCTTAGAGACCTAGACTATAGTTAGGAACCAACAGACCCAGTTTATGTGCCTTATTATGCAATCATTCACTATCACTGCACTCGAAATTTTCAATTAAAGTCAGGCGATTCAGTCAGGAATAGGTGTGAAAACCGCAAACTCCTGACCAAAATTGCCTGACTTATGGGGATTTTACTCCTTCATCTCGACATTTTCGCCAATAAACGAGGAGAATTATACCAAATCAGGTGTGAAACCCCCATTTTGATGAAAATTCTCCTTAAAGTTTCTTAAAACAAGGAAGAAATTGCTAAGACAAGGGGTGAAACCCTAACCTTGGCAGTTTGTTCCGAATATTATTCCATCTCACCAACGCATTCGACGGACTCCAACGACCTGAACTCACAAGTATGACCTAGGGAACGCGTGTGGAATGCCCAAGAATCGAGGCAGAAACACGACCTCTAGAGTCGAAAATGATGACAAGTCTACTGTGAATAGTCGAGTTGCCTTGGGTAGTCGATGTCTAGTAGCCGCAGACAATCTATCTCTCGATTTTATGTGTTTCGATTCTGAGAACCGCAACCGTGTACTCTGATGACTCGTTGATTTTATGTGTTTCGATTCTGAGAACCGCAACCGTGTACTCTGAGTGACCCTTTGACGAACCCGAGGCTTTGTAACAGTAAAATACGCTCACTAGGATATACGATATAAATTTCGCGAAGTTCCGTTTTAAAACGAGAAAGTTATGATCAAATTCGTATGCGAGGGGTTAAAAGCATCAACAATAAAAGTTAAGGCTTTTCGGATAGTAATTAGACTAACCGGGGACTTAACAATGCGGGTAAAAGTCACGAGGCCCTTAATTGTAAATAATCAAGGGCCAAATCGCAAAGTTACCCCTTCGAAACCGAAAGGTCAGGTTAATGATTACAAAAGATTTGAAAATCTTGGAAATCAGACCTCAGGCGGGCCGCGTGAGTGAAACCATCAAGCTGATGCGGGCCGCGCGCCATATCAAGATCTGTTTACTGACATGAGGATTCAGGCGGCCCGCGTCCATGTTTCCTGAATTCTAATGCGGGCCGCGTGGGAGTCCCAGATGCAGTAAACTTGGACAGATTCAATGTTTGAGCTTGTGAACGATCATTGATGCATTAATTGAAGCATGGGCGCCCTCTACATGTCCCCTAGCACCCAGGGACACCTGCTGTAACACCCCGTGTTTTCGACTGTCAAAGTCAAAGTCAAAGTCCAGTCAACTTTGACTTTCTTTGACTGTAAATAGTCGATTTTATGTTTTAGTTGTATTATGTGGAGTAAGTGTTGTAATCAGCAAGAATCGAAGTGATCGAATGTGTTTTAACGCGAACCGATCTACGACTGTGAATAGTAGGAAGTAACAATGCGATAAAGTTAACTAATCAGTAATCAAACCGATCCAACAATCAATCGAACTCGAGACTCGAATTATGCGAATTATGGTATCGATATACGTGTGTGTGTGTGCCTTATGTGTTACTTGTGCATGTTTACTTTATGTTTGGTGTGGTATTCAAGCAAATCAATCGAAAATCGAATCGAAACTCGAAAGCAATCGAACTCAATCGAAACCGACATCGAAACGTGACTTATACGAGATTGTATGTTAGATATAGTGATTGGGACTGAAAGTAATTTGACTAGGAAACTCTATCATATTCGTATCATCGTCCATCGCAATCGAAAACGTCGAAAATCGTCGCAAAATACTCAAAGCATGTCGCGGATCGAACAGGAGGCAACCTGATCGAATAGGCCAGCCGATCGGCTAGCATCTTGCCAGTCGATCGAGCAGCCCACTCGATCGGAGCCCCTGGCCGATCGGCTGACACCTTCCTCTTTTGGAAGCCTATAAATTGGGATGTCATTGTCATACTTTCCATTTTTGGAAAGCTCTGACCGAACCAGCTATCTGCTTCACCTTTTCTCAGATTTCTCTCAATCCCGGTAAGTTTTCACTCTAATTCTTGTACGTTTTTGATCATTACTTGATTCTACACCTTTCTATCTTTCAAAACATGGATTTTAACCGTGAAATCACCAAGATCTAAGTATTCTTGGGTGATGTCATCATGGTGTTCTTGAAGAACATCATGTTTTGGCCTCATTCAACTATGATTAGCTTAGACCTAACCGATTTCCACATAAACAAGCTAAGATCTACCAAAGATCTAAACATTTACAAGTTGTGAAGGATTGAAAGAAGGAATTCCAACTTTCTTTCAACTCTTTTACACTCAATGCCTTTAAATCAATAGAAACGAAGCTTGAACCGACTAACTAATCATTCAAACAGTTAAAGGGTTCAAGATTCAGATTCTATGAACAAGGTTCACCGATTTCGGGTTAAACTTTAAACCGACATTCCGAACCGTTCACCGGCCGGACTTGGGTGATTCCTGTTCGAGCAAAGGAAACAAGTAGGAACGGAGGTTATCATAGTTCAACACGTTGTCAAGTTACCTTGAAAGGATGACAAGTAAACAAACAGCCAAGTGTTAGACGAAAGGCCGACCAGGTCAGAAATGCTGGCCGAACGGCTAGGCTGTTCGAACAGCCCAGCCGATCGGACACACCAGCCGATCGACCGGGCCAGCCGATCGGCTAGCACATGGCGTCCTACTTTTTCAACCTTTTGAGGTATAGTATTGACGAAGTAGTGTTCAATCAAGTATGGCACTCGATTGGTGAACATTACTGTTCGGATCATGAGATACTATGCTTCAACACTTAATCGTTTTCACAACTCGTTTGTAGTAGGGAATGCCAGCCGATCGAACAGACCGTTCGATCGAGTGACATTCAGCTGGGGACTAACCTTGAAGCTCCTAGCCGATCGAGTGAGCTAGCCGATCGAGTGAGCTAGCCGATCGGACGAACCGTTCGATCGATCGACTTGAAAGGTAGGAACACTTCAGTGTTCTCAAATGCTGCAACGAAAACTTCAAAAGTTCAAATCCTCTAACACAAACACACCAGAGGAAGAAACAATCCACTCGAATAGTCCAGCCGATCGAGCCAACCGGCCGATCGAACAGGACTATCCAATCGGATATACCAGCCGATCGAACGGGCCGTCCGATCGAACCTGCCGTTCGATCGACCCGCCCATTCGATCCATCCATACTTGTTTACTTTTCCGCGTTACTTATCGTTATGCTATCGAACTATTCAGGCTAATCTTACTCTCAGCGCTCCCTTCAATCCATAATCAATCACTGTGAGTATACTCGATCCCTTTTTGCTTTTAGCAGTTTTGGGTGTTACGTACGTTACTTATCAAATCACAATCAAACACGAACTATTTGAACGCTAACCGAATGCATGTGCTATTTGACTAAATGAATGCTGTTTATTATGTTTACACGTGGAATGCTATCTACCTGCCTTAGCAACATAGTACTATAGTTTGGACTCAGCACCCGTTCACACGGGGGTTGTTAAGGACAATTACTTGCATGGATTACGGTGGTAATCATGTATTGCGAACCGTCTCGGACGGTCAACCCGCAGTTGTTGGTATCGATGGTCCCACGTCGATAATTTACATGCATCGTTTTCCTCTGTGTACGTGCCTGGTTATGCGTATACTATTCGAACTTATATGCTATTATCAAACTTGTGTGCTCACCTTTACATTTTATGTATTGACTCTATTTTAACGTATGTGACAGGTGCTTAAGTTGCTAGGATGCTTAGGCGCATGGTGATGAAATCGAGGCTAGGGAGTCTAGAAATAATAAACACTTGTCTGTAATAATTAAATCTGAGTTGTCGGAACGGAATTACTTGTCTTGTTGTTTTCTATGATAACCTGTTATTTATTTGGGACACGGTATGGGACGTGTCATTTAAACTGAATTTATATTATAGTTGTTGTGGAAACTTCTGGACAATCTGTTTCACTCAGTGCCGCGCCCCGATGATTCCGCCATCGGTTGGGGTGTGACAGATTGGTATCAGAGCCATAACTGTAGGGAATTAGGCAGACACGACCTAGTCCGGGTCGCTGTCTTAGAGACCTAGACTATAGTTAGGAACCATCAGACCCAGTTTATGTGCTTATTCTGCAATTCTTCCCTATCACAGCACTCAAATTTTCAATTAACGTCAGGCAATTCAGTCAGGAATAGGTGTGAAAACCGCAAACTCCCGACTAAATTTCCTGACTATGAGGATTTTACTCCTTCATCTCGACATTTTTACCAATAAACGAGGAGAATTACACCAAAACAGGTGTGAAACCCCCATTTTGATGAAGATTCTTCTCGATTTTACTAAAAACAAGGAAGAAATTGCTAAGCCAAGGGGTGAAACCCTAACCTTAGCAGTTTGTTCTGTATTTTATTTATCTCACCAAGGCTTCGATGGACTCCAACGACTTGAACTCACAAGTATGACCTAGGAGACGCGTGTGGAATGCCCAAGAATCGAGGCAGAAACACGACCTCTAGAGTCGAAAGTGATGACAAGTCTACTGCGAATAGTCGAGTTGCCTTGGTTAGTCGATGTCTAGTAGCCGCAGACAATCTATCTCTCGATTTTATGTGTTTCGAATCTGACGAGTCATCAGGTACACTCGTTGATTTTGTGTGTTTTTGTGTGCTTTCTCTGTTTTGTGTTATATTTGCTTTCTCTGTTTTATTTTGGGATGATATTCGATTCTGCTATCATCTTAATCGACACACACAACTCGTACTGATATTCTATCCCTAATCGATCCCCAGTTATCGCAATTCTAGACGGTATTATACTATATTATGCTATAACATACGATGCTATTCGATGCAATATTTCGAACGACACGCAAACTTTGAAGGATAGGTTTCTGTTTTCTGACTACCTCACTAATTAAGTGCCTAGGTATTTACGTGTTTTTGTGTTTTGCGCTCTAGGTACTTATGTGCTTATGTGCTTCTCTGTTTCTGTGATTATGTACTTCTGTGACCTACGTGTTCTATATGCTTCGGTACTTATGTGTATCTGTGGTTATGCGATTATGTGACTATGTGATATGTGATTCGACGTGATTCTAAGCTTTAGTAGTCTAGACGTGTGAGGAGAGATTCAATCTCGTTGTGTTGAGACTCGTGACGATGTCTAATGCAGACCATGTCGTCGTCTGGATCCCGACCCCGAGCCTCACTTACCTGCCAGGAAAAGAGGGACAGACGTCTCGCTGCCATCATCTCCAAAACTGTGGCGAAAGCTATGAGTGAGGTGTATGAAAACGCTAGCAAGTCGTAAGAAGAATCCCGAGCCGAAATCCCTAAGGATTCAAGCAAGGCTGCTTTCAACTTCAAGCAGTTCAAAGCATGCAGACCGAAAGAGTTTACTGGCGAAGATGGTCCGACAACCATGTTTCACTGGTTCGACTCAGTCGAAGTCACTCTGCGCCAGAGCGGATGTCCCAAGCATCTCCGCACACTCAATGCAACAGGCGTCTTCCAGTCCCGTGCTCTAGACTGGTGGACGGCCGAACGAAACAAGCGCGGAAACGATGCAGCTTACGGGCTATCATGGAAGGAGTTGAAAGCGATTATGATCGAAGAATTCTGCCCTCCTCATGAACGCCAAAAGTTGGAGGACGAGTTCTGGGGAATCAAGCAGAAGGATGGAGACAACGCTGCTCTCACTGCTCGCTAGCAGCTTAGCATTATCTGTCCTGATCAAGTCAAGACCTCCGATCAAGCCATCAAGAAGTATATCCGAGCCCTACCCGACTGTGTAGCCGACTTTGTTCACGCCGCCAAGCCAGCAACAATCGAGGAAACATACCTACTCGCCGCTGAGATCAACGATAAGCGAGTCAAGTCAGGTTTTTGGGATAAGCAAACCAAGTCTCTGCATCAAGCCACAGCAACACCCACCGACTCATCTGCTCAATCCTCCAAGTCTTCAAGAAGGAAGAAGAAGAACAACAACAGCTCCAGTGATCAATGCACCGTCAGCGAAACGTGCATACACAGGCCCTCACCCACTCTGCCCGACATGTTCGTATCATCATCCAGTGGGTCTAGCTTGCCGTTTTTGCGCTCACTGCAATCTATACGGTCATTTCACTGCGAATTGTCGCTATGGTCCTCGTCAAGCCCCGGTTCAAGCCACTGCCAACCAAGCTCTACTCCCTGCTCCTCAAGGCCAACCAGCAGCTCCAGCACCAGCAGTCAATGCTCGAGTTTGCTTTGCATGTGGTGACCCTAACCACTTTGCAAATCGATGCCCGAACAGGGTGGTTAAGCAAGAGCCCCAGCAGCAACAGCAACAACAGCAGCCTCAGCAACAGCAGCAAGCAGCCCATGCCCGAACCTTCAACATCAATGCCCGCCAGGCTCAGGCGGATAACAACGTGGTTAATGGTACGTTCCTTATGAATGGTATTTATGCATCGTGTTTGTTTGATACTGGAGCCGATAACTGCTTTGTGTCATTTGAATTCGAGAAGCTCCTTAGTCATAAGCGCTCTTATCTGTCCTCGTCATTCGAAGTCGAAGTTGCTATAGGAAGAACTATTGCCATTAATTCAGTACTCCGTGATTGTACTCTCGAACTCGACAATCACATCTTCCCAATTGACCTTATTCCGATGCAACTCGGAAGTTTTGACGTCATAATAGGCATGGACTTTCTTCGCGAAAACCATGCTGAAGTTGTGTGCTTCGAAAAGATGATTCGATTCTCGCTCGCAAATGGTGATCTTCTGTGTGTGTACGGTGAAACAACGTCGAAGGGTCTCAAGCTTATGTCGTGTATTCAAGCCAGCAAGTATCTTCGCAAAGAATACCGAGCCTTTTTGGCCAACATTGTAGTAGCGGAGAAGGGAAAGAAAAAGAAAGTCGAAGTCAAAGATGTTCCAGTGGTTCGTGAATTTCCTCAGGTGTTCCCTGATGATCTTCCCGGACTACCACCAAGTCGTGATATCGACTTTCGTATCGACCTCATTCCTGGAGCTAACCCCGTTGCCAAAGCCCCCTATCGACTCGCTCCATCCGAAATGCGGGAACTCTCGAATCAACTCCAGGAATTACTCGAAAAAGGCTTTATTCGCCCAGGCACCTCTCCTTGGGGCGCGCCAGTCCTTTTTGTCAAAAAGAAGGATGGATAGTTCCGGATGTGCATCGACTATCGGGAATTGAATAAGCTAACCATTAAGAACCGATACCCCTTACCCCGAATTGACGATTTGTTTGATCAGCTACAGGGTGCAGTGTGTTTCTCTAAGATCGATCTACGTTCAGGATATCATCAGCTACGGATTCAAGAGGAAGACATACCCAAAACTGCTTTTCGAACCCGTTATGGCCACTAAGAATTTGTTGTCATGCCCTTTGGTCTAACCAACGCACCCGCGGTTTTTATGGACCTAATGAATCGCGTGTGTAAGCCTTATCTTGATCGTTTCGTCATTGTGTTCATCGACGATGTCTTGATCTATTCCAAATCGAAAGCCGAACACGCGCAACATCTACGTTTGGTTCTCGAGTTACTTCAGGGAAACCAACTCTATGCGAAGATTGAAGCTGTCAAAAGCTGGATTACGCCTAAGAACCCGTCTGAAGTTCGTTCTTTCCTCGGACTAGCGGGCTATTACCGACGATTCATTGAAGGATTCTCCAAGATCGTTGTGCCGCTTACTGCTCTTACGCATAAGGACAAGCCTTTCATGTGGGGAAACGCACAAGAGACTGCCTTTCAAACCCTCAAGCATATGCTGTGCAACGCACCGATTCTTACGCTGCCCGACGGAAGCGACAACTTCATTGTCTAGTGTGATGCTTCTAACCTTGGTCTCGGCTGTGTTCTCATGCAGCGAGACAAGGTTATAGCCTACGCATCTCGTCAGCTCAAAATCCAGGAGAAGAACTATACAACCCATGACCTCGAGCTAGGCGCGGTTGTCTTTGCGTTGAAGATTTGGCGACACTAACTGTATGGCACTAAGTGTACGATCTACAGCGATCACAGGAGTTTACAACACATCTTTAATCAGAGAGAGCTTAATATGCATCAACGCCGATGGGTAGAACTTCTCAACGATTACGACTGTGAGATTCGTTATCACCCAGGCAAGGCGAATGTGGTTGCTGACGCGCTCAGCAGAAAGAGTTACGTGCTCAGTACCCGAAACATCCAAGCCCAGCACAACCTCGAAACCCTCATCCGAGAAGCTCAACATGCTTGCTTTAACGAGCGTACATTGAAAAGAGAGAGAATCTATCACGACGGAGCTCAGTTAGTAAGCAAATGAGATGGGATATTCTATTATCTGGACCGAATTTGGATCCCTAAGCGGACCGATTTGCGAAAGATTATCATGAACGAAGCCCACAAATCCCGGTATTCTATTCATCCCGGCGCAGACAAGATGTACCAGGATCTGCGTTATAAGTATTGGTGGCCGGGTATGAAACGGGATATCGCTCTATACGTTGGAAGCTGTTTAACTTGTGCAAGAGTCAAGGCTGAACATCAGAGACCTTCTGGCTTACTCGAACAACCGCCGATACCTATATGGAAGTGGGAGAGCATAGCTATGGATTTCATAACGAAGCTCCCGCCCACGCCATCAGGTCACGACAGTATTTGGGTCATAGTTGATCGTCTAACGAAGTCAGCCCACTTTTTGCCGATACGAGAAGACTACAGGGTGGAACGACTAGCCCAAATCTACACCGACGAGATCATTCGTAATCATGGTACGCCTCGTGATATCATTTCAGATCATGACGCTCGGTTCACTTCGCGATTGTGGGAAACGTTTCAAGCGGCCCTTGGTACGTCGCTTAATCTAAGTACTGCATTCCATCCTCAAACCGACGGACAGACTGAAAGAACGATCCGTACTCTTGAAGACATGCTCCGAGCGTGTGTTATAGACTTTGGCGGTAGTTGGGACAAACACCTGCGGTGGAATTCTCGTACAATAACAGCTATCATGCCAGCATCCAAATGGCACCTTTCGAGGCTCTGTATGGTAGAAGATGTCGATCGCCTATTGTGTGGCACGAGATCGGTCACTCGCAACTAACCGGTCCCGAGATTCTACAAGAAACGACTGACAAAATCCACCAGATTCGAGACAACTTGGTAAAAGCTCGGAACAGGCAAAAAAGTTACGCCGATAAAAGACGCAAGCCCCTTGAATTTGAAGTTGGTGACTACGTACTCCTAAAGGTATCACCTTGGAAGGGTGTAGTCCGATTCGGCAAGAAAGGGAAACTCGCGCCTCGATATGTTGGACCTTTTAGGATTCTAGAAAGAATCGGAAAAGTCGCCTACAGACTCGAATTACCGGAGGAACTCAGTAACGTCCACCCGACTTTCCACGTCTCTAACCTCCGAAAATGCCTTGCTGATCATGATCTAATCGTACCACTCGACGATCTTCAGGTCAACGAAACGTTACACTTCGTGGAAAAGCCTGTCGAAATCATGGATCGCCAAACCAAGCAGCTCAGGCGCTCTCGCATCCCGATCGTGAAGGTCCGATGGGAAGGCAAACGAGGCGCGTATTTCACTTGGGAACTCGAAAGCGACATGAAGGCCAAGTACCCGCAGTTGTTTAAATAAATAGAACTGAAGCATCAAATTGGTAAATCACGGCATTGTGTAGCCTTCGAACCTAATTTCGGGACGAAATTCCCTGAACAAGGGGAGGCTGTAACACCCCGTGTTTTCGACTGTCAAAGTCAAAGTCAAAGTCCAGTCAACTTTGGCTTTCTTTGACTGTAAATAGTCGATTTTATGTTTTAGTTGTATTATGTGGAGTAAGTGTTGTAATCAGCAAGAATCGAAGTGATCGAATGTGTTTTAACGCGAACCGATCTACGACTGTGAATAGTAGGAAGTAACAATGCGATAAAGTTAACTAATCAGTAATCAAACCGATCCAACAATCAATCGAACTCGAGACTCGAATTATGCGAATTATGGTATCGATATACGTGTGTGTGTGCCTTATGTGTTACTTGTGCATGTTTACTTTATGTTTGGTGTGGTATTCAAGCAAATCAATCGAAAATCGAATCGAAACTCGAAAGCAATCGAACTCAATCGAAACCGACATCGAAACGTGACTTATACGAGATTGTATGTTAGATATAGTGTTTGGGACTGAAAGTAATTTGACTTGAAAACTCTATCATATTCGTATCATCGTCCATCGCAATCGAAAACGTCGAAAATCGTCGCAAAATACTCAAAGCGTGTCGCGGATCGAACAGGAGGCAACCTGATCGAATAGGCCAGCCGATCGGCTAGCATCTTGCCAGTCGATCGAGCAGCCCACTCGATCGGAGCCCCTGGCCGATCGGTTGACACTTTCCTCTTTTGGAAGCCTATAAATAGGGCTGTCATTGTCATACTTTCCATTTTTGGAAAGCTCTGACCGAACCAGCTATCTTCTTCACCTTTTCTCAGATTTCTCTCAATCCTGGTAAGTTTTCACTCTAATTCTTGTACGTTTTTTTATCATTACTTGATTCTACACCTTTCTATCTTTCAAAACTTGGATTTTAACCGTGAAATCACCAAGATCTAAGTATTCTTGGGTGATGTCATCATGGTGTTCTTGAAGTACATCATGTTTTGGCCTCATTCAACTATGATTAGCTTAGACCTAACTGATTTCCACATAAACAAGCTAAGATCTACCAAAGATCTAAACATTTACAAGTTGTGAAGGATTGAAAGAAGGAATTCCAACTTTCTTTCAACTCTTTTACACTCAATGCCTTCAAATCAATAGAAACGAAGCTTGAACCGGCTAACTAATCATTCAAACAGTTAAAGGGTTCAAGATTCAGATTCTATGAACAAGGTTCACCGATTTCGGGTTAAACTTTAAACCGACATTCCGAACCGTTCACCGGCCGGACTTGGGTGATTCCTGTTCGAGCCAAGGAAACAAGTAGGAACGGAGGTTATCATAGTTCAACACGTTGTCAAGTTACCTTGAAAGGATGACAAGTAAACAAACAGCCAAGTGTTAGACGAAAGGCCGACCAGGTCAGAAATGCTGGCCGAACGGCTAGGCTGTTCGAACAGCCCAACCGATCGGACACACCAGCCGATCGACCGGGCCAGCCGATCGGCTAGCACATGGCGTCCTACTTTTTCAACCTTTTGAGGTATAGTATTGACGAAGTAGTGTTCAATCAAGTATGGCACTCGATTGGTGAACATTACTGTTCGGATCATGAGATACTATGCTTCAACACTTAATCGTTTTCACAACTCGTTTGTAGTAGGGAATGCCAGCCGATTGAACAGACCGTTCAATCGAGTGACATTTAGTTGGGGACTAACCTTGAAGCTCCTAGCCGATCGAGTGAGCTAGCCGATCGGACGAACCGTTCGACCGATCGACTTGAAAGGTAGGAACACTTCAGTGTTCTCAAATGCTGCAACGAAAACTTCAAAAGTTCAAATCCTCTAACACAAACACACCAGAGGAAGAAACAATCCACTCGAATAGTCCAGCCGATCGAGCCAACCGGCCGATCGAACAGGACTGTCCAATCGGATATACCAGCCGATCGAACGGGCCGTCCGATCGAACCTGCCGTTCGATCGACCCGCCCATTCGATCCATCCATACTTGTTTACTTTTCCGCGTTACTTATCGTTATGCTATCGAACTATTCAGGCTAATCTTACTCTCAGCGCTCCCTTCAATCCATAATCAATCACTGTGAGTATACTCGATCCTTTTTTCTTTTAGCACTTTTGGGTGTTACGTACGTTACTTATCAAATCACAATCAAACACGAACTATTTGAACGCTAACCGAATGCATGTGCTATTTGACTAAATGAATGTTGTTTATTATGTTTACATGTGGAATGCTATCTAGCTGCCTTAGCAACATAGTACTATAGTTTGGACTCAGCACCCGTTCACACGGGGGTTGTTAAGGACAATTACTTGCATGGATTACGGTGGTAATCATGTATTGCGAACCGTCTCGGACGGTCAACCCGCAGTCGTTGGTATCGATGGTCCCACGTCGATAATTTACATGCATCGTTTTCCTCTGTGTACGTGCCTGGTTATGCGCAAACTATTTGAACTCTATATGCTATTATCAAACTTGTGTGCTCACCTTTACATTTTATGTATTGACTCTATTTTAATGTATGTGACAGGTGCTTAAGTTGCTAGGATGCTTAGGCGCATGGTGATGAAATCGAGGCTAGGGAGTCTAGAAATAATAAACACTTGTCTGTAATAATTAAATCTGAGTTGTCGGAACAGAATTACTTGTCTTGTTGTTTTCTATGATAACCTGTTATTTATTTGGAACACGGTATGGGACGTGTCATTTAAACTGAATTTATATTATAGTTGTTGTGGAAACTTCTGGACAATCTGTTTCGCTCAGTGTCGCGCCCCGATGATTCCGCCATCGGTTGGGGTGTGACACCTGCTAATCATCCATGAGCAATCCTAGAGTGAGTTGTAATGATCTTGTGCACCATAATTCACTATAAAAGGCAAGGCATTGCACCAATGTGAAACACACCTCAAACCTGCCTTCTAGTTCATCTCTGGAGCTCTCAAGCATTCTTCTAACATCACTAGTCGTGCACCAAGCTTCTGTAAGTATGCCTACCCTTTTATGGCTTAGTTTTCGCATAGTTTAGCTTAAAAGTCAATACGTCGTAATTAACAATTGACTTTACGATAAATCACAAATGGTCCAGTGGTTTGTCGAATCAAAGGTAGTTATATGTTGGTAATCATGTGGGCTTTAAACCCCTAAAAGGGCACCCTCTGATTCCCACTCTAACTAGTCCGAATGTCGAGTCAAACGTGCTTAGAAAAAGTCAACAGAAATGCTATTTTGCGATTTCATGCATAATCAGTAATGTAGATGGTGTGTAACCTATTTTAACACTCATAAAACATGATAATAAGTATATTAACTAGTCTAAGCTTGTTTGATCCGACCATTTACTGTTGTGACCCGGTTCAGAGCCGAAAGTCGCAAAACTTTGACTTTTGCTTTGACTTCAGTTCTGACCCGTTAAAGTATGATTTAGATATGCCTTAGGACTCTCTTAGGACCAGGTTACATGATGGTATAACCCTCTGTGACCGGTTCGTTGTTTGTCCGAGTCTTTTACACTTTTCCGTTAAATGCTTAAAAGTTGACCGTAACGCCCTTTTTAATTTAAAACGAGAATTTCGGACATGTGAAAGGACCATAACCTTAGTTACTGATTTCTAAGCATGTCCCTAAAATTTCACATCAATCCGAGGTCCAGAATAGGAGTTATGCTAAATAGCGCAAATTACGGAAACTTTAGTAATTAAATAGCGCAATTAGCATAACGCCTATCTAAACCCAGATTTCGACACCAAACCTTTTACACACCGATGTAAAATAATATTTTGGGATTTTTAAAGATTTTTAATTATTTTTAACCTGCTCATAACCTGCGGTTATGGCAACAGTTCGGTAAATACCGAATATACCATTTTCGGCCATAACTTGAGTTCTACAAGGTCTTTTGACCCGATTCTAGTTGCTACTGATTTTAAATAATAAATAAAGAATTTTGAACTTTATAAACTGTTAGAAACTCAGATTTCCTGTAGAACTCAGAAACCTCTTTTATAATCTTTAAAAAGACCGAAATACCCCTACGGGGCATAATATGAACTTAAACTCGTTACGGGCATTATGGAAGGTATCCTACTGATAACACGACCTCTTTAAAGCATATTGACTTAGGAAACCAGTGTAGGACTCTTACGGTTACCCGTTGCGCCTTTTGCGCGCACGGTTCGGCTTATGTAACTAGTTTACATAAACTAGCCGAAACGGGTCAAACCATATTGTTTTGACCCCAAAATCCAGAGTGTGGTTATTATACCCATATAAAACAAGTCTTCAAACTTGTTGGGTCCAAATCACATTCCATTCCCGGTTTTCGCCTTTCACGCGATTAAACCGTAATTATCCTTTGAAACTGACCGGTCTAAGCTACAGCTAAATTAAAGACCCGTTAGGATTCTAATAGGTTATTTTAAACATTCGTTCAAGAATAGGAGACCAGTAAAAGCTATTTGCAATTTATTCGATTAAGGATTTATACTTGCAAAGGTAAATACTTTTAACTTATTTTCCGTTATACGGGCTTGGGTTACGGTATATAGCATACCGCTTGATCGGGCATCAAATTCTCCACCGTTGAGTGGGTAATTGAATAAATTTGATCGGCTCGTTTAAACAGTCTTGTTACTTAAAGCCTTTAGGGGGTTAATTGTCACACCCCCAAAATCCACCTGCGGAGTATCACCGCTTGGGAGCGTGACTGACCAGGATCAAGCCACCAATCATATTGAACATGTAAGTAAATAGTAATAGTAATCCATCAATACGAAAGGTGTTTATCAAACCAACATAGTTAAGTATAGCGGAAGCATTAATGTAAAACCCAATCATAAGTATTAATGTATGAAATAACATAAGTAATCTCGATCCATTTGCCCACAACGACCTGCTCCTCCCTGTGCAAGCTCCTAGAATGTACCTAAGGTCCTACAAGGCATGCAGCAAATAATCAACAACTAGTTGAGCGAGTTCACAGAAAGTAAATTCATAACAGTAATGTGTAAGTTCATCTAGTGGGGGCTTCCCATACAAGTATATACTATTGGTGAGGGATTCTCACATTTATCCTTTACAATGGGGGCTTCCCATTATGGTACTTACTAGACTATTTGCAACCATGTGTTCTTCATAATCCGAGAACAGGAATACGTACGAGGTCACGTAGGATTTACGTGAGTGCCCTTCCCCGAGGACAGTGGTACGCGTGGGGTTTACGTAGGATTTACGTAAGTGTCTGTAACAACTGTCACTAAAATCCCTAATTAGGATGTTAATTATCTATTAAGAAAACCCTAATTGAGAAACCCAAGTGATTCCACACAAACCCTAAAATTTTCAGAATTTTCAGAATCAAGATCAGGGCCCCTAAAACTCAGGGGGGGATAAACCCTAGCCAACGATTATCTTCATAACTAATTATAAAAATCGAATTTTAAGAAACTGACAACACAGCAAGCCTACCTGCACGAAGGGCTACCCTATGAAAATAGGGTGGTCACTCGCGTAGCGCGACGGCTAAGGGGGTACCCCTCGCGCTACGCGACGGTGTCAAAATCTCAGTATAAATAGCAGGGGTTGGGACTTGAATTTTGGTACTGAAACGACAAAAAGCGGAGTTACATAGGTCGAGTTATAAGCAAAACAGTCCAACACACACACAATTATCGAATTGCTGCCACAGAACAGGGTAATTACTCAATCGCTATTACGATTCAGTTTCCGGAATCAATACATTCAAAGAATGTCTAAGTGCCGCCCACATTGGGCTATGCTTTATCGTTGTCGATAATTCGATAATGAGCCGAAGCATTGTACTTTGTCATTGTCGATAATTCGATATACGAGTTGAAGTACTATACTTTATCGTTTGTCATTTTGATAAATGAGCCGAAGTATTGCACTTGGACATTCATTGTCAAAATTGATCTCGGGGAATTATCGTAACTGCTGTATTAATCACTAATCCTGTTTTGTGTGCATTATTGCTAAATTAGAAATAATCAAGGCTAATCAGTAGGCTTATACACTGCTCGTTAAATCTGCAATGTGAGTCATTCTTCTTTTTATCAATTGTTTTACAATACTCCAAATTATTTTCAAAGTGTTATAAATACAGGGACTAAGTCGTGGATATCTTGATTTATTGGTTAGTGGGGTATTGTGCACATTACTATTTCTCCCAGTTAGGTTCATTGACCTACTAGGGAGAAACGTCACTATTAGAGTTCATTAACCTAATAGTGGTATGACCATCGTCACCATTGTGACTTGTCACCATTGTGGCAGAAAGCCAGATAAAGATAAAGATGTAAACCATTGTAATCGCTCTTATGCTGTAATTTATAACTATGGGTCATTTCCTAAAAACTGAATGAACTCACTCAGTATTTCCCCGCTGACAAAACCTTTTTCAAACATGTTTCAGGTAATCTGTTGTGAGCAAAGAAAAGTGCCAGGAAGCACTACCAGCTTAGAAAAGTGGCTCAGTGTAAATAAATAAAGAAACATGTTTTGGAAAATAAAGATTTCCATTGAAATCACATTATTGTAAATTACTGGGTTTTATCCCTAAATTATATAATGAGCAGTTTTACTACTAAAGATCCTGTTTTAAAAAGACTTCCGCTGTCGCCTAAATTAAATACCGCGGGATTTCTGTTCCGCGGCTCCTGAAACGGGTCAAACCGGGTCGGGGGCCGTGACAGAAATAAGGTGGTATCAGAGCCACTTCTCAAGCCACTGATTTAAGCCAATTAAGTATTTAGAAAATACTTAATCTCCATAAATTGCTATTTTGTGATTATTTGTTTATTTATCTGACTAATTGTGTACAGTATGAGCAGATCTTTATATGTTAGTCAAATAAATTGATTCAAGTATTAGTACCTTTATTATCTACAATCTAGAAGTCTTATCAAGAAAATCATAAAATTTTCAAAATAAAACCTCGTATGATGTAAATTTCAATAATACCCAGTAGGAACTAATATTTAAAAAGTTTTCTATAAATTTTATGAATTCTGACTATGTCTATTTTTGCTAAACAGCATGAGTAACATGTCTGAGGCCCTTCAGAATTTAAATCTCTATCCAGTAAGAGTAGAAGTTTCCAGAGATTTCAATAGGTATATACCAGATATAGAAGAACCTATAGAGTTCGATGCTTTACCTCTCGAGAAACCCAAGCCCAAGGAAATAGAAATTGGGGAAAGTTCTAGGCAAATTGAAAAGTTACCATCTCAGGAAGAGTTAGATTCTATAATGGCAAGCCATAATACTATTAAGCCTGTTAATGAAAATATTTTTAATTGCTCTCTTGAAACACCACTACCAATGAACTTAGAACCATCTATTCCAAACCCTTCAATCCACTCGCAAATAGACGAATGGTTAATTAATGAAATACAGTTACAAAACTATCCCTATAAGCTTTTTCCTCAAGTTCCATCTAGAACCTTTACCAAATCCACCAATGAGTAACAAGAATAAGGCTGAACTTCGCTTTGGTGAAGAACTAATGGATACTGGGAATAGGATCCAAGAGATTGGGGGGGGACAAATCTCCTGGAACTACGATAAGAGGGAACACAATTACTAGAATATCGTTGAAAAAAAAAGAATAGGGGATTTATGAAACTGTTATTATGTAATAATAATAGTAAAATCAGTATGTGTAAGATAAATAATAAAACGGTTATATATAGAAGCATGAAATTTTAGAAAATTTACAAATTTTGTTCGTATATGTGATTATGTGCAATTAAGTGTGATATTGGATTATTTTTTTTGTATACTAATTATTTATCTATAACTTAGTTGTCAAATGGAAAACGCTAATAATGAACCAGTTAATGAGGTTAATGATTCTGAGCAACAACCGGGGGATCAATATATGACTAGGCAGGATATAGAAAATATCGTTGCTCAAGGGATAGCCAACACTATTCCAACAATGATAGCTCAAGGGATAGCCAACGCTATTCCAGCCATCGTTGCTGCTGTTAAAAATCCAATAGAACCACAACAACCCGTTCCTAGCAAACGTATTTCTGAAGATAACTTCAGTAATAGCGTAAACGGAGGCAATGATCATGTTAATCATGACAATGAACCACAACCAGCGCCGCTCCCTAAGAAAATGAAAGTTGCAACACCTGGTTGCACTTACAAGGAATTTCTTGCTTGTAAACCATCTGAGTTTGCAGGCAACGAAGGAGCGACTGCGGCACTACGTTGGTTAGAGAAAACTGAGGCAGTAATTGCCATAAGTAAATGTGCTCAGGATGATCAGGTCATGTACGCGTCAAATCTTTTCAAAGAAGGAGCGCTAGAATGGTGGAATACGGTGTTACAATCAAAAGGAAGAAGGATGGCGTATGCTATGAACTGGGAAGAATTTAAGAGCTTGGTAGAAAGAAAATTCTGTCCCGAATATGAAAAAGAACAAATGACAAACAAGTTTTTAACCCACCAAATGGTTGATGTAGATTGTCGAAAGTATACTACGACATTCTTCGAATATGCTCGAGTAGTACCAACCCTGGCTTCGCCAGAGCCAGTACTTATTTCTCGATATATTTGGGGATTGATTTCTGAAATCCGTAACATCGTCAAGGCTGCGAAACCTCGCACGATTGATGATGCGGTAGATTTAGCCAATACTCTGACTGACGAACTAGTACGGACAAGAGAAGAAAATAGAAGGAAGGAAGTAGCCCAAAAGATTACCCAGGTAATCCGTTCGGATAACCATAACGATTTTAAGAAAGGAGGGAATGGGCAATCTTCTACTAGTTCATTTTGCAATTTTTGCAAAAGAAAGCATTTTGGAAGATGCAAAGGATACTGCAATTTTTGCAAAATTCCGGGGCATCAGGAAGAAGACTGCAGGAGGAAGAAATTTTCAGTTTGTTACAACTGTGGAGAAACTGGACATCTTAGGCCAAATTGTCCAAAACTAAACAAACCATCTGACACTAAAGCCAAACCTGCAGAAGAAGCAAAAAGGAATGCAAGAGCCTTTCAATTGACTGCTCAGGAAACAGAGCTCATTCCAGATGTAATAGCCGGTACGTCCTAGGTTACAACGTTTACACAAAAAGTATTAACTGACTCTGATGCACACCAAAGTTTTATAAATACTTCATTCTGTCAAACTCTTAACTTAGACAAACCTTTCTTTGCTAACCTAATTCCTATGAAATTAACCAAGTTTAATGTTGTGTTAGAAATAGATTGGTTAATAGCCAACCCTACTCGAATTCTCTGTGATAAGAACTTTATAGAAAATCCAGGTAATCGCCGGAGAAGTATTTATGATTATAGGAAATAAACCACGTAAGGTCACATGATAAATCATGAAGATATTCACTTAGATCCTGCTAAGATAGCAATGGAAGAGTTCGCAATCTTTAAATGGAAAATAGGTATTTTGTAAATTTAGCCGGATACTATAGGCAGTTTATTAAGGATTCTTTTAGATAGATACATCCTTAACTAAGTTAACACAGTTAATTCTAAATAAGAACCTAAACAAAAAGAAGCCTCTAGCTAGCCTTACCAGAAGGAACAGAAGATTTTAAAAGTATACGGTAATGCTTCAAAGTTAAAATTTGGATATATGGTAATGCGACACAAAAAGGTAATTGTGTATGCATCAAGGCAATTGCAAAAGCACGAAGAAAACCTTACCACTTGTAAGCCTAAAAATTAGAAACCACAAGTTATCCTTAAGATTAGGAAATATTATCTAAGCAAGCTTACTATCCATATGGGTCATAAGAATTTAAGATACATATTTGAGCAACAAGAATTAAACATAAGGAAAAGGAAATCCTCAGTGATTACAACTGTGATATTCAGTATCACGAAGGAAAGACTGAAGACGGTTAGAAGAACTATACAAATAATAAACAAAAGCCGTCGAAGTCCGAGTTGGAGACAAAATGCTATTGAAAGTATTTCCTTGGAAAGGAATTTATAAATTCGGTAAGAGAAAAAGCTAAGTCTCTTATACGTAGGACCATTTTCAGTAATCCAACGCATAGGACCAGTAGCTTATCATTTACAACTACCAGAAGAATTAGCTGAAGTACATGATGTGTTTCATGTATCCAATCTTAAGAAACTTCTATCAGGCGAATCCTTGGTAGTACCTCTTCAAGATATAGAGATAAATGACAGAGAAACCCCTACAAATAGAAGATCGGAAGATTAAGTTTCTCAAAAACAAACAACTAGTGTTAGTGAAAGTCCAATGGGAATCCAGAAGAGAACAAGAGTACACTTGGGAACTGGAATCAGAGATGAAGTGAAAATACTCTCATCTATTTCAGTGAATCTCGAGGACGAGATTTTTCTTAAGGTGGGGAGGATGTAACAACTGTCACTAAAATCCCTAATTAGGATGTTAATTATCTATTAAGAAAACCCTAATTGAGAAACCCAAGTGATTCCACACAAACCCTAAAATTTTCAGAATTTTCAGAATCAAGATCAGGGCCCCTAAAACTCAGGGGGGGATAAACCCTAGCCAACGATTATCTTCATAACTAATTATAAAAATCGAATTTTAAGAAACTGACAACACAGCAAGCCTACCTGCACGAAGGGCTACCCTATGAAAATAGGGTGGTCACTCGCGTAGCGCGACGGCTAAGGGGGTACCCCTCGCGCTACGCGACGGTGTCAAAATCTCAGTATAAATAGCAGGGGTTGGGACTTGAATTTTGGTACTGAAACGACGAAAAGCGGAGTTACATAGGTCGAGTTATAAGCAAAACAGTCCAACACACACACAATTATCGAATTGCTGCCACAGAACAGGGTAATTACTCAATCGCTATTACGATTCAGTTTCCGGAATCAATACATTCAAAGAATGTCTAAGTGCCGCCCACATTGGGCTATGCTTTATCGTTGTCGATAATTCGATAATGAGCCGAAGCATTGTACTTTGTCATTGTCGATAATTCGATATACGAGTTGAAGTACTATACTTTATCGTTTGTCATTTTGATAAATGAGCCGAAGTATTGCACTTGGACATTCATTGTCAAAATTGATCTCGGGGAATTATCGTAACTGCTGTATTAATCACTAATCCTGTTTTGTGTGCATTATTGCTAAATTAGAAATAATCAAGGCTAATCAGTAGGCTTATACACTGCTCGTTAAATCTGCAATGTGAGTCATTCTTCTTTTTATCAATTGTTTTACAATACTCCAAATTATTTTCAAAGTGTTATAAATACAGGGACTAAGTCGTGGATATCTTGATTTATTGGTTAGTGGGGTATTGTGCACATTACTATTTCTCCCAGTTAGGTTCATTGACCTACTAGGGAGAAACGTCACTATTAGAGTTCATTAACCTAATAGTGGTATGACCATCGTCACCATTGTGACTTGTCACCATTGTGGCAGAAAGCCAGATAAAGATAAAGATGTAAACCATTGTAATCGCTCTTATGCTGTAATTTATAACTATGGGTCATTTCCTAAAAACTGAATGAACTCACTCAGTATTTCCCCGCTGACAAAACCTTTTTCAAACATGTTTCAGGTAATCTGTTGTGAGCAAAGAAAAGTGCCAGGAAGCACTACCAGCTTAGAAAAGTGGCTCAGTGTAAATAAATAAAGAAACATGTTTTGGAAAATAAAGATTTCCATTGAAATCACATTATTGTAAATTACTGGGTTTTATCCCTAAATTATATAATGAGCAGTTTTACTACTAAAGATCCTGTTTTAAAAAGACTTCCGCTGTCGCCTAAATTAAATACCGCGGGATTTCTGTTCCGCGGCTCCTGAAACGGGTCAAACCGGGTCGGGGGCCGTGACAGTGTCCTTCCGACCCGGAAGACAGTAGTGGGTGTTAGGTTACGCAGGATTTACGTAAGTGTCCTCCCGACCCGGGAGACAATGGTAGATACTAGTTTACGTAGGTTTTACGTAAGTGTCCTGACTATCCTGAGGACGATGGTCTATAGTCTAGTGATTGCGTAAGTACGAGTAATCATTCCATATCAAACATTCCAACCCAATTCCCAACCCGGGAATCCCATTCCTTGGCTGTGTGAACTCACCTTGGATTGCTCGGCAGGTACACAAAAAGTACAGGTAAGCTAGTAGGTGGTCAACCACGTCCTATCAGGGTTACCATACAAGTCAGGTTTTGACTTCAAATAATACACGTTTGTATCACATAAGTTAGCAGATAACGTGCATGTAATAATCATGGCAAACATGTAACATGGTTGACGAGCATAACATATCCAACTTGTGAAAATAGGAATTGGTCCAATATTAGTTTAAGTAATTCAACAACATGTGCGGCCCAATTATAACCCATAAGTGGACTTGTGCGGTTCGGCCTGTGTTGTGCGATTGGACAACCCAACCCAATAAACCATCCGGCCCAACAGTTAAATAAGACATGTGACTTGTGCGATCCGGCAGCCTTGTGCGACTGGGCCAGCTTGTACGATCCGTCAACATTGTGTGACTGGGTACTTGGGCTGTCCGGCCCAAATCAGTTTGTGCGATGTACAAGTCTAAGCCCACTAATTCCCGGCCCAACAACCCGCAAACAGTTTAACAGTTCAAACATAAACATACTCGGCCCAAAATTAACATACCAAAGACATTGTGCGATCCAGCTGATCTTGTACGATCCAGCTGGGTTGTGCGATCAGGAAATGGGCTTTGTGGCCCAACAGTCAACAACAGTTCAGTATAAGTGTGTGGCCCAACATCTTGTGCGATCCGCACCAGCTTGTGCGATCCACAAGATGTTGTGCGATCAGGCAAGACTAAAATGGATTGTGCGTTTGGTCTTGTGCGATCAGTTAATAATTTTCGTGAAATAAGCAATCGGTTACAACTATCATTAGTTTCCAAATTAACCACAATCAATTAACAATACTAACAGTTTTCCATTCAAGCAATATCCGATCAAATCAACCAATTTACATTTAATCCACATGAACCCTAACAATTCATTGAATCATAACAACTCATAATCAAGAACAACCTATCGAAACACTTAAACATATCCGATTTGCATGAACATCAACATCAATCAAACATCATATCCGATTCGGCTAGAACACTATCGCATGACTACGATCTAGAACATATATCATGGCAGCCGATTAACACATAATCACATTACAGCCGATATATATATATATATATATATATATATATATATATTCGTACATCCGGTTCTACGTTAAGATCATAACATCATCAACAACCATGTAATCTATTATCATCACATACAATCAAAACAATCCGATCAAACATATAATCATGAAATTCGTATAAACAACATGTCATCTATCAATACAAACAATAATCACACTAACCGGATTACGAGTAGTAAGGATGATCCGAGTAATATGAATCTTCGGTTGGAAAGAGTGTGTGTGTGCCGCCGGGTTCCAAGCAAACGAGAGAGAGAAAGAGTCTAGGGTTCTTGTGTGTGTTATGTTTTGTTAAGAAAATAGGAGATGGTTACTACTCCCTAAGGGTTATGCGTGTGATGTGTGTGTGGGCCGAACCCTAACATGGGCTGCCCTATAGTCCGTAAACAATGTGTAGCCCAAAGGCTTGTGCGGTCAAGTGTGGGTGTGTTGTTGTGCGACCGGGTTATAACCATACATACATACATTACATACACAAAGCATAACAATCATACTTTCAATTAATCGTTCAAGTTCATATAATCACATTTCGTGCACATACATCATAACATTCATTAACTCAAAGTGTCATATAGGCACGTAACGTTACATCAAAGTAAGTCTAAAGTTCGAGTTGTCACATTAATGACCATGTCCCGGATATCCCTGGCAGCATTTTACGAAATGGCCACGACCTAAGCGCGGAGTGTAGGCGTACACTCGTCAGTGCATAAATAGTTGATGTGGTGTGTCTATTAATCTTTAACCCGGACAAGATCCGGGCTACTGAACGCATAAGGAACATGTAATCCGTTCACAAGATTATAAATTTAAATAATTCTCCCAAGTTATAAAAGAGTTTGTGCCTTGTGCATTCAAATCAATTTTAATAAACATTTTTACAAAAGTGTCGGTTGAATGTATTTACCAGTGTAAACTGACGTATTTTCCCAAAAAAATTAAATGCAGGTACTAAGCGTAATTGGCTGGCTATTTCTCCTTAGCATCAATAAAGAGTCTCGCAAGCTTAAGATGCCTACGTCTGTTGAACAATACTTATATTTTATTTGATCCCCTGTGGATACATTTTCGACTATTCGTAATACATTGATATTGCAAGCAATGGTTGAAATATAATTATCTTTATGCTTCCGTTGTGCATTCATATATTGTGTGGTTTGACTATATTGTTGCCAACTACGTCACGGTAATCCCCCACCGGGCCCACCGGTGAGACACGTGGAAATCGGGGTGTGACAATATATGAACAAAAAAAAACAGTTTATATAAGATATACTGATTAAGTGGCGAGTATAGATACCTTAACTTTATGAGCAGATGAAGAACATCCAATATGATCACTTGTGTCGACAGGTAAGGCAGCATTTCCCTTAGTCATATTCTTGACCGTCTCCTTTCTCTCAAAAGTAACTTTTCCTTTCTTATTAACCTGTTGTCATACAGTGACTTTAATAACCATAGTAATATAACAATCTTTAACACGGTAAACTTACATCTTTGTGTTTTATTCAATCGTGAAGACGTGCGTCTCTTCGACGTGCATTCGGCATTCGTTCGTAACTTCTTCTAAATAATACATTATTGGATAAATGTAACATCAGTAAACAACATTACTAATAGTTGTAAAAACATTAAATTCTTATATGTGTTAAATTAAAAATAAATAATTTTAATAATTTAGTAAGTACCTGAGTAACAGTTCTTCCTTCACCTACAGACACAACTTCTTCATCCTCATAGATGTCCTAGTCAACATTAATGAAATAATTAATATAATGCTAAAATAATTAAAACTTTTACTGCTAATGCTAAATACATACGTACCTTGAATGCATTCTCAACATAATCAGCCTTCGATATCTCAAGTACACTATCATCATCAGATCCAGCTTTCTTCGAAAAGCAAATCTCAATCTCATCTCTATAAACTACTACCTCAAAAACAACATCATCAATTCTGCTAAACACAAGCAAATCATCCTCAAGTATCCCAACACCCTTGCACATTTCAGGCCATCCTCTAGCAAATACAAAGTTTGTATCAACCTTAGACACCTCAACATTCCAATAGGAACCCTTATAACAGATTTGAAATTTGCCACTTGGTGGGCTGTTTACATAAAACTGTTTAATGAAGCAGTCTTCGATTACCTGCATAAAATTAAAAATAATGAATACTATATGTGAATTATGTAACTTATGAGAATAAGTGCTGACACGTTTAAGATGCAAAAGGATTGAAGTTAAGATCAATAGTCATACCGTAAAACCAAATCTTGCATAACGATTAAACGTGAAATAAGATTCACCACACATCCCATCAACAAAGCATGAAAGTTCAAACCCAAAATCATCTAACGCTTTAAAAACCAACAAAGTATCCCTCGGCAGATTGAGATCTTTAACAACATTGTCCCAACCGTCAGTTATTATTGGTGTTGAATTTTCTGTTCTGACCTTCATAACCCATTTTTTACCAGACTCATGATAGATTCGCAACTTATTTTTTTGCCAACAATCTCCCCACTTTTGATTAGCAAAGGCTATAGGTACATCCTGTATATAATTTTTAAGTAGTGTAAGAAAATATAAACCATAACAACTGTTAAATATATATCTCAATAAAAATAAATTATGTATATAAAAACATTTCATACCAGTTTCAAAGATTCTGGGTTATAAAGAAACTTGACAAATGTAGTATACATGACAAAACCTGAATCAGTAAAGATGTTAAAACATTAAAATTAAAAAGTTGGCTTCGAAAATGAACATTAACTTTTTGTATTAACAGAGTATCTACTGAAATTAATCATAGAAACAAAGTATGAGTTAAAAATTTTCTGCAAATAATAACTATTTTAATATGTTATCAACAAATGATTCAAACACCTAACTAAACCCTTCTTAAATGTATAGTAATAAACTTAAAATCGTATTTCTAGCAAGATAGGATTTGAAATTTTTTTTTTTGAATTAAAATCGGTTAAACAATATAAAGTATTACAATATGAATTTACATACCAGTTGTTGAAGAAAAAACAACAAAACCTCCAGTGATTCAAGTGTAGAAGACGGAGAATAAAAAAGTTGAAACCCTAGAAAATGACTGGGAAGAAGAGATTTTTGAAAGAAGTCAGATGATAGATGTTTGATGTGTAATGATGCTAAAGAAATAATGACGGTTGTGTTTTCGTTTTCCCATATTTTCAACAAATGAAAAATATTTACACATGACCCCTTATTGAATTTGTTATTTACATTTACAAACTTAATAAAAGATGTCTAACAAAATGTGTTTGGAAACCTCTGTTGGTTGTTGGAAACAGTGTAAGTCAAACAGTTGTTACATAAACAGAAGTTATGACAACAGATGATAGCTTTCAGCAGTTGTTTTATTTTTAGCTAACATTTGTCCATGTCAGAACCTCTGTTATCATAATGCATGACACTCAGCATTATAGTAAATGAACAGTCATTAGGAAAAACAGAAATTACGATAACAGACGGTACCATTTAGCAGTGGATGTGTTTTTAGGCAAGCATAAGTTTAAAAAACAGTTGTTTTCAATCAGTGTAATTCAATAGTGGTAAGTCTAACATCTGCTATTAGCCCAACCACTGTTAAGAATGACTGAAATAATTAAAATGAAGATGCGACAACAAAGATTAATACTATTTAAATTTATGTCATTTAGTCAACAGTTGTTTCATCATCAGCAGATTCTTCAAAAAACTACTATCAATGATCAAATTCTGAACATTTGTTTTATCTTTGCACTCATCTGTTCACCAACAAATATTAATACTATTTAAATTTATGTCATTTAGTCAACAGTGGTAAATCAAACAGTCGTTAGCATACACAGTTGTTTCATAATCAGCAGATTCTTCAAAAAACTACTATCAATGATCAAATTCTGAACATTTGTTTTATCTTTGCACTCATCTGTTCACCATCAAAGATTAATACTATTTAAATTTATGTCATTTAGTCAACAGTGGTAAATCAAACAGTCGTTAGCATACACAGTTGTTTCATCATCAGCAGATTCTTCAAAAAACTACTATCAATGATCAAATTCTGAACATTTGTTTTATCTTTGCACTCATCTGTTCACCATCAAACCAACCCCTGATGATATTAAACCTCTGTTGACTTACCAAGCAGATGTTCAGACAGAATTCAACATCAACATAATTTGTTAACCATCAAACCAACCGTTGATACTATTAGACCTCTGTTGACTTACCAAACAGATGTTCAGACACAATACAACATCAACATTATCTCTTCGCCATCAAACCAACCCTTCATATTATTAAACTTCTGTTGATTTACCAATAATTAAACTAATTCAAACTAAAAACTAAATAAATAAAACTAAAAGGCAACATAGATTCATAAGTTTAAAATTTATTCATTTATTCATGACATTAAAAGTCCAAAAATTACATCACATACTGAACAACATTAAAGTTCAAATCTAACAATAACAGCAAGAATGAAGAAACTTTAGCTTCAACTCCATCGATTGTTGAACCTCTCGATGTATGTCCTTCAGCATCGCCATGAAATCCACGTCTCTATCACCGCACTCTATATTACTAACAACACAAAGCTCACGAACAGAAGTTGAAGGCATGCGCATAAGATCTCTGGAAACCTGCTCTCTAGTGAGCAGACCAACCTGCAATCCATCAAAACATCTCTTTAACTCTTGAAGAGTAGCCCTGTCTTCATACACCTGTTCCTCGATTTGCCTGACAAAACGCTGCTTGAAATCATCCGATTTTGCATCTGTGAATGAGGCCATTTGAATAAACTATATAACTCGACATTCCTGAAAGTATGATATCTTCTTAGGAAAACGTGATGAAAAAACAGGTGAAGTGACTATGAGTTTATATACTAAACTTTGTAATTATGAAAACGTGTAGATTTAATATATATAAACATAATCTGCTTCATTAAACAGTCTTTTAATGCAAAAACTAATTCAAAACCCCAACTTTTATGGAAAATCCGTAAAATTAAATACCAAGAAACCCAAGGGATAAAATATCGAAATTCAAAGAACAAAAGCAGATTATGAAAATTACAATTAAACGATTCATTTTCCATGTAAACGCGTTTTTTAAACTCTATAAAAAACCGTTGATTCGTTTTGATTCAAAACATCAATAACTCGTCCTATAAATCACTTTCTGTCAAAAATAGTTCCAAATCAGAAAACCTACAAAAAATCTACATGGCAAAGTTCAGTTTCTACCACTGGTCAGACACCAGCGATCTTAAAACACAATTCTCGATGTGGTCACTCAAAGAACAAAGAACAAACCAAGAAGTAAACAGGAAAGTCGACATAATCAACAACACTAATAACAACAAAACCTGGAACAGCATAGCATTGCTCGATGAAGTCCTCCACTCTCCTTAATCAGACATCCAGAAGAATGCAGAAGAGTTTTTTACACAACTTCTAGAACAGGATCAGAAAATCTGCAACATGCTAACTGACCTGAAATTAAAAAGAGAGCATGAAATCACATGGAGAAAGGCTAGAGTCTACGAAATCTTAGCAAGTGTTAATCCTAGCGTGTAATACTTTATAAATATTTCATTCAAATTCAATATTTTTCTATGTAGTAGTTTATTTTAATAATATAAAAATGCATCTTAACAGTTAATAAAAAATAAGAAACAAACCTAAAATGCAAAGATCTCTTCTCAACTGGTGCAGCACAACTGACCTTTCCACGATAGAAGATACATATCGTCGGTTGAAGTTACAACTCTCCCATCAAAGAATGTAACACATGCAACTTTTCATGATGTTGCAACAATTATATTGCAACATCGACATTGAAAGGTTGATGTGTGATGGCCAACATCATTGATACGACGATGTTGGAACAATAATACCGGAACGATAACATGTAAACAGAATCATCAACCATTCGAACAAAATTGTGTAATCGGAGAATAGCGGCTAAATCACGAGAGTCGAGAAAGATGCATTTGAGAGAGAGAGAGAGAGAGAGACACGCTTGCAGATATTAGCGAGAGAGATTTGAATGTGCAGCCAGATAATTATGTCTTATTTATAGAATGGTTTGAATTTTGAATTTTGAATGTGGAGCCAGAATTTGAATTGGAGAAGATGTTGATTAGAGAGAGTAATTGATTGAAGAAGATGATATGTTATATATCTGGAGCCACTGTAATTTTGAATTTTGAATTTGGAGCCATAATGTTGAATCGTCAGAGATTTTGAAGTTTGAATTTTTAATCATCAGTGGTTTGGTTACAGAGGTTTGATTACATTCGTTTAAATGGGCAGACCTTTGAATGGGCAATGGTTTTGATTACAGTGGCTTGAATGGACAGTGGTTCGTATGAGATTTTGAATGGGCAGACTTTTGTAATCTAAATGTGGGCCAACTTTGAATTATAAAGTCTTTTAATATTAGGTTTTATGATATAATAATGAGATAAGAAAAACCTTGTTGGACATGCTCTCAAGCTGACACATCAGTTTTTCTTATGTCACTTGGATTTCTCCTTTTATAGAAAGTATAGATAATAGATAATAGATTTTACTATATTATTGTATAAATCAAATACAACACTTCAACGAAATAACTAGCAAGCACAAAAACTTTAGAGATAACTTATTGTTAAAATGCGATATGCAATTGTATTACACGTCGAGTGAATTTATGCACCAACATGATATTAATAGATATCATGAAGTAATGAAATTCCAAAAGAGTAGGTAGTCAAAGAAAGAGATATCAAAATAGCAAAAAATTCTAAAAGTGGAGGAGTATATGGTAAAAAAAGTTGTTTTGAATGAAAATAGTAAATATACCAAAACCTCATGAACGATTTTGGCAATTTACTCTAAGATATTTTTAAACGAAGTTACATTATTTTGGAAACAAAAGTACCATTGTCACATATGTGGATATAGATTGAATTTAAAATGGATGTTTGTCACTTATATCATTTATAATTGAACACCGCACATTATGACGTACGGCTTGATAACGAACACCACAAATTTCAAGCTCATCTCATAGACGATGTGGATGCCTCAACAATTTTCTTTAACTTTTGTTAACTCAACAACTCCACAATAATGTTGTTTAAGGTCGGTGTATCATGTTTCTATTTTTCTTTCCTTCAATTAGATTTTCCTATAAAATAAATGGACCCGTATATAAAAAAATTTTAGTTAATCACAAATGAATAAGACTGAACTTTAACCACATATGAATCGTTTACCCAATAATGTGCTATCTCATGTTACACATGTTCAACATTTTCATCAATCATTGACTTGTACTACTTTTCTATATTATCACCACCGTTACATTTACGTCATTATTTCCTAAAACAAAGTACAAAAAACATAAATACATATATATTTTTTCTACTAAAAACAAAGTACAAAAACATAAATATATTTTTTGGATTACGGAGGAGTAATTGCTAAGCATTTAATTTCAAACATCTTTCATTTGCATTGAATATTACTTTCAACTTTCAACATCATAGTACTACTGATTCTAACGTTCAACAATTCTTTTAGGCCTTGCGTTAAATCATATGTATTACTCAATGGCAATGCTTTCCACTTGGATTATAAAAAAAACTCCAAGTTAGGGGTTCTGCCGGCGGCTGGTCAAGCAGTGTATAACAGCCGGTTATAGATCGTCGGAACACCCTCCGTTCGATCAATCGATCGCCGGAACACCCTCCGAATGATCATAACGAGATTGTTAGCACAGTTCTGATTGCCTCTGGTTGCGGAAGATGGGAGACGAGGGAGGAAGATGGAACGACGTCACATCCAAAAAGAAGAACAGGAAGCAAGGAGCCGAAGATAATCCATCAGCATGCAGGAATATTACTAAGTTTTACGTATCAAACCTCCCCTGGGGTTGCAATAGCTGGGATGTTGCTGATTTCGTTAAAGTTTTTGGTGAGGTTACGGGGGTTTACATAGCCAGGAAGTTAGACAAAGCGGGGAGACGATTCGGTTTTGTGAGCTTCAAAGATGTCCGGGACGTGAAGGAAATGGAACGGGTGCTCAACGGAACAAAGATGGGAGGTCATAAACTTACTGCCAATCTAGCTAGGTTTGCGAAGGAGAATGTAAGCGTGGCCGGAAGGAAGACAGATGGGGACACAACTAAAGTGAAAACCCAGGTGAGACCTGCCCAGAATTCTCCTGTCATCAACTTCGCCCCCTCGTTTCAGAAAGGTAATGGAAGATTATTCAGCGAATTGTTTGTTAACAAGAGTTCCACGTCAGACGATAAGGATAAGACGGCTAGTGTTGCGGAGATTTGCATAGACGTTGCGGACGAGACATCCGCGTTCAAGGACCTAATTGGTATTGCGTTGGTCGGAAGATGCAAAGACCTCTCGATTCTGAGAAACCTAAACAAGCTCCTCTCGGCGACTAGTTACAAGGGTGTGTCTCTGTCCTATATGGGTGGATTATCCATGTTCGTCAGATTTGTCGACGAAAGTTCGTGTTCTAAGTTCTTGCTGGATCATCAAACATGGAAGGATTGGTTTCGCTCATTGGATCCGTGGGAGTGCCAATCGTTTCCGTTTGAAAGAATTGCATGGGTTAGGATATCAGGAGTTCCCATGCACCTCGCGGACAATGATGTCATAAACAATATTGCAGAACACTTCGGCTTAATTGTGCATGGAGCGAAGATGGAAGCCGGAGACGACAACCTTTCTACTACGTGGATCGGGTTATTGGTCGGAGAGGGGGAAAGAATCCAAGGTGCCGTGAATTTGCATTGGAGAGACAAAAAATTTAAAATTTGGATTGATGAGGAAATTATTGACTGGGCTCCGGACTCTGTGGGAGAGGTTTCTTTCAAGGAAGACGACGGAGATGATTCACCAATGGACAGTTCTGAGTGGGATGATGAATCTCCAGATCAAGAAATTCCGGTAGACTCACCGGAGAACTTGCAGTCGGTGGAGGAAGTTCAAGGGTCTGAAACAATCAATGTCATCAAGAAGGTGGAAAGGTGTTATAATTCCAATGTCGGGTCTGATGAGAATGTGCCTAATTCCAAGGAGGAAGGGGAGCCGTATAAGCAGTCATGTGGGTCCCAAGGTAATAAAGAGGGTAATTGGGATCCTTTTTTCTTTTCTTCAACTGATAAAGGAATTGGGCCTAAAAAAAGAAAACCGTTATTGAGGCCCAGAGCCAAATCTGATGTCTATCAAAGGAGGTCCAGCCCAAGTTCGAGTGAGAGACCAAAAAAAAGAGTTAGGGATAATGGTGAATATTGCTGGGACCTCAACAAGGACCCTTTAATTCAGAACCAAAGTTTTGACACGGAAGAGGGAGATACACAAACGCAGCCGCCTAGCTCGCCTCCCTGTTTGGAAAGAAATGAGACAGAGGAAATCAGGGACCGTAATGAAGTTGATAATCCGGTCTTGAATGAGGAGGAAGAAATAGCCGATACTTTCGAGACAAATCTTACGGATGAGGTTAACGCCACCATTCAAATTGGTAATATTCTTGGTGCTAAGATTGAAAAACATGGAGGGCTCATCAAAGAGACGGTTAGATCCGAAGGTATGTACGCTGTTTTACCATGAATATTATGTCTCTAAATATCAGAGGTCTGGTGGGGGATGTTAAGTCGATCTGGGTTAGAGAGTTGAAAGTGAAGAACAAAATTGGGGCCATTGCCATTCAGGAAACTAAGGTGGTTTCTATTCCTAGAGCTACTGTATCTAGTATGTGGGGGAATAACAATTTCGAGTTTTCTTTTATTGAGTCGGTGGGATTATCCGGGGGTTTGTTATGGATCTGGGATCCTGCTTGTTTTAAAGTTGAGTCTTCTGTACAAAATAGGAATTTTTTGATGATCAGAGGCAAGTCAGTCGGGAAAGGGGAGATTGTTAATTTGGTCAACATTTACGCTCCTCAAAGCACGGTTGTTAAACGCTTGTTGTGGGATGAGCTATCGACTCTTATTGGTTCATACGATGGTCAGTGGGTCTTAGCGGGAGATTTTAACGCTGTCCGCAATGCTGAAGAAAGACTAAATTCGAAATTCAAAGCCGCCTGTGCTGAAAATTTTAACAGTTTCATATTTGATAATGGTCTTTTGGAATATCCTCTTCAGGGACGAAAATTCACTTGTTATAGAGACAATGGTAGGAAGCTAAGCAAACTGGATCGTTTTTTGATTTGCCCGGATTTCTTCAACTCTTGGCCGACGGCTTGCGTAAGGGTTCTGCACGGGAGAAATTCTGATCATTGCCCCATTATTCTGGTGGTCGATGACCAGAACTTTGGTCCGAAACCTTTCAGAATATTCAGTTCATGGATTGGGCAACCGGGGTTCGAGGAAGCCGTGTCTGAGGCCGCCGAGAGCTGTGAGTATTTTGGTCCTCCTGACAATTACCTCACGGCCAAGTTTGCATGTATTAGAGCTCGGCTTAAAATCTGGAGAGACGAATTCTTGACTAAAGAAAAGGAAAGTGTTAATCTGGCTTTATCTGAGTTGGAGGACTTAGAGAAAGAGATGGAGAACAGGGTACTTTCCGAAGAAGAAGAGTGGATATTGTCGGAAAACAGAAAAATTGTGAAAGAAGCGGATTTTAGAAAAATTTCCGACCTTAAACAGAGATCGCGTGCAAAGTGGGCCCTAGACGGAGATGAAAATTCAAAATTCTTTCACGCAATGATTAACAATAGGAAAGCGATTAACACGATTCACGGTCTTTCTATTAATGGAGCTTGGGTTTCTAAGCCTAAGTTTATCAAGAAACATATCTTATCTTTTTTTCGTGACAAGTTTAAAGAACGTGTGGCAAATAGGCCGGAGTTGGTATGTCATCATATCAAGAAGATATCGGAAATTAGTAAAAGTTTCTTAATCGAGCCGTTCCGAGAAGAAGAAATTAGGGAGGCGGTTTTTGAATGTGGTGATGAGAAAGCCCCGGGTCCGGACGGGATGAACTTTAGGTTCATCAAACATTTTTGGCACTTGTTCAAGGATGATTTTTGTAAAATTTTCGACGAATTCTTCATTAATGGCCACATTAGCAGTGGGAGCGGAAGTTCTTTCATTGCGTTAATTCCTAAGATTTCAGACCCGGTTTCTTTAAACAATTACAGACCGATTAACTTGGTGGGAGTTATTAGTAAGGCGATATCGAAAGTTCTTGCCAACCGAATGAGATTGGTTCTAGATGACGTTATATCGGGTTCGCAAACGGCTTTTCTCAAAGGGAGGTTTATTTTAGATGGGCCTTTAATTGTTAATGAGCTGATTTCATGGATTAAGAAGAAAAAGTCCAAAGCTTTCATATTAAAAATCGATTTTGAGAAGGCTTATGACAACGTAAGCTGGGATTTCGTTGAGAGCATTTTGTTCCAAATGGGTTTTCATAGCAAGTGGATTTCTTGGATATCGGGAGTTCTAAGATCCGCCAACTCTTCCGTCTTGGTTAACGGATCTCCTACCTTCACGTTTAGATGTGAGAAGGGTATGAGACAAGGGGATCCGCTTTCTCCATTTATTTTCTTGGTGGTGATGGAGGCGTTGTCTTGTATGATCAACAAAGCATTAGAGTCGAAGATCATTAATGGGATTACTACTCCTAATAACGGACCGGTTATTTCTCATCTTCTCTACGCTGACGACGCTATTGTGATGGGCGAATGGTCGAAACCGGAGATTATTAACATTGTCAGAATCCTTCGTGTTTTCTACCTCTGCTCAGGTTTGAAGATCAATCTGGAAAAATCCAATCTTTACGGGATTGGAGTGGGTCTGGAAGAAATTGATGAGATGGCCAACGTGGTTGGATGCAAACCGGATTGTCCGCCTTTCACATACCTAGGCCTCAAAGTGGGAGCGAACATGAATAGGATTTCAAATTGGCAACCGGTTATGGACATTTTTCGGTCTCGCCTCGCTAAATGGAAGTCCCATTCTCTCTCAATTGGGGGAAGGGTGGTGCTTATTAGATCCGTCCTCGAAAGCCTTCCGACATATTATTTCTCGCTTTATAAAGCCCCGAAGAAGGTGATATCGGATCTGGAAGCGATTATAAAAAAATTCCTATGGGGAGGATCATCGGAAGATAAGAAGATACATTGGGTTGCTTGGGATATGGTCACTCGCCAAATTAAAGAGGGGGGTTTAGGCCTAAACAAACTTGAAAACGCTAATATCGCACTGCTGGTTAAATGGGGATGGAGACTCAAAAATGAAGAAGTAAATCTTTGGAAAAAAATTATCGGTGCCCTTCACTCGAACAGGAGAGGATGGGAATGTATTCCTTTTAAAAAATCGATGTGCGGAGTTTGGTCGAACATTGCAAAAGTTTTTATTAACACTAAGGTAAATGGCAGGCCGTTAAGAAGCTTTTTGAAAGGAGTTGTCGGGAACGGTCAGGATATCGCCTTTTGGCTTGATACCTGGGCGTCCGAAGAGCCATTAAAGTCTGTTTTCCCGGATCTTTTTACGCTGGAGCTGGATAAAAGGGCGACTGTGGCAGAAAGAGTGGAAACATGTAATGGTTCGGTGGTTTTTAGCTGGAGATGGTCTTCGGACCCGGGTTCAGTGGGTCTGAGTAACAGTCTTAATCAGCTGGTGGCATTGATTTCTGGAACTCGGTTCAGTAGCGGAGCGGACAAGTGGATTTGGACGACGGATTCAAATGGTTGTTTCTCGGTGAAAGAGGTCAAAAGATTGCTGAAAGAAGCTGGAGACCCTGTTAATCATCCGGTCACTGAGTGGTGCAGGTGGCTTCCATCGAAAGTCAATATTCATGCGTGGAGGATGAACCTCAACCGGGTTCCCACCTTCGACAACCTTTCAAAGCGGAACATTGACGTTGCTGATTTGACTTGTCAACTCTGCAACTCGGGTGAGGAGTCGGTTTATCATTGTTTTATAGCATGCTACATTGCCTCTTCCGTCTGGAATGGTATTTCTGTTTGGTGTAAAATCCCGCCAATTTTCGCCTTCTCGATTCAGGATCTTTTTTCAATCTACAGCGGCCTCGGAGTTTCGGAGAGAAAAAAAGAGATTATTCAGGGTGTCATCATGATTGCTTGTTGGAGTATTTGGCGTGCCAGAAATTCTTTGAGGTTCTCCAACACCCCGGTCAAAATCGACGGCATTCTTAGTGAAGTAAAGGCTTTCAGTTTTTTATGGTATTCTAGTCGATCGAAATGTAAAAGGGTAGAGTGGAAAGATTGGATCTCTTTTGTAAATATGTAAGTTGTTTTCGTTTTGTCGGCCCGGTTTGGGTCGTCGTTCGTTGTTAATAAAAGTTACCTTTCAAAAAAAAAATAAAAAAACTCCAAAATTTTTTATTAACTTTTATATGATGATTATTCTTTTTCTAATCAATCATCATTACTTAAAAGTAATAATAATTGTTATTTTGGTTCAACTTTTCAAAGAATGCTACTAATTATTGATATATATCGTTAGAGCATTCATAATAAATTATCTTTTTTTTTACGGCTAGATCACTCCCTCCGTTAGGTCTTTATCACCCAGGTCACGAGTAGGAATCCCTCGGTTGGCATATTATTGTCAATTTGAACCGGTGACACAGTTCGCCCCCTCCCCCCTCACGCAAGATTCGACCCTGAGACCTCCCGTTCCTAACCCCACATAAGTGATGGACATTATTCCTCTAGATTTATAGATAAACAGTAACATTTTCTCTTTTTTTTTCCCACTCATAACCACTTCAGAAATATATAGAATGCACTTAGATACGGAGGATCAAATATGAAAGCTATTAGTTGTTTGAATACATCAACCTAGAAAATTCTACGTTGTAGAAATAGAAATATAATATTTGACTAAAACGACTTTAAAAATAAAAGTCTATCAACTAACAAATATAATGTAAAAAAGCAACATAGTTTAATTTTTAAAATTTAACTTTTATTCACAAACGTAACCTCGCCAACAAAAAGAGACAGAGGAGCCACCGACACAAAAAGCATCGGCCAACCTTACAATCCGAACATATATAACGAAAAATTACTCCACTTGTTCCATACAATACTCGGCCGTTTAGATCTATACTTGAACCACAAGTAACCTACCGACTTTACGGAACCCATAATGACTTCAACTTTGCATTGTTTGTTTGAACATATTTTCTAACATACCAAAGAGTTTCTAACGTAGTTGTATTAAAGTGTTGCATTGATGTATCTTTATTAAAGTGACGAAAGTTTTAATCCCATCAGAGATAAATTTCTTTTTTTTTGAACGACAAATTTGGATCACTGACGGACCACTGGAGTATCATCTTGCCACCAGTGTAACCACCCGATCATATCCATCTCCACTAGGCATAATGCCTATACACCAATTCAGGAGGAAACCCAATAAATATGAGAAAACCCCCCTTGTGAGAATCGAACCCAGGACCTATTGATCCCAAAGTCTTATCTCACCACCAAGATACCACTAGGCTATAAAGCCATAGGCCCCATCAGAGACAAATGATCTAGATTTTAGAATTATTGTAATTTTCCGTTCAATATATATATTAAATGTATCAATAAGTCTCTCCAATTTTAATACATTTTTTCAGATCTAACATATTAATTTAGTAATCAAGTTTATTTATTGCACCATTAAATTCACTTAATTATATTTCTAGGTTCTAACTATAAAAGTCATTTCAATTTTATTATATATGTTTTTTTTAATTATTTTTATAATTAATTTTTTTAACGGCAAGCAACGACGTGCCAACCACCGTGACACTGGGCGCTGTGGCAAAGGTCGACTACTCGAACGCCGCCAACCCATTGGCTCTCCCAGATGCGCGAAAACCTGACCTCCACCCGCCCGAAGGCACGACAGTGGAATAATCGGTAAAACCTCGCCTCTCATCCAAGACGAACCGGCGTCACCCGTATTTGCCCTTCACCTGGATGCCGCAGAAAATAATGGAGAGAGTGAGAGTCGAACCTGGGTCACAAGGAACACCAACCAAGTCTTTCCCTAACCACTCTACCACTACCTCTTTAGCATTTTTATAATTAAATGATCTTAACTATAACATATATGAAACCTAATTACTATTTATGATCAATTATCAGTTTAACCTAAAGTATAAATTAATTATATTATTAAATAATAATTAAGTTGCATAATTGTTACATTTAAGTTATTCAATTTAAACAACTCTAAAATATCACAACTGTTGTAAATCAACGGTCTATTAGCAACCAGTATATAACTCTAATAAATATGCGAGAACAAGACTATAAAGATCATGTATATAACAAGAATATGGAGAATAAGAGAACATGAATTCTTATACATTAAGGTATCATCATGTAATACAAAGAAACCTATATATATATATAGGGTTCTTACATTAATACAAAGAAAATAGGAGATGGGAGTTAGGATATGGATAGTCACCATAATATAGCTTATTTATAACACTCCCCCTTGACTATCCATGTGATAAAAGAAAACAATGTATTATACGCTTGGTGATGCTGCCTCGTTAAAAACCTTGCTAGGGAAACCCAGTGGGACAAAACCTCAGCTAAGGGAAAAAGAGTGCAGCGCGTATTTTCTCCTCTTGATACTTTTGGATCAGGTATGTTGCCTCATTAAAAACCTTACTAAGAAAACCCAATGGGATAAAACTTAGTGAAGGGAAAAATAGTGCAATTTGTGTAATACCCCCCCTCATTTGAACATGTATTCTTCAAGTGACTAGTGCCCATTTTTATTGAAATTTGCTCAAAGTTTTTGTAGTCAATGATTTGCCGCTTGATCCCTTAATGTATAATTCTTTATGTTCGCAATGTTGTATATCTTCATATGAGCTTTCTAGTGCCTCTTCTTTTACATAAATATCATAAGATCCACAACTGTGATTTGTTACATTCCCTGCATTTACAAAACTAACCAAACTTGTTTTGACAGGTTAGTAAAATATAAATTCATATCTTACATACCTTAGATGTATTAAAATAGATGTTTTCCTATTTCAATATTTCGTCGTTTAACACATGCTATATCAAATCGATAAATTCAATAAAGATATATAAAATCATAAATAGATAACAAGAAATACTAATGCACAATTGCACTTAAAGATGGTACCTCTAGACCAAAAATTTCAATTTCTTTCATATGAAGCTATAACAGCCATTTTATATAAAGTAATTGAACAACCTTTAACGTAGTTAAAGGATAAACTTTGTCCATAGTAAAATGCGTCAACCTCTAATAGATATAGTTTGATTGATTACACATATACTCGAACTACAGGTCGAGCGATAATTACAATGTGTCAAGGTCATTTAAAAATTCTCCCTCTAAAAGCTCGAGAATTTCTCTCGATGGTGCCTAGACATCATCACTGTAAACTGCGATTATAGTGAACTTTTAGGAGAGGACTTTTGATAAAGATGGATACTATTATCAAACTCGTATTGCTTTTTATCATAATATCTCATGAGTTGTACAACACTCAATCCAACTATTTTATCCATACTATCTTTTTAAGTTTATAAAGATACATTCATGGGGTTTTGAAATCAATGCTTCAGGCATTTACAATCATTCACTTACTTCTTTCCACTTTGAAAACAATGTATGTGCATACACTCTTTAGGAGTTCTGTTACATAAACCTCCTTATTGATTTCTATATCATATGCTAGGATGTCTTGAACACTTGCTTCCTTTGTATAATACATATTGTACCATGCTTATACACTGTACATTGAGATATCATAATCACCAAGCACGGGTATTCTATGTATGTTTATTGGTGCACAAGAATTACATCCATAAGATGTTTCCACTTAACCTTATAAGCACTTAGATGTTTTAGGATATTCATCAAGAGTTCCAATTATATTCAATGTATTCAAATATGAATCTGTATACAACGGTCATATCGTTCTCGAGAACTTATTTTTACATGATTTTAATAAATTAAATCCTTGAGGGACTTTCATGTAAACTTTTAATATCCAGTGATTCATAACTTTCATAAGACACATATCAATTCTCTCTTTACATTACCAGACTAATTAAATATTGGAAAGCCAATACATCCACCACCGGAGAATGCGTCTCCTCATAATCATTCATAGGTCTTTGCGAAAATACTTGTGCCACCAATTTTGCCTTATATCACTTTATTTAATTTTCACATAATTCACATAAAAGACCCATTTGTATCCAACATATTTTACATTTTCAGTTGTATGGACTGTTGGTCCAGAAACTTTCCATGTTATTAGAGAATTCAACTCTGCCTTATTTGTGTCTTTCCATTTTGGCCAATCATTTATATGTTTTCATTCATAGGCAGATCTTAAATCTTGATCCTCATCACTTCATCATTTCAAGCGCTATATTATATACAAAAGTATAACGACATCGATTTTATTTATGATTCCATACATTTCTTAGACATGATACAACTTATCGAGATCTCTTTATTTTCAGGTACCTGAGGTTCTTCTTGAACCATCATGTCTATTGTCTCTTCAAGAGACCATTTTAATATAACCTCGACTTGACCATCTTAATTAGTTGCTCCAACTTTCGAGGAATTTTATTGTTGGAATCGACTGGTCTACCACGCTTCAGACGTGCAATAGACTCATTACAAACATGTGGTGATTTTCCTTCTGGGATACTCATCTTAATTGGAGCATTAGCAGTTGGTATATGTGACATAGTCACCTTTCTAAGGTCAGTGAATGCGTCTGGTAATAGATTCGCTAATCTTTGTAAATGAGTTATTCTTTGAACTTCTGGTTCACACTTTTAGTTTTAAGGATCAATGATAATTCATACCAACTCATTTCTTTTCCAACTGCTTTTTATCTCCCCCTGATGTTGGGAATGTTAATCCATTTGGATATCAATTAAATGAGCCATAAATAAATATCTCGTGAAAGACTCTATTCGTTATCATATATTCCCAACCACATTTTAAGGTCCCATCTTTGTACGTAGTGGTGGATCAATTTCAATATATACTGCACAACCAAAATCTTAGAAGGAACATATTTGGTTCCTGACTAAAACCAACTATAATGGGGAGAAACTATTACAACATGTTGGCCTGATGTGAATTAATGTTATTGCATGTAAAATTACATGTACTCATATATAAACATGAACTTGCTCTCATGATTATTTGCTTTGCTGTCAATCGTAGACGTTCAGTGATCGTCTTAACAAAAGCACTTATACGAATGTTTTTTTAAGAGCTTAGGAATTAAATTTACCATTATTACCAAAATAAATACGTAATCTGGAATATTGTGGTTGTTATCTCATTAGCTAAGCCACATATCACACAAACTTCAAGTTGTGAATTTGATAACCATTTAGACGATGCATCGATTTAAAACACTAAATGGTATCATGTTTGGATATGCGTATCCTTCAGTCACTTCCAGAATATTTAGGGATACACACCCTCCTTTATTTGGCAAATATAAATTTCCGTTGAGAGCAAACATTACATACAAATTATCAGCTTGAAGAATCTTCTACTTCTTCATTATGTTTCACATCATCATTGACTCGGTGTGGTCTAACCAGTCATACCAATTAAGTATCTAATCATGATACATAAACTTCTAGTTTACGATCGTATGTGTAGTAGTTGCATTACGCGAGAGAACAACGTGTTATCATTGCAAACTATTTTGTTATATGACTTTTATCTTCTTTTTTTTCACATTTTGTTCTTGTATAATCACTACCATAATTTGCCACTTATAGTGGTCAATCTCATTATGACCATTATTACAATTCTGAACTTGGCTATCATATCACTACTGATGACCGATCTCATTATTATTATGATCGTCATTACAAATTTCCCAATTATGTCCATAATCACGATATTTTCAATGATCCTTATATAATCACATTCAATTCAGGGAATGAAGTAGAACCAAAACAAGTCTTATAGCTTTTCATTATTCACCGGAGGTTTCATGGATCATACATATTATATATGTTTCATATATTATATTCTCGTATAATCATTTCCTTAGTGAGTTACTTCTTGTGGTCGATTTCAATATTAACATGGTTGATCTCACTATCAATATAGGATCATTATAGTTTTCTCATTTACCATGATCACGAACCTTTATAACGATCATTGTATAATCACCACATAATTAACATAGTTTATCTCATTATTAACATGAGCATAATAACAAACTTTCATGGTGGCATCATTATAATTTCCTTTGGTCATGATCGTGACCTTTACACTGATCATCATCATATTCACTTTATGCAATGAGATAGAAGCCGAACACATTCATGGATTCTCATTCTTTGTTCAGTCACATGGGTATGAAATCATTTTAAACTCATATTTTGTTAATCGTATCACTACTTCATGAGCATATCTCAGGTGTGACTAATGAACAACTTTTATCCAGATTTTCATTAAAGACAATCTTCTTTTCATATATTATAAATTGAGAAATCGTTACATGACCGAGTCATGTAGTATTATCGGTCTATAAATCTTATGACCTTTTATAAATTAATAATCAGATTCAGGGAGTATGAAACTTCTGATGTCATATTTAAGCATATTTATACCTCAGAAACATAATTGAAGGAGAAACAAAATTTGTTTTATCTGATTTCTCTTATAAATAAATTTCTCTTCACATAATATCAATCGAGAAGTAATCGTATGTCCGATTATATAATATTATCGGTCTGACATCTTACGGTCTTTCATAACTTGATAATGAGATACGTGAGTATGACACTTCGTGTCGTATCGAATAATAGTTGTATTCTTTCATGATAGTAATAATAGATCATAACTTTGGTTTAGTTGTTCTCTCCGTATCATCTTTGTAAATAAAAGATATCAAACCAAATATAAGAGCATACTATAAAATCAAACTATACAACATATCACCATATAATAGAACTTTACATATAAAATGTCTTACCCATCCACTACAAACAAATATATATTTTATGTATAATATATAAACAATCATTGGTTTATCTTAATACAAATATATCTCACTCAACTTTAAACATAAATAATTTTCTTTATCAAGTTCTCAAACACAGGATTATTTATTAGTTTCAAATAATCATTTTTTTATAATAATTAATATGTGGATCAAGTTCCACATATAAGACACCATGAGATTATACATAAATTATAGTCATATATGCGCTAATCATATTAATGCAAATGTAATCAAATGACATAAATTTTCGACTTATCATTTAACAAAAAGGATACATACTTTGCATATTAGCTTATCACGATATAAGCGATCACAAGTATATCTTATCTTGTATAAATATATGTGTTACTTTAACTGAAATATCAACAAATATGTTAACCACATGAAACGTTGCTACAATTTCCAATCAAGAATGTTCTCATTTTAATGCCACAACAATATAAATATATATATATATATATATATATATATATATATATATATATATATATATATATATATATATATATATATCAATAATCAAAATAGCAAATCAAAACAATTAATTTTGTAGTTTATTACTAAACTATAAGAACAGAAGATGGTTATACTATAAACAAAATGCTTTCAAATATTACATACAAACTTTTAGCCATAAATATTTTACTACTATTATTATTTTATAGATATTTTTCTTAAAACTTTTAGAACATTATGCAAACAATATAAGCCATAGTAAAATTTTATACATAACATTTAAGAGAGGCTTTAGTTAATGCAAAGACTCCTAATTTCCTCTATTTTTTTATATTCTATTGTTATTAATAGGTTTTGCTTCATGTACCTAAAAGTTTAATTACCCATATTTCGAAATAGTGTAACCCCCAATTTAAATCTCATTTATAAGATGAGCCAAAACCTTTTTATATAGATATTTTAGAAACATCTCATAGTTGGTGGTTCACATAATTTGTGGTCAAGCTTCGTAATAGGCTAACACCAACCCATTGAACGAAATCAAATAGGAACAAATGAATTTGCCAAAAGACTAGTATAACTCAAATCAAATTAACAAGAATGAATTATAAAGAAAATCATATGCCATATGTTTGAATAAATAGAGTTGAGCTGTGGGACACCATACCACATGAAGTATAACTCAAATTAAAATATGATTTTATGATTTTATTTTTAACCACTAGAGTAGACAAATCAATTGACTTTAATTTCTAGATAATACATTTTTTCTTTTATTATTTACCTTTTTAAATGCCGTCAGATATATACATATAAAAATGCAATGCAAAATTTAAAATAGTGGCATGCACATGTTTAATATATCATAATCTAAGAGGATTTTTATAAGGTTACCTTTTTTCTCAAATGAGGATCCTTTTGCAAGGTGTGGATTTCACATCATCCAGAAAAAGTGACCACCGTGTTTACAATCCTTACAGGTGATTCGGGTTTGTGTGATGTTGCTAGCGGCTACAAAAACAAGGCTTTCGGAAAAAACACCGTCTAAAATATCACAACTGTTGTAAATCAACGGTCTATTAGCAACCAGTATATAACTCTAATAAATATGCGAGAACAAGACTATAAAGATCATGTAGATAACAAGAATATGGAGAATAAGAGAACATGAATTCTTATACATTAAGGTATGATCATGCAATACAAAGAAACCTATATATATATATATATAGGGTTCTTACATTAATACAAAGAAAATGAAGAGATGGGAGTTAGGATATGAATAGTCACCATAATATAGCTTATTTATAACAACAACAATATTGTTGAGTGATATTTACAAGGGAAATTGGTCTAATAATCTCACATATACCTTATTGGCCATTAATAATCCTATCTCAGAATATTCTCCCCACCAGTCCCACCTTTCACCTATTTTTCTTACAAATGGTCCCCCGTTAAAAAAACTTAACGGAGTTAAGTTTTTTTCCAAATTACAAACAGATTTTTAGGGCTTTTGATTAGAACGACGATACGAGTCCATTGATGTAAAACTTGCCTCGAAACAGTGCTCAAAACGATGAAAACGACGCTTCAATTCGGGTGTTTAAATTTTCAATTAACCAAAATCAAGTCACTTGGAGCACCATTTCGAAGTAAGTTTTACATCAATTGATTCGTATCATCGTTCTGATCAAAAGCCCTAAAAAATCTGTTGGTAATTTGGAAAAAAGCTTAACTCCGTTAAGTTTTTTTAACGAGAGACCATTGTAGAAACAATAGGTGAAAGGTGAGACTGGTGGGGGGAATATTCTGAGATGGGATTATTAATGACCAATAAAGTCTAGGTGAGATTATTACAGGTCAATTCCCTTATTTACAATTAGAAAACTACATCAATGACTTTATTAGAAAAAGTATTGAAATTTTATTAACCCCAGACATAATTTAATTCAAAGATACTTTAATTATTAGTGTCCTTAAAAAAGTTATTTGTTTTTAACATAAGATATATAAACCAAACAAAATTATATTAACCAACAATAGTAAGAGTATTCACAATCTGAACTATCTAAGTCGTCCGAATTCACATGAGACCATAGGTAATGGTTAATGCCCATTAAGGGGCATTTTTCACCACATCATCATCATAATGCCCTTTTAAAAAAGGTGTAATGGTTAATGCCCATTTTATTTATTACTTTCCATTATTTTTCTTCTCTTTGGGCATTATTATAGAAATGCCCCTCACTATTCATGCCCCTATAATGCCCATGAGTAATGGTGTAAGGGCATTATCAAAATCTTTCATGCCCTTATAAAGCCCCATTACATATGGTCTGACAATACTCGGACACCCTCACCTTGTTCGCACACATTATGATGGTGACCCGGTGAGGAAATTTCGAACCCATGTCCCACTTTCCGGGCAAGCAAGTGGGCCCTTAATTTCAAGGTTTTGATTAAAAAAAAAAAACTCTCACCAGTAAATAGTATTAGTTTAAAAAAACTTACATAAAAACAACGTAAACTTAAAAAAAAAAACTAACATAAAAACATCATAAACTTAAAAAAAAACATACATAATATTAATTTAAAAAACTACAAAATTTAAAAAAACCACAATTAAACATAAAAACCACATAAAATAAAAAACCACATAATATTAAACATAACTAAAGATGTTCGAATGAATCAAATGAGTAATTTGAATTCGTAGAGCGGTTATAATCCTGTGGATCATGGCTCCTCAAACACCCGTCCTCAGATTCATTAACGTTCTCGTCATCCGGATGTGGTACGTATTCCTCTCCTGGGCCAGTTACGTACCCATCCTCTAAGTTGGGACATGTTGTTCCCCAATTCTTAGTTGACCGAACACATGATTCTCCTTTTGTCCATTTGTCATTCCTTATTCTTAGTTGGCTAAACTCTTGCTCAAATGCAAGTAAACGAGGAGGGCTAGCAGCTGGACGATAAGAAAGATCTGTAGGTGGACGGTAAGGATAAATAGCTGAACGAGGAGAGTTTGCAAATCGACACCAAGGATAAACAAGATATCATCTTTATAATCTATTATTATTCATGAGTAAAACATATTATTATTAAAATAAAATCACAAGGATATAATATTATTGTACACACGTATTTATATTACGGTATTACCGGCAGAAAGAATATTATCTTATTTACTTTTTACTGTTGATGGGATTTACGAGCTTTATTACGTCGTGTAGAGAAAGGAGTTTTGAAAGTAGAAGACTTTCTTCTTCATCTTCTCTCTCTCTCTCTCTCTCTCTCTCTCTCTCTCTCTCATATCTCTTTGAAAACCAAACATCAAGCTAAAGAAAAGCACAAATCACATTCAAATCCCAAAACACCTTTCAAACAAGATCACACACAACAATTCACAGGGAAATCCCACCATACCCACAATCACATTTGGTACTTTTTCACTCATCATTCTATCTTTTGCTGACCCATTATTATTATTATTATTTCTGATGTTTGGTTAATTGGTTTTGTTACTGTTTAGCTTTTTCCCCCATTTTTGTCATCTTTAAGGTGGATCGATCTCCATTATGTGGCTGTATGCGTGTATGATTTACTGCATGTGTTTCTCGATCCACTACTCTGTTCCAAATCGAATAAAAGTTTATGTTTTTTGCTGAAATTAAGCTTCGTATACCAGACGTAATATGCAGATTTCATGTGGGTTTTGCTAGATTTTGTTTTATTATCGAGATAAGTGCTCTGCATAAGTTAAATTTACCTTTATATTATAACTAAATAAAGATTTCGCCTTTATTTCGATATTCTTATCTGGGCTTTATGAGTTTATGTTCTTTCGATTTGCTGATTTAGCAAGTGTTGTGTAAAGATCCACGTGCTTAAATAGAAAAAAAAAAGATAACATTTTGGACGCATATCAAGTGTTTGTAAAATTGCCTAAATGAAATGTGCACTTAAAGTTCAAATCTGTTTGTATGATTCTGATACATTTAGTCTTGTTTTTGTAGATGCATTCTGATTTGTAACAATATCCCATAAAAGGGTATTTACGGAATTACAGGAAGATCTTGAAATCATGGTTCTTGGTTTGAGGTCTAAGCACCGGAAAGACGGTTCTGTTCAACTAAATTATGTTGTTCATGTACAAGAAATTAAGCCATGGTTGCCATCAAGTCAATCTCTAGCACTCCTATGGGAAAACGGTGATCAGAATTCCGGTTGTCTTAACCCTAATGTTATAGACTCCACAGTCGAATTCAACAAATCTTTCGTACTTCCGTTAACGTTACGTAGAGAAAAACGGGATCGCGATAAGTTTCAAAAAAACTATCTGGAGTTTCATTTATATGAGCCGCGAAAAGATAAGCCGAATAAAGATCAGCTGTTAGGGTCTGCAGTGGTTAATCTCGGTGACTATGGGATCGTAGACAATGTATTGAATCTTAGTGTACCGATCAGCTGGAAAAAGAGTTCGAAATCTGCTGTACAGCCGGTTTTATATCTTAATATACAGTCGAATGACAAAGACGAGACTAATTCATCGATGAGTAGCCTATCGAAGCAATCTTCGTTGGAGAAATACGGTCAAGAATCTGCATCGGAAGTAACGAATGAAGAGAATGACAATGAACTCGGGATAGCTTCTTTTACAGATGATGAGGATGATGAAGATGATTATAAACAGTCATCATATCCAAGTCATAAGGTACCACTGTGCACTATATCTTTTGCGTCTAAATACACCCCCCTCCCTCCTGATTATACCCCCCCTTGTGAGAGGAAAACTGCCGGTCCCACGCGGGCCCCACCTGTAAGTATGTGAGAGGAGGGGGGTGTAAAAAGTAATTAGGGGGGGGGGTATAGAAAGTAGCACCAAAGTTTTAATGCCAGTCAATATATGCCACGCTGACCCACAACGACCTCGTTCTTTTTTAAGTAGGAACTGATTAAGACTTAAAACACTAGTAGAAGCTATAAGAAGAAAGACGAATGGTAGAACTAATAAGATAGGTACTGATATCGGGAAAATCGGTGATATATCGGTCAGTATCGCCGATAATATCGGTACGATATTCTGACCGATATTTGACACTGATATTTTACATGGGGACCGATAACCGATATACCGGTGATATATCACTGATTTAACTGCATAGATATGGGCTGAAATCGCCACATCTGCTTGATTTATTTGTTAAACTTAGGTTATTTCAACTTATACTTGTGGCGGTTTTGTAAATAATTAAAGTTGGCATGCAGGATTCTGTGGAGACCACAAAACAAGATAGGAATGTACAACAGCCAGCTATTCCACAAGTAACAGAATCTTCATATAAAAATTCTACAAAACCACCTGAAAGAAGCATGACATCGGTTCGAAAAGACCATACTACCCCTGCCCCTTTCCTCCAGTCGTCTTTCTCTACCATGGGCTCACACAATAAGACCATAGGGACAAAGCCTCAAATGAGGACATTGGAGCCCGAAAACAAGATCCATGGGCTTCAAGAGGATATAAAAGGCAACCCGCAGTCCGTTGTAACTACTTCCGTTAGTAAATCTCCGATAAATGTCGAATCTTTACATGATGAAATTGCAAACTCCGGAAGTGAGCAGGAGGAAAGAACGCAAGAAGAAAAAAAACAAATATCAGAAGACAATCTCGTCGGTAAATTTTTAGCTTCGAGAAAACAAGATAAATTACGAAGCAACACTCTTGTGTCTAACCGAAAACCGCCCGGAGGACAGGTGTCCGGTAATAAACTTAAGCATTTAAAGTCTGTTCAGTTACCAAAGGCCGGTGGGCTTTCAGGAAACGGGGTTCCTACTGCTAGCCCAAACAGAGCAGATAAAGATAAAGTTATTCAAACTAATAACGACTCGTTTGGAACTGGTGTTATAAAAAGTGAATCTTTAAACGGTAAAAGTGATGAGAGTTCTAGAATAAAGATGCTTGAAGAAGAACTTAGGGAAACTGCAGCGCTAGAGGCTGGACTTTATTCAATCGTGGCGGAACACGGGAGTTCGACAAACAAAGTTCATGCACCCGCTAGACGTCTTTCTCGATTTTATCTACATGCTTGCAAAGAAAATGATCAAGAAAGACGAGTAAACGCGGCTAAAGCTATTAGTTCTGGGCTTGTTTTGGTTTCCAAATCATGCGGAAATGATGTACCAAGGTTCGTGTTAACGCTGACTCTATTATATATTATGTTTTACTATTGGTAAAAGACAAATAATTCAAATATAAGCAAATGTTTAACCAATTCAAACACGAGTAGTCAAGATATACCAGTTTATAATGTAATCGAACAAAGTCCAACGTCTAAATATGTAGACATGTGTTCTAGAAGTTACAAGATTTGGTGTGACCTTTGTGTAGGTTAACTTTCTGGCTATCAAATTTGGTTATGTTGAGGGCGATTATCGTACAAACTATCGGAGAACCGTCCACTGGAAAACACAAATACGGTTCAAAGAAAGCTCCCAGTGACTGGAGGGACCCACAAACGTTCTTAATTGCATTAGAAAAGGTTGAAGCTTGGATGTTCTCAAGAATCATCGAGTCCGTGTGGTGGCAGGTTAAACTCAAAAAATACTTTCTTTTATATTTTACAATATTTTATAAATTATATTGCTCTTTTTTAATTGGTTTGATTTTCTGTAGACTCTTACTCCACACATGCAATCAACCGCTACAAATGCTAGTGGTTTAAATTCAAAGAAACCGTCTGGAAGTAAAAATGGTTTGGGAAATCAACAAGGGAACTTTTCTATTGAACTTTGGAAAAAAGCTTTTAGAGACGCGTGTGAACGACTATGTCCTACGCGTGCGGGAGGCCATGAATGCGGTTGTTTACCTGTGCTTCCAAGATTGGTATTTTTTTATTATTTTTCATTCCATACTTTTTTATTGCTTAAATGTAGGGCTGCGAAAGAACCAAACGAACACGAACGAGCCCTTGTTCGTGTTTGTTCGTTAAGGAATTAAATGTGTTCACGAACTGTTCGTGAACACTTACCGAACGAGATTTTATGTTCGTGTTCGTTCATTAAGGAAATGAAGGAAATGAATGTGTTCGTGTTCGTTTAATAATTTTAGGTAACGTACATAAACAAACGCTCATGAACACAAACGAACAAAACGAACACAAACAAGCATTCATGAACGATAAACAAACATATATTAAAAGTTATGTAATATACTATACACTAACAATTATTAAATGCATTTTATTAGTGAAAATTCAAAGTATTTAAATAAAAATATAGAAAGTGAAAACCCTAATGAATTATCGAACACAAACGAACATAAATGTCCATATTACCGAACGTTCACGAACATAAACGAATAGATGCGATCTCTGTTCCTGTTCGTTCATTTAACTAAACAAACGAAACTTTTTGTTCGTGTTCGTTCATTTATCAAACAAACTTCCCGCCGAACGGTTCACGAACTGTTCGCTGAACGTTAGGTTCATTTGCAGCCCTACTTAAATGATATAGATCTATCATAATACTAAATTTTCATTTATAATTTTGGTTATAGGTTATGGAGCAGCTGGTGGATAGACTAGACGTTGCAATGTTTAATGCTATTCTTCGTGAATCCGCTGAAGAAATGCCAACGGATCCGTTATCAGATCCAATTGGTGATCTTAGGGTTCTTCCTATTCCGGCTGGAAAATCAAGCTTTGGAGCTGGAGCTCAGTTAAAAAATACCGTGAGTGCTAAACCCTATAACTTACAAGTGGTGACTCTGACCAGTTGACCTATGAGTGGTCAATCTGATAAAATTAATAAGTTGCTTAAACTAAAATGGAAAAAAATTCAGCCAAAGTGTAGTTGTAATTCATAAATCCTGAATCATTTTATTCATTAACTTACCATTATTGAAATTTGAGTAAACTGCCATTTTGGTCCCTGTGGTTTGGTCAATTTTGCCACTTTAGTCCAAAACTCAAACTTTTTGCATCTGGGTCCCTGTGGTTTCAGTTGTATTGCCATTTTGGTCCAAAAATGAAATCAGGTCATATTTGTCTTATAAAATCCTGTTATTTTGTCATTTTCCGCAGAGGCAAAATGATCATTTCTTTTTTATAAATAAATACCTTATTTTATAAGACAAATATGACCTGATTTGCCCCTAAGGAAAATGACAAAATTGCAGGATTCTATAAGACAAGTATGACCTGATTTCATTTTTGGACCAAAATGGCAATAAAACTGAAATCACAGGGACCCAGATGCAAAAGGTTTGAGTTTTGGACTAAAGTGGCAAAAGTAACCAAACCTCAGGGACCAAAATGGCAGTTTACTCTTGAAATTTTATAATTAGTTTAATCACGTTTTACACACTGATTATTTATGATAAAACTAAATTCTTGGACAGATAGTGTTCGGATCAACCCAACGTGACAAATACCAAAATTTACATATTTTGCCACCTGTAATACAATTCACTTATATGAAGCGCTAAGCTTTTTTTAGCATTTAGCTTTCGGTATCCAGAATACCTCATTGATTTAGGAAAAGCGCTCACGTTGACTTTTGAAGTCAACCGATTACATTAGAAATGGAAATTTTGTAAGATTTTATTATTAAAATGTCACAGACCATTACTTATGCTTATTTTTCTATATAATTTTCAACATACGTGTCAACTGTCAAATATATCTGATCTATACAAGATTGTGTATATCAAATCGGAAGTTAGTACTTAGTAGTCCATTTGACCTAAAAAGTCAACCTTTACCTCCTAATGAGTTTCCAGTTATAAACTCAACTACAAATTCTATATCTCTCTTACCAGATTGGGACATGGTCAAGATGGCTTACGGATCTGTTCGGTATTGAGGATAATGACATTCACGAAGATGCCGATGATGTCATCGACAACAAGAAAGAACATGAAACGTTCAAGGCTTTTAGATTACTCCATGCTTTAAGTGACCTCATGATGCTTCCTTTTGAAATGCTTGCAGATAAGTCCACCAGAAAGGAGGTAATTAAATAATTCGTCCCCATTTTTTTTGGATTTCATGTTTATATAATTCATATTCACTATTTGATTAAATATTTTCGACTTTTTTCGTTTTGTTTCATCACAGTTTTGCCCAACGTTTTCTACTTCATTGATCAGGAGGGTCGTTTACAGTTTCGTGCCAGATGAGTTTTCTCCAAACCCGATTCCCAACTCGCTTATCGAAACCCTTGATGCCGAGGTTGGTATATGCTTTTTCATTGTTTTAACACTTTTACTTGCCAGATTGGTAATAGGGGCGTGCATTGTTCAGTTTGGTTATTGGGTAAAACCGAAACCGTAACCGAAAGTTCGGTTTCAGTTCTTGAAAACCGTCCGGTTTTGGTTTTAGCAACGGTTTGGTTCGGTTTCTGGAACAAATTACGTAAGATTCAAAAACAAAAAGAGTATAATCCAAAGTTTAAGAATCTTTCTTAGATGTTTACATTTAAGTTAATATATTTAATCTTTTTAATTAATATTGTTCACGTAAACCTAATCTTCAAATCCGTTTTAGTGTTTTTTCAAAACTTTTAATAAAACTCTAATACTTTGAAAATCATTTCATTTTTTGTTAAATTTTTGCTATTTCTTGTAGGCAATGCATTCAATAATAAATAAACATGTTAATGTTCTTATTATAAATACTTAACATCCAAGAATAAAATTAATAATTCCTAAATCAATATATCAATATATAACAAATATAACAAAAAAAAGATTTTTTAGGTTATTCGGTTCGGTTCGGATTTTTTTGGTTTTGATAAATTGCAAAACCGTAACCGAACCGCAAATTTCGGTTCGGTTTGTTTTTTTTTTCAGTTCGGTTAAATGGGTTTTTTCAGTTTTCTACTTGGTAATATAACGGGCGGGTTGGGGCTCTTCTAAGTTTTAACACTGTATACACTTTAAAATTCAGGATGATGAAACAGAAGCTTCCGAAGAGTCTCTTATAAACTTTCCATGCATTGCGCCACCATCAACATACAAACCTCCATCGGCACATTCACTTTCATCCGTAATCTCCATTGGTGGGTCCCAATCACTAACAAGAAGTTCGTCATCGGTTCTCAAGAAATCCTACACTAGTGATGATGAACTTGACGAGCTAGACTCGCCTTTGACCTCAATCCTCACAGACAGTTCGCGGGTTTCCTCAAGTTCGAATGGATTTCAATCGGTCCCCAAGGGTGGAAGGAGCGTTATGCGATATCAACTCCTTCGAGAAGTATGGAAAGATAGTGAATAGGCCCGGGTTTGCCCGTTTTCTGGGTTTTTTTTTTGTTTGAACGGCTTTATTTAATGTAGTTATTGATGTTATTTTCATCTTGTTTTGGTTCCTAGAGCAACATATATGTTTCAATTAGAATGAGTTTTCTTGTGAAATAAAATGTTTACTCGCTAGTAATTTTAAAAGATTTCATGAGGTTTCTTATATATACAACCCCACAAGTTTTCTTCAAGGACTTTTGGTTAATATATGAAAAAATCTGTAGTAGAAAATATTTGGTAAAAAGTAAAACAACGCCCACCGTGGGGCTCGAACCCACGACCACAAGGTTAAGAGCCTTGCGCTCTACCAACTGAGCTAGACGGGTTTGTTTCTAATGTCACAATTTCAGTATTTAATACATAATATAGAAGTTTACAATCACAAATTCAGTATACTGATGGTAGACTTCGAGTTAGCGAAGCGCTGTAGTAGGGCCATCATTATTATTTTTAACTTTCGTAAATAACTAAAATACTAGTACAATTTTAATGACTTCAAAAGTAATAAAATTTTTATTTTTACACCTTTGGCAAATGTTGTGCATTCGGATAGAACACAATTAGTGTTTGATTAAAATATAAGTAATAATAAACAATCGTAAAACTTTGAGCTGCCAGAGGTGAATGCGCTGATCATTGTTTACCGACGATGTAACAAATCGAAAACTTTGATCGGTTTTGAGAAACCGCCCTATGTGGTTGTACAGCTACGAGGGTAGTTGGAATTATACATTTTTTTGAGGTTATACACACTTTGGACTTAGAAAGTACTTTAAAATACATTTAAAAGATATTGTAAAGGTGTTTATTTTACCTTAAAATAAGAATTTGATGTGTTAAATTCAAAACAAATTGTGATACCAATAAAAAACGAACATGTACATAGACTGTTGGTTCAGTTCTGTTTATGCATGAAGGAAAACAATATAAATCATACCTGTCACAGCAGATAGTGGAGAGGAGAATCCAGTAATGAAGTGCGACATGCCTGTCATCTTGATCTGGTTCCTCCTTAGGGTGCTGACTGATGATGGGGACTTAGAAACCGAAAAGGGTATCGGTTAGGAGAGGAGGTTTCGTGATGATGTTATGGCTAATGGGGTGTGTGAATTGTGTAACTGAGTAACCCTTAAACCTCCACCTTATTCTCCTTATATAAGCACCCAGGAGGAAACCTAATTAGTTACTAAGGGTAATATGGTCCATCAACAATTACCAACTAATTAAATAATAGGTTCTAATATATTTTGATCTCTATAATGTAAATGATTATGATGGCTATAGATTAAATATTAATACGTAATATATTTAATCTTACATTCTCCCACTTAGCCGAGTAATCATTTACTATGAGTATTAGATAAGCCTGATCAGGAGTTAACACTCATTTTAGCCTTAAACAAGTACTATAGCAGAAAAATACAGCCGTTGAATCATTATGCGACTCAGGACCCCCATTAATCATACTATAGCCTTAATTTAAAACCTAGTCGTTATGATCAAAATACGCGTAAGCCCTTTGTTTGATTTGTAACTTTTATTCATTTGTCTATATGCCATTATACCGGTTGAACATATTCTAACAGACATACAAAATCAAACTTGAGGAAAATTAACTAATACTTAGTCATTCATAGTACGATATGCAATTGCGCACGACTATTAATTAATACCCGTCTATGAGCTCTATTAATAAGACTTATGGGTAATAGCCCTTCAGTTATAGGATCCTTAAGCATATCATGAATGTATTCGATACAAAACTTAGTTTCCTCAATTCGTTCATAAACGAATAATTAATTGCGTATCGAAACTTAATGCAGCACCTCTTGAACTGTTACTGTTCAAGGAGTTATGGTAGCTGACTTTATCACACTAATTCTTCAAAACATTATATGGAGTTAATAAACTTATGAGTCCACTGATAAATTTCCAACAACATTTAGTGACCATGTTATGTCATTATAACTTAGGTTGTTAATATCAGTGCATTATGACTCCTCCATGAAATAGGTTTTGTCTGCTGACATAAAGATATACCCGAAATTACATTTTATCATCTTTGAATATCTCAAAGTTAGAGTAATAAACCGGTTTTAATTCTCACTTCTTCTTTAAATTGTAGTCTCTCGTTTCTTTTAAAGATATTGTAATACTCCATTAGATGCTACACATTAATCTAGACATATCTAGTGTGTTGCAATATGAGTAATATCTAAACGAGTATAGACTTAAACTTACATAAGGCTTCTAATTAATGAAGCATAAATAAATAATCTCATTTATCCTATTGTCCTCTAAAGGAGAGCAATATTGATTGTTACATATGTAAGGACCCATTTAATGTTAAACTTATGGAACGAAACTAATATCCCATTGGGTCTATCTCAGTATGTTATGATATCAATCACGTAAGAGATATCTCTGAGTTTTATTATATCAAAGTTTGTGTTAACAATGCTTTGACTTATGTAACATATGCTTGTCAAAGAATGTCATCTATATAGACAAGTTTATTTTAGTTGCTCCCACTCATCTTGAGGTAGGTACATTAATCCACTTGATTCTTGATGAAAATAATTACGTTAGCTTTTCATCACATTATGATGTTTGCATTAACCCATACATGGATATTATTGGCTTACAAATAAAGTGTTCTTTAACCTTCAGTTTGAAACTTTAGGTTGTTATCTAATGAACATGTAAATGTGTCAGCCATTTATTAGGGAAAATCGTTTTAATGTTCATCTAATGTAGCTTAAAACTATTATAAGCTACTAGAACAGTGATGATCCTCAAAGAAATCTTTTGTTAGATATGCAATAAAGATTCTTTAATAATTAATCTCTTCCTGAGTATAACCTTTGACAATCAATCATGCTTTTGAGTGTCTTAACGCTTATATTAGGATTTGGTTTAGTCATGAACACTCTTAGGTAACTTAATCAAATCCCAAACGTTATAAGAACACACAAAGTCAGTTTTACTAGAAAACTGTTTTATTCCATTCAAATGATTGATTTACACTAATGGCTTAATTTGAAGAGATAGGATCAGTAAACATTTCTAAAATCCATTTCAACTTCAATTAGGGAGGTTATGTAATCATCAAAGTTAGTAGGCTTTTAAACCTAGATGACCTCCTGAGTTGATTATTGGGTTCATTAGAAGTTTCAATTTTATGGATTAGCTCTTGGTTAGGTTGCTATCATTTTCATTCTAAGTTTGTAAGAGTTGGTACAGTATAGTGTACAAGAGGTGTAATCGGAGTTAAATTCGGAGTGAATTTAATGACACTCTTCCCCCCGCCTCTTGTATTCCTTGCAAGTCATAATAAGGACTTTGACTGCTCCCACTAACCTTAGAAATCTTTAGGAACTCAGCATGCTTAGGGTCAATACTTAACGACCAACAAATTCTAATAGAGAAAACAAATTAATGACATTAATCGTTGTAGTTTCTCTTGTTGAGGATTATGTTAGTTTAGGTAAGAAATCTAAGTGCGCCCACAATTAAGCAACAATGAAACTTTTGTAAGAGTAGCATTAGATTTAAGGAGATAAGGTTTGATTGAACAGTGTCGTGATGGAGCGATGTCTTGTACAAGAGGTGTGAATTTAATGACACTCTTCCCCACCTCTTGCAACTATTGCAAGTTATTATTAAGACACTTAATGCTCCCACTGATCTTTAATATCTCTAGAATGCTACAAGAGAAGTTTCAATGAGCTACGTGACGTGGGAACCTATCACATATACGTTAGACTTTATTGGATTTCTTTAATGTCCAGATATCATAAGAAACTTTAGGAACATATTTAATAGAAATCTTATAAAGTATATGTATGAATAAATTTCTTCTAAGACCGTGGGCCATATGTGACAAAATTTAGATACAAGTTGATAGTCTGTTAAATGATAAATGAATTATGTCTGAATATTCCATTTGGAATAAGTTCCACAAATGTCAATGAATGACTTATGATGGACCCATGCTTATTCCTTAAGCCAAGTAATATTTAGGGCTGTAACGTCATGATTTAGAATCACTGAAAATGAGATTAGATGAAAAAAATCATCCTCATTAACCATGTTATGATTTCTCATGAATTTTGGTTCTAATGGATGAAATTTATAAGTCTCATTTTCCTTTTGTCAAATTCTCATTTGTATGATGACAAAAGTTGTGAAAAAGTAAGGTATCATCTAGTTTCATCTCAGTAATGTTTCTATCCAGATATTTAGAACAAATAAGAGGAGAGTTTAAGATAAGTGTGACTTTATGTTGACTATGCAAACCTCACAACCTTCATAACATTGCTTAATTATGATACTGTATTCTGATTAATCTCCAGAATATATAAGGTATCGAAAAGCGTTGTTGGAAGACTGTTCATTATGGTTCTTATAGTCTTAGCATTTAATTTTGTCACTAACTCTCATGTTAGTTATTTGTCGAGTTCTGGTAAGGAAACGTATGGAACTAGAGTCAACTAATCATGTGTTAATTGGAATATTAAAATTATCAGACTTAAATATCATTAGTAAGTGACTATCTAATTAGCTTATCCAACTGTTCTTTAGAGTAATGGATAGTCTCGTTGCTTATGCCTAGTCTAATGACATAATTATGCATTGAGATTTTCCCTTGAAGAACCTTAACGTTGGGATTAGCACTTGTAATTTGTCTATGGACTTTAGAACAATCCTTTCTTAAGGTTTTAGTGGTTTTAAGGTGAATAACATCTTATTTTCCAGTTTCAAACATTTATTTCTATGTACATATGTTGCTTATCAACACACTCGTTATACTTTGGTACTTTTGAGTGTTATAGCTGATTTATAATGCATCAAATTGTACAAATGAAAACTTAGTATGTAATGTACTGGAAAATGTACTTATTTCCATGCGTAAGCCCTTAACTTTATGGGTCATGGTATTGTACATTATAATATATTCACATATACCACTTAACCATATAATTTATAATTAGTTAAATAAAGACATGCACCTTAGGAGTTCTTGTAATTGTTCCACAATTATAGATTAGTCTTAGGAAAAACTTAATCTGGAATAACTTTAGTGATAGCAATTATGTTAGAGAGTTCTTGATTATCATAAGAGACATCATGTTCGATTTATCCTAATCATCATGCTCTACTTTTCTTCTGTAGTGCCTTATCAGAAGAGAGCAATAAGGTTATCGTGTCTTAAGAGATAATCAAGGATTTAATTTAAGAGCTAATTCTTATAGAAACTTTAAATAAAGCAAAACATTTTAGGCTTAGGAATTAGAGTGGATGAGATATAGATTTATAGAAGAAAATTATAGTGAGCAAAATTATGGGTACTAAGAATAAGGCAGACAAAATGATCACAAAAATTAATTGAGGATCATTAATATAAGGATCATTATGTGAAGAGGTTGTGATACGTCTATTACTAACATCAAAATAATAGACTACTTAAAATTCTACTTAAACGAAGACAAAACAGCTTTGGCCAGAAGTGTAATCATTTAAGCATATGTGCAAAGTGGTTGTAACAAATCAGCTTTGGCCAGAAATTGAGACAAACACTTTAGTTATGCACTTGTTGAATATGCCATCTATGAATGAATTAGATCAGCTTTGGCCAGAAATAAAGACATTCATGCTTATGATGCATACACAACATAGCTTTTCGTAATACTTGGATGATAAGTAGATGCATCAAGTCAGCTTTGGCCAGAAATGATGCATCAGAAGCTCATTCAAGTAAAGTCATTTTGGTTTCTGTAAAACATTATTTGATCCTCATTAATTAACTAAATAATTACAAAAACCAATAATTTAATAGCAAACCACCCGTTAGCGCGGATCGAGATAATTTAATAGCAAACCAATAATTTTTTTTTTTTCTTTGTTCACATTTAAACAGCTTAAAATAATGAGATTTCGAGTCGCAACCACGATTTCGACTAATGACGTTATGGTTGCGAGTCGCAACTACGGTTTCGACTAGTCACGTTATGGTTGCGAGTCGCAACCTCATGGTTGCGAGTGATGACGTTATGGTTGCGAGTCGCAACCTCATGGTTGCGAGTCATGACGTTATGGTTGCGAGTAGCAACCTCATGGTCTCGACTAATGACGTTATGGTTGCGAGTAGCAACCTCATGGTCTCGAGTAGCAACCTCATGGTTGCGAGTAGCAACCTCATGTTCTCGAAACTTCCTGTTACAGCTGTTAATTGTGATGACATAACTGAAAATTCGAAATCTAAGGGATTATGGGATATTATTTCCTGTTTTAAAGTGATCTAATTTTATCAACATATTTCGAAAATAATAACTGTTTATCTAATAACAGTTTCGAATAAAAATTAAAAGATAAAATTAGATCAAACATGGAAAAAACACCCATTAATCCTAAATCATTCCAAATCATAACAGAATTTTCGAATTTTCACATGAACATGATGAACCCTAATCATAAAAATAAAATTCTGGAACCCGAAACCTGAATTTTAATAGTTTTACTAAACAGATTTCGGCTAAAATTATAATCCAGTTAATTCGGTGAACAAAAACAATTAATCTTTTCATCGAAATCATGATTTCGAGTCGATTCTTATGACTCGAAACCGGCTGTTAAGGTCATACGGTTTTTAAAGAAAAATTCCGTTTTCCAAGTTTCAATCCCAGAATTATGGATACGAAAACAGAACTGACTAATCAACATATGCTCTGATACCACATGTTGGTTCAGTTCTGTTTATGCATGAAGGAAAACAATATAAATCATACCTGTCACAGCAGATAGTGGAGAGGAGAATCCAGTAATGAAGTGCGACATGCCTGTCATCTTGATCTGGTTCCTCCTTAGGGTGCTGACTGATGATGGGGACTTAGAAACCGAAAAGGGTATCGGTTAGGAGAGGAGGTTTCGTGATGATGTTATGGCTAATGGGGTGTGTGAATTGTGTAACTGAGTAACCCTTAAACCTCCACCTTATTCTCCTTATATAAGCACCCAGGAGGAAACCTAATTAGTTACTAAGGGTAATATGGTCCATCAACAATTACCAACTAATTAAATAATAGGTTCTAATATATTTTGATCTCTATAATGTAAATGATTATGATGGCTATAGATTAAATATTAATACGTAATATATTTAATCTTACATAGACCGTTTCATATCATTGCACACTCATACGTGTGTTTCCATATGGTTTTTATCAACATTTGCATTTATAGGATTTGTGATTTTATGTGGATGTCGTCATGGAATAATTAAACTTATTCGGTTGAGAAAGTGATTGTTAAGTTATAAGTTATAACCATAAACGAACTGCAACAAGATACAAACTTAACCTTTATATTCTTTACAATAGGCAGTCAAAGTCAAAATGGATCAAAGTCTGAAAAATCTGTAAAAATCGTCCAATATTAGACCTTGTCGGTCAAAATTGAGCCAAATATTTATAAATAAGTAAAATATACTATTAATTTACTACTTTCTCCTCGTTATTCTTGAAAATTATGCCTTTTTGTTCGACTTAAAACTCAATTGGATTTACAAACTAAAATGAGCTTGAATTTTGTTTGACTCAAAACATGTTGTCAATCAAATTAACCAACCATTTTTCTTACAATCGAAGAAAACACCATTTTATAACCTAGATTAATGTGTTGTGAAATCCAAACATTAGTTATTCACTTGATTTTGGCTTATAAGCGAAGCAAACCGATTGATGCTTAACATTAACCGGTATGTATTGATCATGGACATGACGTGTCTTTGCAAATATTAATACAAACAGAACGAGTTTGGGGATAACAATGAAGATTTTAATACAAGTCCAAACAATTTTGATTAATTTTGGGATTTATATAATGAATATTTAAATGTTATTATATAAAAATATTATTAGAACAATAACTTAATCAATACTAGGTACATCAATTTATGAGATTAAGCTTGAAAACACTTTAGGATGAACTTCATCTTTTCCTTTCTGATCATTCATTTTGCATGCTAAATAAAATTAAACGTAACTAAACTCTTATAGATATGTAAAAATACGAACACATATGTAAGTAAGGTTTTATTTACTTCATATATGGTCACTTGGAACCCATACAAAAGGATTCGGTGTTACATAATGTCAAAGAAATTTAGTGTATTCAATACTTGTTTTTTTTTTTTCTTTTTTGCTTTTTTGTCTTGAGTGATAGCAGTTTAATTTTTTTAGTTAATAGCAACAAACGCACAATGATCAAAACCGATTAATTTAGTTAAAGACTTAAAAGGTTTAAGCAAACACTTTAGTTCTGAGACAATAAAAAAAAATTCACATAACACGAGTTGTTCATAAATATAAACAATAATAATATAAAGAAATGTACTACTACTACCTATTATGCAAGGGATTAGGTCCAGTAGGTACCACCCTCTCTTCATCATTAAACTTGAAAAAGTAGATGATTTTTGCAATGGAGGTGGTATGGTTGATGTGCACTGGTGATGATGATCTTCTTCCCATGAGCTTCTTTCTGGTACCCTCTGCATTTGGAGTTGTACCTATAAGTACAACTATCAATATTACCAACATCACCATCTTCATCCTCATTGAAAAAGATGTATAGAGAGAGAGAATGAGAGACAGGGGGGGAGTTAAGATTATGAAGTATGGAGGGAAAGGACAGAAGGTGTTGTATACATCAGAGAATTCAACTACATTAAATTTGGCTACCTGCATGTTAAGGATTCAATTAACTCCCCTTGATATATCAACATCTCTCTCTCTCTCTCAACCCCCCCCCCCCCCCACACACACACTCTCTCTCTCTATATATATATACACACATACATATATATAATATATATATATATATATATGTGTAGGTAGAGGATCCTGTAAAAAGTGCTCAAAGTGTGAGAAGTGTATTATAACACTATATATAATACTATATAACACCATATAAACACCGTATAACAATATGTAACACCATATAATACCATATAACACTATGTAACACTATATATCATTATATAACAAATATAACACTATAGGTTATCTGATAGCATGTCTATGATAGATGTATAGTGTTATATTTGTTATATAATGATATATAGTGTTACATAGTGTTATATGGTATTATATGGTGTTACATATTGTTATACGGTGTTTATATGGTGTATTATATATAGTGTTATAATACACTTCTCACACTTTAGGCCCTTTTTACACTATCCTTACCCTGTGTGTGTAAAACACAATATTTCTTAGCATACGATGCGTACGCGAGAAAATTATTATATGTGTAATTTTTTTTAAAAAATGCATGATTAGGGTTTACCCCATGCGTGATTTCCGATTTTGTTCATGCGTGATTTCTGACTTTGTTCATGCGTTATTATGTGTTTTTGTTCATGTGTGATTCGGGTTTGATTTTATAACATGCGTGATTTAATATAGTACGCATTACACGTTAAGAAATATTGTACGTTAACCTTCCCTATATATATATATATATATATATATATTTCTGTAACTCTCTTGCTATTGCTCTCTAGCTAAGTCTCTCTCTCTCTCTTTGTGTGGTGTGTGTGTTTAAACAGAATAACCTTTTATGGTGATACCAAAGTGCATTAACTCATTTCAGATGGCATCAGAATTTGGAAGAATTTAGTAGGACAGCTACTTAAAAAGAATTTGAATCATTCCCATACAAACAACACCCCACACTTTTGACTAATTACACAATACCCCTCTAGATACGCCACTTTTGTTAGAAGCGTTAACTACATACCCTTATAAAATCCGTTCTCTTTCAAGATATGTAATATGGCAACGGTACATTTTTCTTTGTTTTTACGCAAGAAAAGTAGGTGAAGTATTTAACACACCGACGTTGAATCACAGGTCTACCAATGAGTCTCCACGAGCTGGATATTTGCTTGTAACATGCGCAAGTTTTAAATGTATTCGAAAAATAAAAGATACTAAATGTTATTAAAATTGTAATGACCATTACTAAAGTATGTTGAGGCGGTTGCCATTTTGTTGTCTTAACTCAAGCTAAAACGAGTTTGCTTGAATGATCGACTATACCATCTTAGCTTAACGGCTAACATGATCCATGATTGGCAGTTGAAATCTTACCTAGTTAATAGTACCATAAACATTGACATGAGACTAGGCTTAGATATCAGTAGTCTAGAACAAATTTTTTAACTGCCCGGTTGATGGCACCATAGTTTATGTCAGAATTTGTAAAACAGTGAAAAATAAGTGGTGGTGAATGTAAATACCAGTTTGTTAAAGGATGAAAGTGGTAAACAATGGAAAACTAAAACAGGTCAGCGAAATAAATGGGCTGTAGGTAAGCCTAATAATGAATCATGAGAAAAGACAATAATTTAGTGATGATCGTAAGTTAATTTTGTTGTCTACTACATCATCATATTGCCACATATATCTTTTTTTGAACGGCAAACTTGGATCACTCACGGACCACTAGAGTATCATCGTGTCACCAGCAGAACCATCCGATCATACCCATCTCCACTAGGCATAATGTCTATACACCAATTCAGGAGGAAACCCAATAAATATGGGAAAACCCCCTTGTGAGAATCGAAACCAGGACCTATTGGTCTCAAAGTCTTATCTCACTCTCAAGATGCCATTAGGCTATAAAGCCATGGACATATTACCACATATATCAACTGAGATAATCAGATATAAACGTATAATAAGAGTTATGTAGTTAATGTATTTTCTGCAAAACCATTGAATTATTTAAGATATTTTGTATAGGTTACACAAGTATATTGTCGACAAGGGCCCCTAGCTGGTGTAACAACCCTCGGAAAAATCCATAAACAAAATCCGAAACGTGCGCGACGAAACTTGAAAACTTGACGGTTAATGAACTAAACCGCACAAAAGTACCTTTAGTAGACTCGTAATTATAAACTGAACCATTTAGAATCAAGACCCAAACATACGCGATAAGTATCAGCATGAAAATCGAGGAAAAACGCGCGATTGGACGGGAAGGGCGGCCAAGGACACGCGTCACGACACTGCGACACGTGTCAGACCTACGTGGGACACGTGGCGACCAAAGCCAGGTCAACCATCCCCGCGACACGCGCCAGGGAAAGCCGAACCTGGCGCGACACGCGGGAGGCAACAAAAATTGGCTATAAAGCCTTTGGTTTGGCACTTGATCAGATTACTCAATTCGACAATCTAAAACGTCGTCCTACTCCTTGTATCTTCGTTTCTTTCAATCAACGCCCTAAATTCCCGAAACTTTGCTCGTTATCAGGGTAATAACTCTAATCACGAACATGGTACTATATCCGATTGATTGAAACTGATCCAACGGATGTTTAAGTGATGCATGTATACGGCTATACTTTGTCATTCGTTGTGGGTTTGATCTCGTGATTATCGTTAATGTTGAATTGAGTTAATACCCTAATACGAGTTCCATTGTATCTAGAAATTAAAACTCATAACCAGGAAGCCGTTAAAGTAGAATACATAGTAGTTAAGTAAACTTAGTAATTAAGAAAACTTAATAACTAAGTAGACTTAGTAATTAAGAAAACTTAATGGTTAAGTAACCTTAATGGTTATGTAAAACTTAGCAGTTAAAGAAAACTTAATAGCTAAGAAAACTTAACAGTTAAGCAAGCTAAGTAAGCTTATTAATTAATCGGCTAAGTAAATTACTTAATTAAACAGTTAAGGAAAAGTAATCAGTTAAACAGCTAAGTGGGATAATCCGTTAAAAAGCCAAGTAAACTTGATAGCTAAAACAATCAAGTAAACTTAATATATAAGTAAACTTAATAGGTAAGTAAACTTAAGCAGTAAAAAAAACTAAATAAATGAAAGGAAACTTAATAATTATGAAAACTTCCTAGCTAAGAAAGGAATATGCCTTACATATAAATAGGAGCATAGGATTTCATTCTTCCTTGCTCATTTCTTTTCTTCTTATCTCTATACGTTGGTGTTCTAACCAATAATCACTGATGCGATATTTTATCTGATCGATTCGGAAACCAACTAACGAATGCCCAAGTGCTGTCTAAATAAGACTGTACTTTGTGAATTTCTCCAAGGTTCTGATCTCATGACCATCGTTAGGTTTAATGTGGTTTTACACTAATACGTATTCCACTCTGTTAAACTAAACTCCTGTCCATAAACCTACTATCAAACAAGATGTATAATCATTAGAAGACTTAGAATCAAGATACTTGTTTAATCAAGACTATATGCTAACAAGGTGAGTCATTCTATTTTTATCAAAGTTACTTTGTAAAACACTACATGTTTTTCAGTTATATTTTACAGGGATTAAGTCTTTGTTATCTTAAGTTACTGGCAGTAAGTGGGGTATTATGCATATTACTGCTGTTTTATCACTTTTAGGTGAAAGGACCTAAATAGTGATACACGTCACTTTTGGGTGAACGAACCCAATAGTGATATGACCACAGTCATAGATCCGGTCGAGTGACAACTGGACCAACTAATTATAAGATATGGACAATAGTAATCGCTCTTAATACTGTAAATTATAACAAATATGTTTTTGTACAAAAATGAATTAACTCACCAGTATTTCCTACTGACCAAATGTTTTTAAAACGCATTTCAGGTGATTACAGTAGATTGGAATAAGAGTGATGATACGTTACCGAAAGGCTTAAAGAAATGGCTTATTTTATCAATTAAATTAAATTAAGAAAACATTGTTTCATATATTCGGGTTTATCCCATATTAAAGCTACATTTGTAAAATATGGGTTTATTCCCATCTGTTTAATAAATAATATCCGGTGTTTCTAAACTCTAGTATTTTCCTAACTCACTGTCCTGATGAAATTTTCCGCTGCAATATTTTCAAAATAACCACCGGTACCACTTGACTGCTCGCGGCTCCCGTCGAGGGTGTGGTCGGGGGTCGTGACACTGGGCTTCTTGTCTAGGCTCCTCAGTGGCGGACCCATGAATTTTTCCATAGGGGTGCAGAACATTTTTTAAAATTTTAGGCCCCTAGGTATATAAATAAAAAAATCGGTTCGTATCGGGTCGGATCATGTAAAACAAAAGATATCGCGCCATAACGTCGCTACTCATGGTTCCTATCACAAAAAATTGATCCATAAGTTCATCACTCCATAACATAATGTTTGAGTTTTAATTTTCAACTATTCAAGCCCTAAAAATCGTGTGTAATCACCCTAAAAATCATCTAAACAACATAATCACCCTAAAAATCATCTAAACAACATAATCACCCTAAAAATCATCTAAACAAACCATAAACAACGTCAAAATACACGAAATTTCAAACCTATTTAAGAACTTTATTACCCTTTTTCTTCTATAATATCAACTAAAATCATCAAAAAAAAAAACATAAAAACTTACCCTTTATCGGATTCCGGTTGGTTTGGTGTCAGACGGCAGTGGTTCGCGGCTGCTGATGACGTGCTGTTGTGCTCGCTGATCGCTGGCAGGAGACGACGCAAGAGAGGGAGGGCGGGAGGAATTCTAAGGGACTATTAAGCTTATTTTAATTATTATAGTTTGATCTTAGGTTGAGTTTGGTTAATGGGCTAGGAATTAGTGGGCTAGTTATGTTTAATGAAATAGTGGGTTAAGGTATTGGGTATTTGGGTTAAGTTGGGTAGTATAAGTTTATAAAATTTAGGTAGTTTTTTTTTTTTTTTTTTAAATCAGAGTTTACTAAAAAAATTAAATATAAATCGATAACATTTTTTTTTATCTAAGGTGTGCTGACGAAAAACTTCAAGGGGTGCGGACGAAAAAATCCAAGGGGTGCGAACGAGATTTTCGACGGAAAATAGCATTAAATTTTTTTTCCCGGGGGTGCGCCCACCCACCTTGGGCTTGGGATGGGTCCGCCCCTGCCCAAAGTGCTACTTGTAACAAAAGCCCATTTCACATTCCCAAAGATACCATGTATAATAAAAGGAGCAGGAACAAGAGAGGCTATCACCTCACGTCATTGTCCCTCCCAGGAGCATTTAATGACATGCGACAAGAGAGAGAAAGTGCCGGCCGGAATAGTACGAGGTTGGTACTGACTTCATTAAATGAGAGGATCATCGCCCGGGTAAGAAGTAGACACGAATCCATCGGTGGCAGGGATTCTTTCTGGCACAGTAGAACACCGTTAGATCTCAAAGGGATTCTCACTGTCCCATAAGCTCACCTCTCTATATAAGCCATACCTGTGAGGTGAGCATTCAATAACTCTCCCAAACCTGCATAAGAAAACACATTTACTTCGAACATTCTCTGATTTGCATTGAATGCTCGAATCTTAGAGTTCACACCATACATTCCGGCGACATCATCGTGCCGAAATGTAGTTTCTTCTCCGGCAAGTTTACTTATTCTCACGCCGGAGCTTGATCACGGACTCCCCTCTGGGTCGCTCTGTGACGAGGCTAACGGTGTTCTCTTTTGCAGACCCTTTGGAAGATCTCTTTGGACCCTGACGAGTCTCTTCAGCTACGAACCGGAGTAAGGGGATTCGACATATATATTTATCAAATATCATTTGTACTAATTGTAAGAAAAGGTTGGATTACAATAGCTTTAAATATTTAAAAAAAGTTTCTTTTTTAATCATGGTTATCTTTTACTATTGTGTAAGATAAAAATTATCAGCTAAAAATTGAAGTAATTTTTCGCAATTCAGTATCTTTAGCAAATTTAAAAAAATAGTTCCAAAGTTTGATAACAATAAGAGCATCCGTAACAGGCTGTTCCATGGACGTCCTCTTTCTTTTCGCGGACGTTCCCCACCCTCTCTTTAATAATTGTCACATTCACAGTTAGTAGGCATCCTCCCCATAGACAAATCATCCCTCTCACAGTTTGAAGGGCCATGTGCACCTTCATAGAACCCGTTATGTTGGGTGGTCTAATAGGTAATAACTAAAAACAAAGAGTTTGATATCGGTATACATTAGACCACCCGCAACGGCCTTTCGTATAGGTGTTGTACCAATCATGGCCGGTAAGTCTCTGAACTTTGAAGAGATGGAGAGATTTGTTCGTGTGGAGGAACGTTCAAAGACGAAGATTGTGAGAAAGACTTGAGAGAGCTTGAGGGAGACGTTGTATTAAGTGATAGGAAGAGAGGGATATCCCAAGAGCAATCCATTGTGGATGCTGTTATTCATGTTAATTTCAAATGATAAAACGTCTCCCATTTAAAATTGGCCCATAATTTAAAATAACCTCAATTAAAGTTTAAATCCACTTATAATTGGTCCAATAGAGAGCCGTTTTTTTACTCACCCCAGACCCAAAAAATTATGAGGATTCTCATGGCCGACCTTACTGTTTCCGTCACTATTATCATCAACATTGTCACCACCACTATTGTTGCCGTCATTATAGCCGCCGCCACCCTACCATCAGCAAGGCACCAACCCGCCACCGATATTTCATTTTCCTTAATGAATTTATTAACCAATATGACTAATTTATTAACTAACTGCATCGTTCATTTGTATTCCTTAACATATTCCAATTCTATCAATTTCCACTTCTTTTTGACTTGGTTCATATTCTTCATATGAATTTTAGTTTGTTAAATCATTTTCTAATTGCTTCAATAGAAACTTTATAAACCAAACACCCCAATATAAGTTATACATTTATTCATGTTAAAAAAAAGAACATTGTTACACTAAGTCATTAACTAAAAGAACATTGTTACACTAACTAACCGTGCCATTTGTACTTTTAAAAAGGTACATGATATTAAGTTTTAACTTATAACCAAGTTTAGTTTAGCCACACTAGCTCTAGTTAAGTTGCTATTTGACTTGATAGCAAATACAAAACAAAATTAGCAGAAAACAGAAATAGCTTAAGAGAATTTACAACTTTATACCAAGTGCCAAAACAACCGATAAAGCTATACACAAGTCCGAGTCAACAGGTGGTGCACCAATTCACCTAACCATTAGACTCAAGGGCTCAACACTGGTGCACCAAAAAACTCTTGTTTCTCCACAAAGAACTCCAACCCCTTCCCAGTTTTCTCTTAGACACCTGTTTGGTTAACGGCCGCACTTCTTCATTAACGGGACCAACACCTATCTCACATGATTGCTGTGGACCGCTATCCTGAACCACGGGTGGGTCCTGATGCCGTTGCTCTCTAAACAACAGCAACAACTTCTGAGCCTTCTGTTTCCCTCTAGCACTCCCATTAGCCGAAACCGATACTAAAGAAGGTATAACCCCTTCTTGGAGAACCATCTGAATGCACGTTTCATTTCCCGTGCACATAGTCAACAAGCAAGCCGCAGCTTGCTCCTGAACATTTGGCTCGTTCATATCAAGAGCTGACGAAAGCCCGCTCACCAAACCATGAGTTGATACGATCTCGTCTCTCGCTAAGTTAACCATGTTGCTCAAGATGGCAAGCACTTTCTCGGTCCACGTGTCATCATCTATGAGTGGCTGAAGAGCATCCAGGATGTTCAACGACACGAGCCGAGGGATGTTCGAATGTAAAGTTGAAAGATGGTAGAGCGCGATAAGTGCGTCAGATTTACATGTCGGGTCCACAGTATCGTTTAGAACCCGGATCAAGAAAGGGACCGCCTCACTTAAACCGATAACGGCCTTCGCTTGTTCTAAACTGGAAAGATTTAAGCAGAGGGCTGCAACCGCCCCTGGTGAACCCGAATTTCCGATCATGTTAACGAGTAAAGGAAGTACTCCTGCGGCTAACATTGTTTCTTTGTTCCTGGAAATGGGCTTGGGTCAAAAACATGAAAATTGCGCATATAAAACAACATGTAAACCGGCTACAAACCAACCAAAACGTTCGGCGAACAATTCGTGAACTATTCACCGGGAAGTTCGTTTGTGTTCGTTCGTTTATCAAACAAATGAACACGAACAAGAAATTTTGTTCATTTAGTTAGACTAAAGGGTATGGGGGCCGGCTGAGGCCCGGCTAGGACCGGCGCCGGTCCCCCACACTGCCCCCCTGGGCTCGGTTCGGCAAAAGCGGCTCCCCACAGCCGGAGGAGACGGGCCTCCTTTCTCTCACAATAACCTATACATACATACATATATATACATAAAGGGGCTCATCCCCCGCCCCCCTAGGTCCATCCCCTCCAAGCCGAGCCTACGTGGCGCTGACGTGGCGGCTCGTCCCCTTGGGGATGAGGCTCTCCGTACCCACTAGCCTTAAACGAACGAACATGAACAGAGGCCACGTTTATTCATTTATGTTCGTGAACGTTTGGTAATGTGTTCGTTTATGTTCGATTGTGTTCGATAGTTCAGTAGTGTTTTTATATTTTATTTAAATACTTCAAAATTCTGACAAATAAAATATCTAACAAGTGTCGGTGTATTATATATTCTGTTCATGAACGCTTGTTTGTTTTCGTTTGTTTCCGTGTTCATGAACATTAGTTTGTGTTTATTTGTGTTCTTCAACGTTCGTTTTTCGTTCGTTGCCTAAAACTAACAAAAAAACACAAACGAACACGAACGGGTTTCTTTCCTTAACAAACGAACACAAACATAAAATCTCATTCAGTAAGTATTCAAGAACAGTTCGTGAACACATATATTTCTTCACAAACGAACATGCAAACGTGACTCTGACATACCTGTTGTTATTAACCGAGAGATTGAAAAGAGCCATGGCTACACTTTCTTGCGCAACAAGGTTTCTTTCACGCACAGTGGACTCAAAAAACTGTAACAAAGCTTCAACGAAACCATTTGCACCCATAAATATCCGAGCCTCTTCATCATCCTTCGTCAAAAGCCGTATTTTCTCTACAGCTTTAATTCTCTTATTTTCCATGGTCAAACTGGCCAACAAACCCTCATATGTGTCGAACGTGCTACCTTCATCCTCTGGCACAACTTCGAGTTCATCGCCTTCTTTCTCGTACTTGCAGGAACCGATACTTTCAACGAATCTAGAACTAGTTGGCTCGCTCTCGGTCAAAGATATGTTCCAGTAGTTGTCGTCTAGGGAATCCGGTGGACCTTCAGGAACCAATATTCCATTTTGTTCACACCAATTTGCAACTAAACCCTTCACACAATAATTAGGAGTCAAACAAAGATGAGCCAAGGTTTGATGCGTCTTCGGGCAGGTGTTATGCCCGTTTTCAAACCATTTTTCAATACAGATCCTCTCGTATGTCTGCCCGGATGCAATGATGACTGGATCGTACATAAGCTGTAACGATATCGGGCACCTAAGTTCGTCAGGTGGGACCGGCATCTGCCCGGATCTTCTAAAGTTCGGTTTAAAGTTAAACGAACTCATTTTCGATAGCTGACGGTCAAACCCATGGATTTTCGATAGCTGACGGTCAAACACGTTTTCAAAAGACCCGTGAACTGTTGGTGAACAAGGGGTTGAACCACTTTGTGAATCGTTGTCGTCTGAGAAATCGCTTCGGAATAATTTCGAGTATTTTTTCATTAAATGTAAAAGATAAGCTACGATGGATTCTTTTCGTTTGTCGTCTTCGATTCTAGATTTTTCTAGGACTTTTTTTAGTGCTCTTCGTTCTCGAAGAGCTCCCCTTGAAGAATTGATACCGAGTTTTGTTGCTGCTTGGTGAAAAGTTTCTAACTCGCCGTTTTCACAGCTGCTGTTGAGATTTCTTCCTTCTTGTAGTAACCCGATTATCTCATCGCCTATTTGTTTCTCTGACGGATCAAGTGAAAATTCTATTCCCTTGAGTTCAGCTATAATATCCGCAATCTGAAGGTACGGAAGTTATAGTTTAGTTTAAAATAACTTAGATTCAATTGTTAAATGCATTATTTATGCAACTTACTATAGTTGATGAGGTTTTGAAAGCAAAATTAGAAAATTATTTAAAGTAGAGGTGGTAATTTTGAGCCACTTGGTTGATTTGAGTGTTGGTTTATTTCAAACGGGTCGAATATGTTGAATAAAAAAGCATTACCTAAACGGAAAATGGGTCAAAAAGGTCTAACGGGTTGAAATGGGTCATATTCCTGTATCGTTTTATTAAAATGTTTAGAATATTAATATAACAAAATTGTTTTGTAACTATAAGTACACCGTTATGTACTTTATAAAAATAATGAACACAAAAGGTATTTTGAGGATCATCCCAACCCAATACAGCCCATTTCAAACAGACTCGTTTTGACCCGTTATCCAACCTGAACATCTAGCCACATCAACAGTTTCAATACAAATTTTCCCTTCAAAAGGTTCAATAATTGAAGTTTTTGTTAGTACCTGAGAACCAATAGTTTGTGGGACTATATCTTCAACCCGTCTAAGACTATCTTCCAGAGCAGATTTCGCCTTTTCAAATTTCATAACAACCGAATCTCCCGTTATAGCCTGCAACGGATATTTACATCAAAGTGAGCAACTAGTAACTACCCGAAAAATGCCCAACATTGTACATTTAGGTTATAAACTATCAATTATCATACAAGATTAAACGAGTGAACATACCAGGTAAAGTTTACTGCATTCCGCACAATGCTGAAGAAGCGTTTTCGCCTTTTCTAGGGCTATATGCAACGAACATAGCGCCTGAATTCCTGTAGTACTCCGAGGCCTCGCGGCTTCTAGGTCGGGGAAAATAGTCAACACTTTGGCATAGATCAAAGAAAGTGATGAACACATTCCTCCATGTAACTACAATCATCAATCAGCAGAGCAAAGATATTCAAAAATCTTAACCATAATACCACTGTCATATGTTCAAACACTCTTCAATAGTGCCAAATAATAAGGTAATTAAAACATGAAATCTTTTAATGATTGAAATCTAGGAAATACCAAATTGGGAATTATCCTAATTTCCTTGTGATGTGAGGTACAAAAATACTATTTACCTTTGGTTCACCAAGTGCAAACAAATTCTCTTCAATCTCCGAATTGTCCATCATTTACATTAACCAGCACAAAAGTTCAAATCACCTGAGTGATTAAAATTAAAAGATATATCAAAATCTAAATGAAATGAAAATATATCAGAAGAATTGCTTGCACTACAGAAACAATGAAAAGAATACCTGTAATTTAACCAACAATTATCCAACGATGCTTCATCAAACGGATACTGGAACAGAAATCAACGAAACCGCTAATCATTTTTGGGTTCATCAGATACGAAACTGACGCATAACTAATTAGGGGCCAAGCCAAACTGTTGGAAATAGAAGTTGGGATTGAAATGAAGAAGATGTAATAATATAATAATGTAATAATGAAACCGTATGATTGTTTATTATTGTTATATGGAGAATGGAGTGAAAGGAGAGAGCGAGCACATGTATTTCTATCGTTCCCGCTTTCAACTCCCCGGTCACCGGCCGACAGCTGCCGACCTCCAAAGTTGTCGGCTGACTTATCTGTCTTCATAATAATAAATGATAGGGGCAGAAAAGTCAAATTTACCACTCTACTTTTGGACTTATTATTCTCAACTTTTAAGATTAACATAAGCAGATTGGTATTTTATCAAGTACGGATGCGAATAATTGCTTAACCCATTTGGTATGGGGAAGGGGAAGACTATTTGCACACTTACTTGGTGTAGATAGTCAGTTTAAAAAGAGTTTTTTTTCCTATATGTACACTCTGCATTGTTAAGCTGTGGTTAAAGCGTGGCGTTTTGGTCCGGTCAGTCAGATAAAGACTGATGGGTGTTTGACGGGTCTGTTGACCGGACCAAAACGCCGAGCTTTGGCGCGTTTTGTTCCTGTCAACCAGACAAATTGGTTGACAGGAACAAAACACGCCAAAGATCGGCGTTTTGATCCAGTCAACAGACCCGTCAGTCTTTTGTCTGGTTGACCGGATCAAAACGCCGCGCTTTGGCCACAGCTCGACACTACAGGGTGTGCATATAGGATAAAAAAGACCTTTTTGGTGTGCATATAGACATTTAGGTGTGCTAGGGTGGTACGAAAAAAACACTCGTCATCCTAATAAATCTTTTAATATTTTTAGGAAACAGGAGAGAAACACAAGTAATGATAAATACAAAAAATTAGAGAAATTAACAGAAAATTCTAACCCAACTTTCTAATTAGATGAAAAGGACAATAAAAATGAAATATTAGGGATTCAGATACAAAAAGTTTCATTTTTTTACTGAAATGACAAAAATGACCAAAATAGAGAGACAATTTTGACATTTTACTCTATTATTTAATTGAAAAAAGAGGAAAAATAGTGATTTTTAAATGTAATTATAGAGATAAAGATGGTAGATAGGATGTGAACACCTCAACTCCATAACCATCACTCACATCATCATCCCTTCAACACAATCTTTTATCACTACCCTATGAATTGGTATGGTAATGATCCTCAACATCACCCTATCAATAAAACAAAGGAGAAGTAACTAGCAATTGTCATTTAAAAAAAATGACTGAAGGAGTGGTTGTTCATATATATTTTCTTTCGTGAGCATCCACAATAAGGGAATATGTTGGTGTTTTTAGGGAGAGAGAAAGTGATATGGAGGAGAGAGTGTGTGATGTGGAGGAGAGAGGGTGTGAAGATGTTGGTGAGAAAAAATGGATGAATGTGAGTTATGTGAGTGTAGAGAGGAGAAAGAGAAGAAATGTGTTTGTGAGAGGGGCAAGTGAGAGAAATCTCTCATTGGTTGGACAGGTGCCACATTAGCACTAAAAAATACCACCTAAAAACACCTCTATTGGTGATGCTCTAAGGTTTGATATATCTAGTACGAATTTATTGTCTCTGTTCCAAAAAAATGCTAAACAAATAAGATTTACATGAGGAAGATACAATAATGGTTCATGTGAATTATTATTTTGTTATGAAAATGATTGCTTGGGCAATTTTCATGTGAATTGAGCCTTTCTTCTATCTACATGTGACTCTCACATGAAGCCAATTATAGAAACTAAATTGTTGAATTGATATAACTAAATCAGTTCAAAAGTTGATAGTTAGAAAGAATAATCAACATAACTTAAGAATCTAATGATTGTACCCAAATTATTGTAAAAGGTTTTTTACTTTACATTCAGTAGTAATTGTGGTTGATCAATAGTTTCTTTTCTTTTTTTTCATTCCTCATCCCCAAATAATTCAAACTTTATTGACGTGATATAATTTAAAGCACTTGTCTTGTGGAACCCATAATAATTTATTTTGTTGCATAGATGAAATTTATTTTTTAATAAACAAATGTAATACTCACATAATTAAAAAGAAAAACACCATGAGTAAGATGGACCGAAGGATGCCAAGTGACCCCTTATATTTTATAAAATACTATACAACCAAAATTTGGGTAACCTCATAGGATTTTTAACAGCTTTTTAACGATGACCTTATAGGTTTTCTCGACATAATATTAAAAAGGGTCGACATGAACAATTAACCACAAAAGAAGACAAAGGAGTAACATCACATATTGCCACTATTACGGGTTTAATTGTTTCAACACGGTGGTATATGCAAATCCAAGAATTCGAGAGCTGTCTTAACGCTATAGGGTCGGTCTTGTGAAGTTTTGGTTGAGTTAAGAGTAGAGATGAGTTAACCAGTGGCGTATCCAAGAATTTTTCCAACCAGGTTCCTTTTAATAGATTTTCACTAATTCTCACTATTTTTTTTAAATCATACAAAATTTCCACTATTTTTTTCATTTTTTTTCCAAACTAAGGGGGTTCACAGGAACCCCCAAAACACCCCTGGATCCGCCACTGGAGTTAACATAATATTACAAATAGTAAGGTATATAATATAAGTTAATATAATATAATTTACATCATTATACTTTTTGAAAAAAAAATATTAATAAAGTATATAATATAAGTTAGATGATAAAACTTGCTAAAATCGAAATAATGAGGGCACGTTTATTGTTGGCTTATTGGAGACATGAGTTGAAAAACAATTAAGGGTATAAGGAGTGGTTAAACACTTTAAAGTGGTAAACCAAAAAACCGACCAATGAGAGCGCGCCATGTCAATTAGGCAAAAGTGTTTAAACTTTGGTGAAAAATGTTGGCAATGGTTTAAACATTTGGTGGAGTGGTAAACTTTTTAAATAAAAAAAAGGAAAAAAGATGTGATTGGTTGAGATTGGAATGGACCCCACCCCACACCCCTCTCTCTCTCCTCTTCTTCCCTTTGCCGCAGGGGTGTTGGCTCACCGATTTCTCACCATTTTCGGCAAACATGAATGTGGCAAAAGATTGGCAATGGTTTGCCAAAGTTTACCGATCGGTAAACTGGCTTTGCCGAAAGCCACTCCCTATCCCCTAAGACAACAAAATGATGATGCGAACCATTCACGTGTGAATCCAATGAGGTTTTCCAGCCTGGCACACCCGCAAGATCTTGTGGTGTTGCTAGACCTCCAACAATTTTGTTTTAAAAAAATATAAATTATACCACGTATTAGAACATATATAGGATATATCTAAACTTCTACGTGGAAAAGATTTTGACGCCAGCTTAGTTGTATACAAGTCTCGATTAGGCTGGATGGTGTCGTGTAAAGCCTTTAGGGGTTTATAGAGCCACGTCAGCATCACGTATGTACCATATAAGCAATGAATTTTATCGTTAACTAGCATGATGTGAGATAATACACCTTTAAAGCCCATATTAAAACAAAATACAAAAAAAGAAGAAAATCAAAGAGGAAAAAAACTTATTGGTTGGAATCATTGGGCCCACCTGTACATTGCATTGGCGATCGTTAAAGGGATGGAGCCCCCTCCATAGTGCCTTCTTTGGCGTCTGGAAAATGAGAAGAGAGTCGCTATGGAGGCTGATTTGACATGGTTTGACTCAATTAACGCCACATATAGAACTTCCCCTGGTTTTAGTTTGCGCGAATATACCAAAATTTTAATTATACAATGTGAAATTGAAATGATTCCATATTTATTAACCTTAGATTATTTTACATGATTATAATGTTTGTGACTTTATAGATTATGGGGTTAGGATCAAATATAAAGTCTTATAAAAATAAGAAATCGTAAGAAGTGTATCAAATACATTCCGATTGACCTCATTCAGGGTAAAGGGAGTGGAGCGGTGAACTCGACGGCAAAGGAGTTTGCCGCGCGGCAACACCGCCGCCGGCCTCCTTTGTCGCTCGGCAAACTTGTTCAAGCGGGGAAGCATCACCGATTCGGGAAAGGAGACATGATGATGATTGATGTGTGTGTGTATGTGTTGATGTGTGTGTATATATAACTGTTTAACCACTGCCAACATTTTTCGCCAAAGTTTAAACTCTTCACACTGATTGACATGGCACACTCTGATTGGTCGATTTTGAAGTTTGCCACTTTCACCTGTTTAACCACTCCCTTCACCCTCAAGCGGCATTAGAACCGTCTCATCGAACTCTACGATGTGAGATTTTAGATTTTTGCTTTAGATGTTTAGCTTGTAGATTTTAGACTTTTTATTACATCATCGTGTCTTTTTATTTATCATTGTGTCTTTTTTATATTTGCGCTATTGTGTCTTTTGTGTGACTCATTGTGTCTTTTTTTCGACATTGTTTTATATTTTTCAGCATTGTGTTATATTTTGTTCAACACTATATTATATTTTGCGATCTTTTGTGTCTTTGTATACTTATTATATTTTATAGAATAACTTTACCCTATATTAATAAAGTTTTTTTTAATATAATTTGATTGGGAACGGGTATGCATCAAATGTAAGATTAAATATGTTACGTATTGATATTTAATCTATAGCCATCATAATCATTTACATTATAGAGATCAAAATATATTAGAACCTATTAAATAATTAGTTGGTAATTGTTGATGGACCATATTACCCTTATTAACTAATTAGGTTTCCTCCTGTGTGCTTATATAAGGAGAATCATGTGGAGGTTAAGGGGTTACTCAGTTACACAATTACACACACCCCATTAGCCATAACATCATAATCGACCTCCTCTCCTAACCGATACCCTTTTCGGTTTTCTAAGTCCCCATCATCAGTTAGCATCCTAAGGAGGAACCAGATCACGATGACAAGCATGTCGAACTCCATTACTGGATTCTCCAACGCACTGTCTGCTATCACAGGTATGTTTTAATGTTTTCCTTCATGGATAAACAGAACTGAACCAACATGTGGTATCAGGTCATTAAAACCTTCACAAATCGAGACCAACAGATCTCGACTCGAGACCATAAGGTCTCGACTCGAAATCATAAGGGCTCAAAGGTTGCGACTCGAGACAATAACGTCATAACTCGAGACAAAGGTTGCGACTCGAGACCATAACGTCATAACTCGAGACAAAGGTTGCGACTCGAGACCATAACGTCATAACTCGAGACAAAGGTTGCGACTCGAGACCATAACGTCATAACTCGAGACCGTGGTTGCGACTCGAGACCTCATCATGACTCGAGATCTCATAACTCAGTCGAGACCTGACTCGAAACCTCATTATTTTAGGCTGTTTAAATGTGAACTAAGAATTTTTTTCGGGGCTCCGCCCCGAACCCCGGGCGGGGGCACGCTGTCCCCCGCACCCCCCCAACGAACTCACCGCGGAGTTCGATCCGCGCTAACGGGTAGTTTGCTATTAAATAATTGGTTTTGTAATTATTTAGTTAAATAATCAGAATCAGATAATGTAATGTTTTGCAAAACCAAAATAGCTTAACTTGAATGAGCTTCTGATGTGTCATTTCTGGCCAAAGCTGACTTAATACATCTACTTATCATTCAAGTATTACGAAAGCTATGTTAAGTGTGCATCATAAGCATGAATGTTTTAATATCTGGCTAAAGCTGATTTAATTCTTTCATGGATGACATACTTAACAAGTGCATAACTAAAGTGATTATTTCAATTTCTGGCCAAAGCTGATTTGTTACAACCACTTTGCACATATGCTTAAATGATTACACTTCTGGCCAAAGCTGTTTTGTTTTCGTTTAAGTAGAATTTTTTAACTAAGTCTATTATTTTGATGTTAGTAATAGACATTATCACAGCTTTATAATGTAAAATGGTCATTATTTATGCCTGCCTTAGTTTAACGTGCCCTAAGATCACATTAGGACTTCTTCCTTAGTATCATACTTTTGCTCATCTTATTTCCACTATCAGCGCCCAATCAGGGGATTCCATCTTTGACTGGTGATAACTTTGCTACATGGAAGGATGCTCTCATGCTTACGCTTGGGCTGTTGGATTTCGATTACGCTCTTAGGGAGAATAAGCCAGCGGACCTTACCACTCAGAGTACTGCTGCTGAGCAGATACTTCATGAAAAGTGGACTAGGTGTAACCGCATGTGTCTCATGTTTATGAAGCAGTCCATAAGCAATGCTATCAGGGGAGCTATTCTTGATTCTGAAGATGCTAAAACCTACTTGGCTTCTGTGGAGGCACAATTCAAGGGGACGTCTAAAGCACACGCTAGTACCCTTATTCTCAAGCTGGTGACAACTAAGTATGATGGGAGGAGCGGCATTCGCAAGCACATCATGATGATGAATGACATGGCCAATAAGCTGAAGGGGCTGGAAATGGAAATCAGTGATGGTTTCCTTGTTCATTTCATCATTACTTCGCTTCCTTCGTCCTTTGAAGCATTCAAGATCAATTACAACACTCAGAAGGACAAATGGACGATGAGTGAACTGGTCGCTATGTGCGTTCGCTATGTGCGTACAGGGGGAAGAGCGTATGAGGATGGATCGCCATACTGATGTTGCAAACTTCACTACCTCCAATTCTAAGAAAAGGAAGAACAATTATCAGAGGAAGGATGCTTCAAAAGTCCAAAGGCCTAACCCTATGATGTGTGTAAAATGCAACATATAAATCACATCAATTAAGGCATAAAACTAACCCTTTTTAAGTACTAATGTTGGAAAAAGAGTGTTTTTGTCTTTCTTTTGTATTTTCAGGATGAAATGAGCTCAAAATCACAAAAGAAGCAAAAAGACAACTAATTCTAGCATAAATACAAGAAAAGGAATAAAAGTAGACTGCCCGGACCCTCAACGGCACCCCCCAAGGCAAAGAAGAGAAAACAGAAGACTGAACACGCCCCGTGTCCAGCGAACACGAGGCCGTGCCCAAGAAGCAGCAGAAAAGACAAACTAGTAGAAGCTTCCATTGCCCACCACGGGGCCGTGTCCAGCGGGCACGGGGGCGTGGTGAAAGTACAGCAGGCGCATTAATTGTAATTGCGAATTACAATTAATGAAGAGAGAGAGTGTCAGACGGGCACGGGGGCGTGTCCAGCGGACACGGGGCCGTGCCCAGCCTTCTGTTCAGCCTATAAATAGGGGTGCTTGGTTTCATTCCATCTCATCCCTTGGCACACCACCTCTCTCACACTTCATCCACCACCCACCACCACCATAACACCATCATCCACCACCATCATCCATTGTCCATCATAGAGTGTGTGAGTCGTCTCGGGATCCAAGATTGATCGTAAGAGTTCTTGACAATCAAGGCCATGTTTGCCTAAGTCTCTTACATCACTTGGTGAAGACAAGTGTTTAGTATAATACTTTTTATTTTTAATCTTTTGCACTTTTTATTTGGTTTTGTATTAATGACTTTAATAACTAGTTACTTATGTTGAAGGTGATCTTTCCTTATCGTTTGTCCGTGGTGTCTTGGCGTTATTTTACTGTCTATATAAAATAAAAGATTTTCACCATTCATATCTCCACGGTCTATATGGAGGTATGTTGGCTACCTGGTCGGGGGTTAAGGGAACGGTTTGGTAAGGGTCTTGCCCTTGTTCAGCGTTTAGAGGTCCTGCTTGGGACCTGGGTCAAATTTAGTAGGATCTCCTTCAATACCCATAGGTATTGGATGGCGGGGATCCAAACTCTTTGACCCCCTCATAAGTTAACTACTATTAATACTATAACCCGGCTATTTAGGACTGTATCCCTGCTGACTCAGACTACTTAGCCGAGGGTAACGTCACCGCCGAAAGCGGGGCCTACCACAATTTGCATTAATAACTTAATTCATTATCTTTCAATAATCCGACCCTTTAGGATTGTATCCTTGCTGACTCAAACTACTGGGTTGAGGGTAACGTCGCCTTCAAAAGAGGGGCCTACTACAATAACTAAGATAATCTCTTAAACAAGTGCAAAAGTGCGAAAATAATCAAAGGTTATACTAACACACGTGTCGGATCCAAGTGATTCATCTTGTCTATCTGTTTTTATTTTATTTTAATTTTCAGCATTTAGTTAGTTTTTATTTTTCTTAGTTTAAAACATTTTTCTCACTTTTTGATTTGATTAGACGTTGAGGATAAACCGGTATTAAAAGCTCTTGTGTCCTTGGACGACCTCGGTATCTTACCAACACTATACTACGTCCACGATGGGTGCACTTGCCCATATGTGTGTTTAGTGTTAGTAAATATCGTGTTTTATAAATTTAAAACTTGGCTAAAAGTGTAAAAAGGGCTTAAATATACATCTAAAATATAACACACTTCACGCACATCACCCTAATTCTAATACAAGTGCACCTTCCAGCTCTAAGAACTCCTTAGGCAGTATCCGCTGCAAGTTCTGTAAAAAGACAGGACACATGCAGAAGGAATGCCCTGACTTTAAGGAGTGGCTGGCTAAGAAAGGTAACGATTATTTTATGATACTTGAGTCCTATAATTTAAGTGTTCCTGCTAATTCTTGGTGGTTTGATTCTGGTTCTATGGTTCATGTTACCAATTCTACTCAGGGATTCCTTTCAATCCGGAAGCTGGAAAGAAACCAAAGAACGCTTAAGGTTGGGGATGATCGAGAATTAGAAGTGAAGGCCATTGGAACATTACAATTAGTTATAAAAACTGGTTTATGTATTAAACTTTATGATACCTTATATGTTCCTGAGGTAACTCGGAACCTTGTATCAGGACCAAAGTTAGACATGGACGGTTTTATTGTTTCCCATGGTCATCGCAAACTCTCTATCCTCTATGATTCTGTTCTTTATGGTACTGGTGTTCTGGATGTTGGTCTCTATAGATTAGAACTAGAAGATAACTTTTCCAAATCTTTGTTGTCATATAACACTAATGAATCACTCACAAAGATGGAAGAGAAACGAGACTTAGAGACTTCATCCATGTTGTGGCATCAGCGTTTAGGCCACATTTCAAAAGAACGATTAAATCGTCTCGTAAAGGATGAAGTCTTACCTCCTCTCGATTTCTCTGATTTTGGAACATGTGTCAAATGTCTTAAAGGTAAAATGACATTAGCGAATAAGAAAGGTGCCACTAGGAGTTCTAATTTATTAGAACTCATTCACACTGACATTAGTGGTCCCTACCAAATCGCTGGCATAACAGGACATACTTCATTTATCACTTTTATAGATGATTATTCTCGTTACATGTACTTGTATCTTATTAAGGAGAAATCTGAATCTCTAACAACTTTTAAAGATTATAAGGCTGAAGTTAAAAAGCAATTAGATCATCAGATTAAAGTTGTGAGATCAGATAGAGGCGGTGAATATTATGGAAGACATATTGATGTGGGTCAAGCTCCTGGTCCATTTTATGAGTTTTGTAAGGGCCAGGGGATTATGAACCAATACACCATGCCTGGTACACCTCAGCAGAATGGTGTCGCTGAAAGAAGAAACCGTACCCTTATGAACATGGTGCGCAGTATGTTAACCAACACTAATTTACCATTATTCCTCTGGACTGAGGCGTTAAAAGCAGCTGTTCATATACTCAATAGAGTTCCTTCTAAGTCTGTCCCTAAAACTCCTTATGAACTTTGGACAGGAAGGAAACCGAGTCTTAAATATATGAAAGTATAGGGCTGCATTGCTGAAGCAAAACTTTACAATCCTTTCCTAAGGAAACTTGACCCTAAAACTGCTACCTGTTTCTTTATCGGGTATCCTGAGAACTCTAAGGGTTATCGTTTCTATTGTCCTTCCCATGTCACCCGTATTGTTGAAACCAAGCGTGCCGCGTTCCTGGAGGATTTTAAGGTCAGTGGGAGCAGTACCAACCCTTACGAAGAATTGCAAGAAGTACAAGACGCGGGGGGTAGAGACTCGTCGCTTACCATTACTCCGTACCATTACTCCGATTACTCCTCTTGTACCCAATGCAACTACTGCACCTGAAGCTACTGCACCAACTCCATATTCACCTCTACAATCAGAACCCATTATACCTCATGACGAAGGCACATCAAACGCTCATAACCAAGACAACGTTGTACCCGATAATCCACTCAGGAGGTCATCTAGGCAAAGAAGGCCTACTAATTGGGATGATTATGTTACCTACCTGACTGAAATGGATCCCGGAAAGCTCAATGATCCTATCTCTTACAATGAAGCCATTAGCAGTGATCAGTCTTCTGAATGGAATAAAGCAATGATTGATGAGCTTGAATCCATGAAGAAAAATTACGTTTGGGATTTGGTAGAATTACCCAACGGAGTCAAACCCGTAGGATGCAAATGGGTGTTCAAAACAAAACTGGATCCGAATAGGAACGTTGAACGCTACAAAGCGAGATTGGTTGCAAAGGGCTACACTCAGAAAGAGGGAATTGATTATCAAGAGAAGTTTTCACCTGTCTCTCGTAAAGATTCATTAAGGATCGTCATGGCCCTAGTAGCTCATTTCGATTTAGAGTTGCATCAGATGGACGTTAAAACCGTTTTCCTTAACGGAGATTTGGACGAAGATGTTTACATGAAACAACCTGAAGGCTTTAAACCTGAGGGTCAGGAGCATCTAGTCTGTAAGTTGAAGAAATCCATTTACGGGTTAAAACAAGCATCACGTCAGTGGTACCTCAAGTTTGATGAAGTCATGAAGAGGCAAGGTTTTATGAAGAATCAAGTGGATCAATGCACCTACCTCAAGATGAGTGGGAGTAACTTTACTATACTTGTCCTTTACGTAGATGATATTCTATTGGCAAGTAATAGTTTAGACATGTTGCATGAGTCGAAGCGGTTACTTTCGCATAACTTCGACATGAAGGATCTTGGAGATGCTTCTTACGTCATTGGCATCGAAATTCACCGAGATAGACACAAGGGGATCTTAGGATTGTCCCAGAAGGCTTACATAGATCGTGTCCTTACACGTTACAACATGCAACAGTGCAAACCCTCCGTCGCTCCAGTAGTTAAGGGAGATGTTTTCGGTTCATTTCAGTGTCCAACAATAGAGGTTGAGAAGGAGCAAATGAGCCAGATACCTTACGCGTCAGTAGTTGGGAGCTTGATGTATGCTCAAGTCTGTACTCGTCCAGATATCGCTTATATTGCTGGAATGCTAGGCCGTTATCAGACTAATCCTGGCCTAGATCACTGGAAAGCAGCTAAGAAGGTTCTTCGATATCTGCAAGGGACGAAAGACTATAAACTGACTTATAGAAGAAGTGATCATGTAGAAGTGGTGGGCTATTCTGATTCTGACTTTGCCAAATGCAAAGATGACAAGAAATCCACTTCGGGCTATATCTTTATGTTAGCAGGCGGCCCTATCTCTTGGAAGAGTCATAAACAACAGTTGACCACAACTTCCACAATGATGGCAGAGTACATTGTTGTTTATAACGCAACCTGTCATGGAATGTTGCTTAGAAACCTGGTCACTGGACTCAAAATCGTCAATTCTATTTCTAGACCATTGAAGCTTTACTGTGATAATTCAGCTGCCGTTAGTTTCTCGAACAGTAACAGTTCGACTGGAGCTGGTTTATATCTCGATACGAAATATCTATTTGTACGTGAACGAGTTGAGGAAAATAATCTTTGTATCGAGTATATTAGTACTAAGGATATGCTTGCGGATCCGATGACTAAAGGTCTCCCTCCTAAGGTTTACGAAGAACATGTTCGGAATATGGGATTTAGTAAAGACCTTATTTGAGCATATTGTACTAGCTTATGTTTTATGATTAATGAAATTTCCTCAAGTTTGATTTTGTATGTCTGTTAGAATATGTTCAACCGGTATAATGGCATATAGACAAATAAAAGTTACAAATCAAACAAAGGGCTTACGCGTATTTTGATCATGACGATTAGGTTTTAAATTAATGCTATAGTATGATTAATGGGGGTCCTGAGTCGCATAATGATTCAACGACTGTATTTTTCTGCTATAGTACTTGTTTAAGGCTAAAATGAGTGTTAACTCCTGATCAGGCTTATCTAATACTCATAGTAAATGATTACTCGGCTAAGTGGGAGAATGTAAGATTAAATATGTTACGTATTGATATTTAATCTATAGCCATCATAATCATTTACATTATAGAGATCAAAATATATTAGAACCTATTAAATAATTAGTTGGTAATTGTTGATGGATCATATTACCCTTATTAACTAATTAGGTTTCCTCCTGGGTACTTATATAAGGAGAATCATGTGGAGGTTAAGGGGTTACTCAGTTACACAATTACACACACCCCATTAGCCATAACATCATAATCGACCTCCTCTCCTAACCGATACCCTTTTCGGTTTTCTAAGTCCCCATCATCAGTTAGCATCCTAAGGAGGAACCAGATCACGATGACAAGCATGTCGAACTCCATTACTGGATTCTCCAACGCACTGTCTGCTATCACATGTATGTTTTAATGTTTTCCTTCATGCATAAACAGAACTGAACCAACATCAAAATGTTATCCCGTGGCATTCATTTACTATGTTTATTAAAAAAGGTGTCATGCACGTAGAATGTTTTTATTTATTCAAGTTATGAAAATGAACATTAAGTGGCAATAAATTAATTTTAGAACAATATATCAATATTATGTTACATGATAGCATGCGTATGTTGAAATGTTACACTAAAAGTAGGTGCATGTAGTTAGTTAATTACCATAACTCATGCATAGAAAAATTTACATTGTAAGACAAAACAAATTAACAATACGAGGTGTATAATTCATAATTGTTAAGAGTGCAGGCATCTTGCTTAGATTCCAAATTTGGCAAATTCAATGTATGCAACATCACATGGCATCATGTGCCTTATTAGGATATTAAACACATAGAACAAAATAATTGGTCGCTTTCACGACAACTGATATTTATTTTTTTAATCTTCTTAAAAAATCAACTAGGTTTTTTTCGAAAACTATTTACATTCTGGTGGTGCGTTAAATATGTGTTTCTCGTTATAGCTTTAAATGTGTAGGGCTAAGCAAAAGGCAAAATCCGACCCTACTCGACAGTTACCTGACTCGACCCCAGAATCGATCAAACATAAAATACATAACCGATTCACTACCCTAAATATTGGGTCGGTTCCGGATTTTATGTAATCGGGTTTGTCGGGTACTAAGTATAAGAACCGACCCGGCATATTTCATTTTTCAACATGTTTTGTTATGAACTTTGGAAGGCTACTGATAAACAACAAACTTAGTATTAGTATATATGTCAAATTTACCTTTTCCAATATCATCAAAATTGGTTATTCTTATGATACTTATAGCTAATCAAGTGTATAAAAATAAATATTATATGCTTTATTGTTTTCGATTTGACTCCGGAAAGTCAAACTTATTAATATAAATTCTATGCTTTCTTATCGCTTAATCGATTATTCGCCTTATACCTTATTGTATTCTCTTTGAATGTTATAACTTCTTGCATTCGCTTTGACTCCGAAAACAACAATAAAACGACACTGAATAAAAAGTAATGATACGTATCAAATCATGTACCTCGTCAATGAATCACAGTAGCAGCCAAGAAGTTAATTGCAAATTCAATGCAAATGGTTTCTTTCTCCATACGAATGTATTTGTGGGAACAACATACAGTCGTTGTATGTTATATATTTTAGGGATTCAAACCCCAATCGCTACTCGGCTATGGCCCAGTCTTTTTTAAGTAGCACTTTAGTTCGGTCCATAGGTCCAAGTCGGGTTTCACCATGAAAAGAACCGAGAACCGACTCGACCCGTTTTTATATGAAAAACTGGAACCGATCTATATACCTTGGTGCTTAGGTTCGAGTCGGGTTGGGTTTATTTTCGGTTCGGTTCTTGGTTATTTTCAGTCTAGACCTAAACTTGCTGACCCCTATAAATATGAGTATACATGACTTAATATTGCAACATCTTTTCCGATTTCCATGACCATGATATCAAAAGAACATGTGTGTTGTTAGGTATAGTGAGGTAAATTGTGTTAATTAGTATGATTAGTTTATTGAGGTTTTTTTTAGCATATTAAGTGAACCTAGTATAGACCGTGTACATGAGTGATGAAGACTTAAACAAATATACATCGTCTATCCGTCTTATGAGCGATGACGACTTAAACGAATTACTTGAATGGATGACACCATGATACGGGTAAATGATCAGTATTTCAGACGGCAGTGGATAGAGTGTTTGTTATGAATCAGTGGATCCATCAACAGGGGTTAAGGGCTAGTCATAACAGTGGATGGACAACAGGGGATTAGTTAACAGTGGATTAGCAGCAGAGGTTGTTAGTTAGTTAAGCGGTTACAAGGGGAGTTAGTTAACAGTTGTAAGGTTGTTAGGAATTGGGTTATAAATAATAACAGTTGTAATAGTGTAGGACATCTTGTGAAATAATAATCAGTTTCCCTCCTAAATTCTCTATCAACCACCATTAACGAACTTTCGGAGCTTATTCAATCATTGAGCTCCCTGAGCGTTAATAGAACTTGACCATTGTTAATCAATCTCAAGTTCATTCAATTTCAATCCTTATCATTGGTATCAGAGCTGTCTATCCTTGGACACTCTTGATTCATTCAAACACGAACCCTAATTCAATCAATTGGGGAGAATTTGTAGCGTTCAATTTCAAATTCTGAATTCAATCATTGTTTCGGTTGAATTCCTTCATTTGACGTCCGTTCAATTCAATTTTCCATTGATCTTGGTTCAGATCAATTTCCTAAATCAAAATGACAAAGAGACACGGTCATAATGATGCTGATGATGCTGAAAGCAGTCAGCAGATGAGTAACAGAATCGATGAAAACACAAAAGCATTGGAGGAGATGAGAAATATGGTGACTGGATTGTCTTTACAGTTGACTCAAATGGTCAACAATCAAGGCAATGGGAGAACCCATCAAAGGCAGGAGTGGCAGAATGATGGAGAAAGGTTCAATTTTGTAGCAAGATTGAATTTCCTCGGTTTAAAGGTGATGATCTGACTTCATGGTTGTTTAAGGTGGAACAATTCTTTCAGTTGGATAGAGTGTTTGATGCAACAAAGGTCAGACTGGCAGCCATTCGCTTTGAGGAAAAAACATTACAATGGTATCAATCTTTTATTAGCCAACGAATGGAAGGTGAAGTTTTGACTTGGGGGGGAATTGGTAGAAGTCTTGAAAGTCAGATTTGGAAAGTTGTTTGATGATCCTATGACTAATCTTAAGAACTTGAAACAAATCAGTTCTGTTCAAGAGTATCATGACAAGTTTCATGCCATTATCAGCCGGCTTCAATTGCCAATGGAGTATGCCTTAAGTTGTTTCATGGCAGGGTTGGAAGAGGAGATACAATTGCAGGTAAGAATGTTCAACCCTAAGAATATTCAAGAAGCCTTCTGTTTGGCTAAACTGCAAGAAGCCACTATCAAGGCTAAGAGGGGAAGGGTTGGGTTCAAACCACCCATTTTACCTAAACCAAGTAACAATAAGCAACCAGTTTCCTTTAGTAAATCAGTTGGTTTAGATTCTAAAAGAAATGTGATTAGGAAAACCTTGACCAAAAGTGAAATGGATGAAAGAAGGTCTAAGGGATTGTGTTTCAACTGTGATGAGAAGTATTCACAAGAACATATATGCAAGGGTAATAGGAAACCTCAACTGTATCACATAGAGGTTGAATGGTTAGAAGAAGAGGCTGAAGGTGAAGAAGAAGAAGTGGTGATGGAGTGTGCTCAAATCTCAGTTAATGCAGTAGAGGGAAATGACAGGTATAAGTCCATAAGAATCACTGGTCATTATGGGAAATATGAATTGCAATTGTTAATGGATACTGGGAGTTCACATAATTTTTTGGATACTAAACCAGTTTTGGAAACCAAAAGTTGTTGTTCAAATTCAAAATGTTCAAAAAGAGTCACATTTTTACAAACGAGGTACTCCTAAAGGTCAAACATGGAGTGTTAAGAAACAAGTGACTTCTAGGGTGTAAGATGGTTAAAGGTCCGACTATGCTAGTAAAAGTAGCAAATGGTCATGAAGAAGTTTGTGATCAGATGGTAAAAGGGTTTTGCTGGATTATGCATGGAATCCAATTCACAGCTGATGTGTTTGTGATGCCGTTGGGAGGTTGTGATATGGTGTTAGGAGTACAATTATTTACAACTTTGGGAAGCATCAAAATGAACTATAATGACAGAACTATTGCTTTCAAGTTTAATGGTCAGAAAGTTGTTTTGAGAGGGCAATGTGGGAAGAAGTTTTCTCAACTTAATAAGGGAAATTTGAAGAAAATGGAACTGCAGAGGGCTGAATTGTCTATGGTACAAGTATATACCATTGAAGGGTATAGTACAAATACTTCAATGGTACTGCAGAAAACGCAACAATCCAATGAACAACAGCAACAGTTACAGAGGCTGTTGGAAGACTTCAGGGATATCTTCCAAGATTTAAAGACTTTACCACCATCTAGGGGCCAGTATGATCACAGAATTCCGTTGAAACAAGGAACTGATGGGGTGAATTTAAGGCCTTATAGATATCCTATGGTTCAGAAGGATGTGATAGAAAAAATGACTAATGATTTGTTGGAACAAGGGGTAATTAGGTCCAATACCAGCTCTTTTGCTTCACCAGTGGTTTTAGTCAAAAAGAAAGAAGGTACATGGAGGATGTGTATAGACTATAGGAAATTGAATCAAGCTACAATTCCAGACAGGTTTCCTATTCCATTGGTGGAGGATTTGATGGATGAATTATATGGTACAAAATTTTTCTCTAAATTGGATCTCAAATCTGGGTACCATCAGATTAGAATGGATGAGGCAGACATCCATAAAACAGCATTTAAAACTCATAATGGACATTTTGAATTTTTAGTCATGCCTTTTGGGCTAACTAATGCCCCATCTACTTTTCAAGGTTTAATGAACCAGGTTTTCAAACAGTATTTGAGGAAGTATGTTCTGGTCTTCTTTGATGACATATTGGTATATAGTCCTTGTTGGAATACCCACTTGACCCATTTGAAAAATGTTCTATCTGTGTTGAGGCAACATCAGTTAGTAGCTAAAAAAAAGCAAGTGTGAGTTTGGAGCTACTGCATTGGAGTATTTGGGGCATATCATATCCCAACAGGGGGTTGCAACTGATCCAGCAAAGGTATCTGCAATACAGCAGTGGACGGTGCCATCTAACATCAAAGAGTTGAGGGGATTTTTGGGCCTCACTGGTTATTATCGAAGATTTGTACAAGGGTATGGTAGCATCACCAAACCCTTAACTCAATTACTTAAGAAAGACTCTTTTCAGTGGTCGTCAGCAGCTCAACAAGCTTTTGAACAATTGAAGAAAAACATGTGTCAGCCTCCTGTACTAGCACTGCCAGACTTTCAAGAAACCTTTGTGGTAGAAACAGATGCATCTGGGTTTGGAATAGGAGTTGTCTTAATGCAGAAGGGACATCCTATTGCGTATATTAGTAAGGCCTTATTTCCAAGACATATGTCCTTGTCCACTTATGAAAGAGAATTGTTGGCCATCATTTATGCTGTCCAAAAATGGCAACCATATTTGGCTCATGCTCACTTTGTGATCAAGACAGATCAACATAGTCTGAAATATCTGCTGGATAGTAAGATTTCAACACCCTTCCAGCAGAGGTGGTTATCGAAGTTGATGGGATTCAATTTTGAAATTATGTACAAGAAGGGTGTGGACAATAAGGTGGCTGATGCACTGTCCAGAGTAACTCATGGGGAGATATTACAGTTGGCAGCTTCTTCTGTTCATACAGACATATGGGCAGCAATTAAAGAAACATGGGTTAAGGATGCACAGTTGTTAAAAATCGTTCAGGATCTTCAACAGGATCCTATGTCCCATAGCCAATATAGCTGGTCCAAAGGGGAATTAAGAAGGAATGGTAAGTTGGTCATTGGTAATTCTACAATTTTAAGGCAGCAGATACTGCAGTGGATGCATGCTTCAGTACAGGGAGAGCATTCTAACATTCATGCTACTATTAACAGGATAGCCAGGTTGTTTTATTGGCCAAAGCTAAAAAGAGATGTGATGGCTTATGTTAAGAATTGTGTAGTGTGTCAACAGTGCAAATCAGAAACAATGGCTTACTCTGGTATGTTGCAACCCTTGCCAGTTCCTCAAGGGGTATGTGAAGATGTAGCAATGGATTTTGTTGAAGGTTTGCCCAAATCAAAGGGTAAAGATGTCATTTTGGTGGTAGTTGACAGGTTGAGAAAGGGTGCTCATTTTATTGCTTTACACCATCCTTTTACTGCAGTTGAGGTGGCCCAGCTATATTTGGATCACATATATAGATTACATGGTCATCCTAAATCAATTGTGTCTGACAGGGATAAGGTGTTCATTAGCAATTTTTGGAAAGAATTGATGTTACTGCAAGGGGTGGAGCAGAAAATGTCTAGTTCATGCCATCCTCAAACAGATGGTCAGACAGAGGTGTTTTGAACAGATGTTTGGAAAGCTATTTGAGGTGCATGTGTTTTGAAAAACCACATGAGTGGGCCAATTGGTTGCCCTTGGCAGAATATTGGTATAATACCACTTATCAGTCAGCTATCAAGTGCACTCCATTTGAGGTCATATATGGTCAGCCACCACCCATACATTTACCATACTTACCAGGAGAAAGTAATAATGACGCAGTGGATAGAAGTTTAATGATAGGGAGGAGATGATTAATATTTTGAAAGAAAATTTGAAGAAGTCCCAACAAAGAATGAAGCAGTTGGCTGATGCTCATCGAACGGAAAGGAGCTTCAAAATAGGAGACTGTACTTGAAGTTACAACACTACCGACAGCAGTCAGTGACTCAGAGGCCTAATCAAAAGTTGGCAGCTAAGTATTTTGGACCATATTTGATCTTGTCTAAGGTAGGAGAGGTGGCGTATACTTTGCAATTACCAACAGGGTCTGCTATTCATCCTACAGTACATGTATCATTACTAAAAAAGTATTATGGGCTTGAGCCAAATTCAGCAGCAAGGGATAATGAAGGAATGCTGCAAACCACTGCTAAGGAACCTGAAAGTGTAGTGGACACTAGGGTTCTTAAAAAGTTCAATAGAATGTTGGTACAATGGTTGATTAAGTGGAAGCATGAGGGTGTGGAAAATGCAACTTGGGAAGATGCTAAGATACTGATGCAGGAATTTCCAAATTTTGATCCTTGGGGTCAAGGATCAAGTCATCGGTAGGGTATTGATACGGGTAAATGATCAGTAGTTTAGACGGCAGTGGATAGAGTGTTTGTTACGAATCAGTGGATCCATCAACAGGGGATTGAGGGAATTAGTGGATCCATCAACAGGGGTTAAGGGCTAGTCATAACAGTGGATGGACAACAGGGGATTAGTTAACATTGGGTTAGCAGTAGAGGTTGTTAGTTAGTTAAGCGGTTACAAGGGTAGTTAGTTAACAGTTGTAAGGTTGTTAGGAATTGGGTTATAAATAATAACAGTTGTAATAATGTAGGGCATCTTGTGAAATAATAATCAGTTTCCCTCCTAAATTCTCTATCAACCACCATTAACGAACTTTCGGAGCTTATTCAATCATTGAGCTCCTTGAGCGTTAATAGAACTTGACCATTGTTAATCAATCTCAAGTTCATTCAATTTCAATCCTTATCACACCATAGGAAGTGCTTAGGTGATCGACAAGCACAAAATCATGAGTGAGTGAGACAAAATAATATCCTAACTTTAGTTGAAGTATGATGATAAAGGTTATCATAAGACAAAACTATGATTGCAACATGCTAAGATACGTTTTAGTTATAACAAGAAAATTGTATTAAATGGTTATCTATAGCAATCACGTATGTTCTATATTGTAAGCTATAATGAGTGTTGAGTATTGGTGCGTAAAAAATCAAACTGATATTGTCCTAGAAATCGATGCCCTGTCGATGTTGACCGAGCAACATTAGTACCAGTATTGGTACCGATATTCGTTTTTTTTACTTATGTAAAACGCGTGTCAATATCATTTTGGTCATATCATAACTTTATTTTTTGGTTGATATACCATGTACTGATAGCGTATTAATCTATATATATAATAAAAGAAACCTGATTTTGGATACGTGTCATTCATTGAAGATGTCTACATTTGTAATTTCCTACCTTTTCATACTTAATATTATTATTTATCAAATTGACACTTTTTTATTTAGTTTACCCTTATCTCTTATTTTATGAAAAAAAAAATATCGATTATAAGCATGGTAATTTCCTAGATAAAACAAAATAATATTATATTATTCGACAAAAATAAAACAAAGAATATCTTAGATCGGTTGTTTTGAATTCGTTTTGCTTATGTTCAACGTTTTACTTTAGGCCATCATGTAATTGGCTATTTCATTGAAAACCAATTCTTTTGGATATTTATATATTTTTTTTTTATTATAACTAAGGTTCATGTTCAATTCAATATATGGAGTTATAATTTATGAAGTTGATCTTCTAAATTAAAATTCATGTAAACGAATTAGATGTTATTAAATTGTTTTTTTTAGATGTTGATTGATATACGAATCTATACTATATAACAAAAGAAACCTGATTTTGGACACGTGTCATTCATTGAAAATGTCTACATTTGTAATTTTCTACCTTTTCATACTTAATATTATTATTTACCAAATTGACACATTTTTATTTAGTTTACCCTTATCTCTTATTTTATGAAAAAAAATATCGATTATTCTATCTCTTATTTTCATATTGCATTTTTTTTTTAAATTTAGTTTGTACTTATCTTGTCTGTTCAAATGGGACAGAAGTAAAATTATTGGGTTTCACATTTGTAATTAGTTATTTTTTTATTAAGATGCTATCGTTCTATTTGCTCATGTTCAAAATGACCAGAAAAAAAAACCTCAGTTATTTTTGTTTCTAGGAAATCATAATCCTTTTATTTGATTCAATCATTCTAGAAGTTTTAAAACTAAAATATAATCTACCATAATCAAATTCACATTTCAAAACCCTCAATATTCAACCATTCAATAATCACAATTACTCACACGTATAAGCCCATATATAATCTAACCTACTTTTAATAAAGGATTCCAATTAATTCTACGTGAAATTCATAAAGACTTTTTGTTATACACTTAAATTCATATATAATCCAATCTAACTTTTAATAATGTATATATGTGTGGACGCTTGGAGGGCAAAAGTGAAATTGCACTAATTTTAACGTTATTTCACTAAATTTGTGAAAATAACGTTAAAAGCGGCGGACGGTTAATCATGCATCATCATCATGTGGTGGCGTTGATAGCAGAAAGACAAAAGGGTACATGCACTAATCGGTCTTTGTCCCGATTGCTGAGTGTTATGTGCCTTATGTCCAAAGCTTGATGCAAAACTACTATCGAGTCGGGGGTCTTACTGAAAGCAGCCTCTACATCTTACTTTTCTCACACCCTACCTTAGCTTTGCTATTTGTGGGATTTACGGAGTATGATGGTGATGATTTAGTATATATAATTAGATTTATTCAACCCGTATAATACACGAGGTTTATAAAGATATAATTTTTTTTTATTATTTAGTTTATAAAATTACATTTATCCAACCCGTGTAATATACAAGGTTACAAAATTACATTTATTTAATTCGTGTAATACACAGTGTTTTTAAAAATATAACTTTTTTTATTATTTAGTATATATAATTAGATTTATTCAACCCGTACAACACACGAGTTTTTATTATTTGGTATATAAAATTACATTTATTCAGTACAATATACGCGGTTCTTAGAGATATAATTTTTTCTTATTTAATATATAAAATTACATTTGTTCAACCCGTGTAATAAACGAGATTTTTAAATAATAATTGTTTTAATTTAGTATATAAAATTACATTTATTCAACCCGTGTAAGACACGGGGTTCTAACCTAGTATTGTAATAAATCAAATCGATACCAACAAAATACATGCCGCTATACGTGGGAAAATTTTACTAGTTATGCTCCTGGGCGGACCTACTGTATGCCGTGGGTGGGCGGCCGCCCCCCTTAAAATTTGTATTTTTAGTGTAATACGAGTGTAAAAATCCCAAGCGCACCCCTTAAAATTTTGCAGTCGCACCCCTTAAACTCGTTGAACCATATTGAGTGTTGAAAGTGAGACAATAGTGAATATTAATAGCATTGCATTTTCCGGCCGGCGATGACTTGTAGCAGGTAAGTATAAAGTGTGAGGTGAAGAAGATGGTAAAGTTGTAATATATTTAAAGTATAATCTTTTTTTTTTAATCATTGTTTGGTCTACGGTAAGAAAGATAGAAGAGTGACAAGACATCTAAATTTGGCTTATTTCCCATTCTAGCTTATTTTTATTAAATATTTATTTTACAATGATATTAATTATTTTTTCGTTTATTTGTGAAACCATTTTTGTTTCATAAGCTGAGCTTGTCAATGAATTTAATTATTATATGAAATATCGTATTTTATTTAATTATAAAATGAAAACTCATAGAGACTATATATATGACCCGACCTGAATTTATTTGAATCGATCTGAACCGTATCGAGATAAAATATTATATAGTGTTAGACAAACAATCCCAAAAATTTCCACCCCGTTAAAAACTTTCATATAAATGTATTGATAATAAAAATATATTAGTTATGGTCAGATTTTATAAAACGAAAACTCATAGAGAATATATGACCCGACCTGACCCGAACTAATCCGAACCGTATTGAGATAAAATGTTATATAGTGTTAGACAAACAATCCTAAAAATTACGCACTCCATGAAATTTTTTTCTAGGTCCGCCACTGGTTATGCTAAATTTTGATGGAGACTAGGATATTTGAAGTAAAACAGGCCAGTCTTGGGCCCTTGGCTCATCTCTGTACTAGATCCGGGTTAAACTAGATCATGGGTAACAGCTATATGGAATTACTATTCACTCCTTATATCTAGTAAATAAATTTTTTTTGTGAGTGATTGTTAGTGGAAGAAAGAGAATATATAATAATAAAGAATAAAAAATATTATTGAATTAAATAGAGATTGATAAAGATGTAGGTAAAGGTGTAATAAAAACCAGTTTTAGAACTGTAACCGGAAAAAAAACCGAACCGGTTTTTTTTAACTGGTTTTAGGACCGAACCAAATTGGCGGTTTGTGACCAGTTACTATTCTTGATCTTGGCAACCGGTTTAAAAACCGATCCAAACCGGTTAGAACGGTTACTGTTTTGGGTTTGAAAAACCGGTTAATAACCGAAACCGGTTATAAAAAACCGATTTTTGTTTTGGATAAAAAAACCGGTTCTGTTAAAAATCGGATCGGTTAAAAAAAACGATTTGTACACCTCTAGATGTAGGGGGTTTTCAAAAGGTGAACAAGCTGTAAGGATAAATGTATTTTTTAGTTAAATTATATGGGTGAACAAGATGAGGATTCCAATATGAATGCTCTCATATGCTATATCTCAGTTAATCCACGCAATTGCCTGAATGTTATATTGATTTGGCAATTCCTTGAGGTTTTTGCGCGAAACCAACTGAATGATAAGCTAGTCTACCGTCGATTTAGTGGTTATATTGGTATCATGTTTGAGCAATTGGCCCATGGAACAACAATCTGACCATGAATATATAATTTCATACACACTAGTTTTAGACGTTAGTTGTTATAACGGTTGATCTACTCGTCTAAACTTTCTCATATGTTACTATTCAAAATGTTTTGATATCTAAAACTTATCAAGACATATGCATATAGTGTACTAGTTTTTATATACAGATTACTTGTAATCATTAAAACAAATTGATGTAATCATAAGACGTTTGTTTCTTAAATTGACAAAACAAACCTTTGTTTTTGCTCAAATTACCAAGGTAAACAAACATTCATGAGATGTTTTTAACTTTTAAGTTTAAACATTATAAAACCCAAACAATCATCTTGTTAGAGAACCTTTTTCACTATGACAAAACATGAAGATGAAAGAATACCTCTCTAGATAAAGGGCATGATGGTAATTTCTTATTGAAGTTTTACCCACATGCCAGGACTAGGTATACCTGCATGGATCACATAAAATAAGTAATATCCCGGTGGTGCAATCTCAGCCGTTGATGGCCCAACCACCTCAATATTGTAATAAGTCTGCATAAACGACCCATTTACAAATGACACATTTCCAACTTCTTTTAACACCACCATTCTTTGATTCATTCCCAATGAATGTGTTGTAAAGGATGGTGCAATAATCCTTACTGTTACCCTTGACAACTTTAGATACTTCAACACTGTAAATGTCACAATTAATGGTTTCTTGTACTCCATAACTTCACCATCCAAGCTCACAATTTCGGGTCGTATGGCATCATTTTCTCTAGCTAAATAAGGTGGTAAAAAGGCTTCCAAACTTAGCTCCGTAGGGTATTCGACGTTTGAGAAGTTATAAAACGGGTTCGGGTTACTTCCAGATACTAGAACCCGTCCGTCGGTTACTAAAATAGCACCCGAGTTATAAAGTCTAGGCCTAGAGCCCGGTTGCATAACCGAAAATCGGGTGTTTGGAGGCCCGTTTGGGTGGTAAATAACGGGCCGGGTCACTGGGTCACGCGCATTGTTCCATCCGGCTGTACCCGACTCTGCACCGTTGATGATGATCACATCGCCATTGGGTAGAATTACCATATCACCCATCACCCGCGCTATCGGCATGCTCTCCATCTCCCAACTCGGATTCTCATCCATCGGTTTGATCCGTCCGCACGTAGGAACCGCACGAGCGAATATATGGTCCCGTTTGATATCCAAGAAGGCGTGGCGTGGTGCACCGCCGCAAACCATCACTTCGGGTTCAACCAATGTGTTTTCGTCTAAAGGAAGCAAAACCGATGAGCCCGAGTTTGGATAGTTTCGTGGATCGTCCCCCGGAATGGGTGGAAGGTGCTTGACCACCTTGTTTTGCTTGTAATCAATCACCACAGACCGAACGTTCACAAACATAAATAAGTTTCCATCGGGTAACAAATGCACAAATGGGTAGAAGTTGTTCTCGCGCACCCCATCACTTGTATTCTTAAGGAAATCTACCAAGAAAGAAGAAGAATTATAGAAAGAAATCGAACCCGTGGGATAAAACTCGTAGCTAAATTGTAGTCTCCCCCCAACGATAATTACCCGTCCATCGGGTAATAACTGATTGGTTGAAAACCATCTGGGTTCCGTTAGGTACCCAGTGGATTCAACCCAGTCACAGGTTCCATCGTCGCATGGAACCAGTGTTCGGACATTATGGTCCCCATCATTGTACCCACCGGTCTGGACCAAGGTCCCATCGGCTAGAACTGCGCCGGATGAGCACCATGTATCGGTTCGTAGCGATAGTGGACGAAACGTGTTGTCCCATATATCATAGAGGATGGAGTGAGCAGTGCAGTCTTTAGGGAGCATATAATCGAAAGGGTCATGTCGACAACGGTGAAAAGGAAGTGATATGTTCGAAGGACCCGCGTCGGTCCTATCAAACATGACCACTTTGTCGTTGTGTAGGAGTTGCATGTGCATAGGGGATATGCCAATGTTTTCGTGTAACAACCGCCACTCGCCATCGATGCCAGCGGATGTTGGCTGTGGGATTATGGGCTCGGTGGTTGTTGATGCAAATGTTAGCAGCATAACTAGGATAATGTTGGTGATCATTTTTGGTGCTCGGAAATTAAGGAGTGATGTTTGTTGAGAAATTGGTGTGCTTTTGGTTGTGTAGTAGTGAGGTTGAGGAGTTGTAGGCAGGTTAACAATACGTGTGATACATAATGAATAATGATTGCAAACATAAATAAATGTGTGTTTAATTAAAATCGTATGACTGTTACTTCTAATGTTACCATTTATCCAACCATGTATCTACCCTCATATTCTTCTCCAAAATTAGTTTTATTAGAATCCAACCATAAGTCCATAACATTATAGATTATTATTAAGTCAAATATTCATCATGAAATTAAGAAACCTAAAAAATACACAATCATTTGTTGTGGAGAAAGAAAATGACGTGTCTGTATCACAGTTAGAAAGTAAAGATATATTTTATGACAAACTCAAAAAGATGTGGATGGAAACTGAAAATATGATTGTCTAGTAAGTTAGAAAGTACATAACTCTATATTTTATTACAAAAATAGTAAAGATAATTTTTGTGACAAACTCAAAAAGATGTGGATGGATACTGAAAGTATAAGGGTGATTGTTGTGGGGAAATGGCACGAACCATCTTGGGTGACGCCCCAATACCAACCACCGTCCGCCATAGCACGGCGCTATGGTTGCCCCAACCAACAAGCTCTTGGCGAGCGTTAAAGGAGAGTAATTGGGACCCAAACCAATCAGATTTATTTATTTTTTAACTATTTTTTAAAATATAATTAATGGGGCTTTATTTCACACCATGCAAGTTAACAATAAGTCCTCCGATTACGTGTCGCTTACGTGACGTAATAAAGCCCCTAGAGGCTTTATTCCGTGCTATTTGCCTAATAAGGTGTTTTTATTGTTAAGATTTTAGATTTCAGTTTCGCTTTGTATTCGAGATGCCTATTCTTAAAACCACTTACTTTTTAAAAGTTCGATATCCTTCACCTGAAAAGAATGTATATCGAGGGGGAGTACTCTATAGATGTTGCACTCTTTTTTTTGTTTATCAAGCCCACAAAGTTTTATTACTCAAAGAGAAAAACATAACTGATCCGAAAAGCCCATGGTCCATAAATAATAAACCCAATTAACAAATCAGTTTGGCGGAAACAAAAAAGAAACAGCTGCAGCCTGCGTGAACCAGGGCTTATTTCAATTTTTGAGTGAACGAGTGGTGGGCCGATTGAATGATCGACTCACAGGGCTAAATTTTGGCTGGCTGCTTAGCAACTTCTGAATACCTAACTGCAAAACTAGTAAAAGGTCTGAACTATTAAGTGTTGAACCAGTAAAAGTAAAAAAGTCTAAACCATTAAAACCCAGTATAATGCTTAACCGTTTAAAGGCAAAAAAAAAAAAAAAAAAAACAGATTAAAGGTGTTAACCATTCAAACGTAGGGGTTGTTTGGCAACTTCTGAATGGTTAAGTACTGAACCAATAAGGGTCTGAACCATTATGTACTGAACCAGTAAGAGGTCTGAACCACTAAAAGCCAGTATAATGCTTTTAACCCTTCAGAGGCAAATGTCTAACCAATTTAGATTAGAGGTCTTAACCATTCAAACTCTATATAAAACTTAATCATTCAAAGGCAAATGTCTGAACCATTCAGATATCTGCTCACGAAACAAACAGTCTGAACCATTAAGTGTTTAACCAGTAAGAGGTTTGAACCATTAAGAGACTCATTAAGAGGTAAACAAACATTAAGAGACTCATTAAGAGGTAAATAAACAGCCCTTAGTACAGAAGACATTTTGGCTCGCAAAACAAAAACCATTAAGAGGGTGTTTGGGGTTGAGTTTTGAAAATAGATTATGTGTTTTGAATAATCAGAATCAGATAACGTGTTGCAGAAAGATAGTGTTTGGATTTGATTATGTTGTTTGATATCACAATAATCAGATAATCAACAGTGTTTGGATTTGATTATGTTGTTTGATATCACAATAATCAGATAATCAACTATTTGAGTGTTTGACAAGTATATATAATCTATACTATATTATAATACATATACTATATTATAATACATGAGGGAAGGATTCCCAAAAGTTAAGAACTTCTTCCCCCATTATTTATAAATAAACCCCTAGAATGAGGGTAAAGTGGTCTTTTAAACCATCATTATTTTTTAGTCCCTCAATCTATTACATTTAAATCCTTGACATTTAACATAATTATGGGTAATTAGTTACACTCCCCCCCCCCTCTTTAATTCTTTAATGTATTCCTGCGATATCTTACAACCCGTAATGTTTTAAAAAATTCCGAAGGTACCATGACGATCAGCACATTTTTTTAAACGTTTCGATAGTTGTCTTTTTTAGTTTCGTCGTGCGTTCATAAAGTACAAATAGCCGATGCGTAAATGTACAATTGATTAAAGCCAACATTTGTTTTTTACCCAAGCCAGCTTTGACAATTACCTAGCTACTGTACATTAACATTTGTTTTTTACCCAAGTTTTTTATTTTGAACGGCATTAATAAACTAAAATATTCCCTAATTTTACTTGTACAGAGTCAGTTTGTTGTGGCATGTTTAATATAGTAAGTATAGATAAAACTCACAACAAACTTCCTATTAAACATGCCACAACAAACTAAACAGGATATGTGCATCTTATTTTAAAAACTTAAAACTCACAACAAACTTCCTAAATAAATGGATGACCAATCTAAAACTAAACCCTAATGGACTACTATAAATACATAGCAAACAGTCACAATTCTACATTCTATTGCTAAATAGATTTAAAATATGGAGCCAGTTCTGAATTCACTTGATGCGAAAAAACAAGCATGCGATATTGAAAAATCTAAGGTCGGTTCTATGATAAGTTTTGTTATATCGCAATAATGAATAATTGTTTTCTTTTATTTACTTTTGTGTGAATACTAACTTATTTGATTTTTCAGATTTAACACACCAATTTAAACACCCCAGTTGTCGAACAAGCTTTTGTTAGTTTTTAAGTAATATTTTCGCTTATAATCTTTCATGTTAACAAGTTCGTTATGTTATTATTTGGTGTTTTATTGTAGGATGATGGTGATAATAGTGTTGAAATTATTTCTTATGGTGCAATGTTCAGTCCATACAAGTCTAAGCTTCAACGTCAATTTAGTGAAGAGGTAATTTTAAAATTTATTTAATCTTTTTTAAATTTTTTTATTCAATATTTGTTATTTTTTTTAAATTTATTTAATCATTTTTTAACTTTTTTATTAAATTTTTGTTTTTTTAAGGATCGGACGTATGAAAATCAAAAGAAAAGATCTAAGAGACTCTCTGAATGGAAATGGGTCGAGGTTATAAATTTAGATGATTCTGAGGACGATAAGAAAGAAGATGAATTAGATGATACTGCTGATTCGAGCACAAACAAGAAAAACGGATAAAAAAAGAAGAGATTTTAGATGAAATATATCAAGTGTTTTTATGTTTTTTTCATTTTCAGTTGTTTTTGTTTGATATAGACTATCCCATGAATAATAAAGTTTATTTTATATTTGAAGTTTATGTTTTGTGTTATTTTATTACACTTATAATTTACATCTCGATTGAACTAATATACTTTAGTACTTAATCATGTTCGTATTATATAATTTACATGTTCGTACTTGATCATTTCCAAAGAGATAAATTTGATTACCAAGAATGGCCAAAACATGAAAACTACCTCTTGGTTTGGAGTAAATTCAAGATTGTATTTACAAAGCACACTAAACTTATTCAATTTAACAGTCATGTTCCACGAGGATTTCGTATATATCCATTAGTGCCTTCTATAAAAAAAAAACTGTTGGACGACACGAGATATGAAAAAATAATTATATAATATTATATATTTTTCGAATAATTTGTATTTCTTAAATAAAAAGATAATGTTAATAAAGATATAAACTTTTACATCCTATTTTTTTTTATAAAAACTGTTTTATAAAAATATGATTTTTTAAATATTTATAAAAATGAAATTTAACATTAGTTAAAGGTGTTTAAAACGTACCTACAAGTCACCTACTATTTTTTACTTTTTACTTTTTCAAAAACGAAAATTTTAAAATTAAAGTTTATTGGATGAGTATGATGTGGATATTTAAAAAAGTTATGGACTTTAAACAATAAAATTATAAACTTTATCATTTCACCAACAAAATAAACTTACTTTATAACGATAGCAACTTATTTTTTATTTTTTGTCATTTGTTTAGTATTTTTTATTAACAAACGAATCTTTACATGTTTAAAACAGTTTTTCTATACTTTATTTATTATTAATTTTTATAACAAAACAAAACTTTGATATTTAGTAGATAGAAGATAAACTATGTTCCAAAATTTTAGGAATTATTTAATACTAATTTACGGATTAGTAGATATATAGTAAACTATATTCCAAAATTTTAGGAATTATTTAATACTAATTTACGATATTTAGTAGATAAATAGTAAACTATGTCCCAAAATTTTAGGAATTATAAGTCAACTAATAAAAAAAAATTATTGCAGTTATTCTTGGATATTAATCTAATAATTTGCATTTTTTAATTTAAAATTAATAAAGTAATAAACTTTAAAGCTAAACTAAAAAACTGAACTTACTATGATATAAAGTTAATAAAAAATTATTATTTTATAAACATTTTTATAACAAGTATTATAAATAAAATACTCCAGAAATTTACAATCTTTACTAGATAAATTCTAAACTGGGTTCCAAATTTTTAGGAATTATAAGTTCAACTATATTGTTATAGATAATATTAGTCAGTTCTAAAATAATTATTTACCAACTTGACTAGATACATAGTAGTAGATTGTGTTGCATTATTTTTAGGGATTATTAGTTAAAAGTAGACTCATATAGATAAGATTAGTTAGGAACTAAAAATTTGAACTTAGTATGATATAAAGTTAATAAAGATATAAACTCTTATCATCCTATTTTTTATACAAACAGTTTATGAAATCTTATAAAAGATATAAATTTTTTATATTTGTAAAAACCCGAAATTTAACAATTTAAGTTAAAGCTCTAAAACGTACTTACGAGTCAAATACTATTTTTTATTTTTATAAAAACGAAAATTTTAAACTTAAAAGTTTATTGGATGAGTACTATGTGGATATTTATAAAAAGTTATGAACTTTAAAGAATAAAATTATACTTTATAATTTAACCAATAAAATAAACAAACTTTACAATTATAACAACCTATCTTTTATTTTTTGTCTTTTGATTATTAATTTTTATACAAAAAAAACAATATTTTTTGTCTTTTGTTTATTATTTTTTTATAAAAGAACAAAACTTTTACATATGTGTAAACTTATGACATATATCCACCACAATAATGTTATCATAAATATTTTACGAATAAGAAAACTACCAGAAACGAGTGTTGCAATGCAAAGTGTCGCCCCCGTCGCATCGCGCGGGCACCCTACTAGTTTAAAAAATAAATAAGTGAAAAACTTAAAAAATCAGTTTTTAGATTATCACATTTTCCTGCAGCAAGGAGTGACCTACTTTTGAATTATCTCGTTTTTATCTCTATAAAACGTAAAAATCAGTTTTTATTAATTTTTTACCAAACACTCAAGATTTTTTCCAATTTAAAAATCTACTTAGTCGAGTTCAAAGGGTCATGCATAGTAATGTTATGACCCCGAGATCTATGAACGTAGTTTTTAAAAGGCTTAGTTTTTCTATTCAAAAAGGGGTAGCGGCGTAGCTTGTTGCCCGTTTACCAACTATTTCGATGCAAAATTTTCTCCTATTTGAATATAATTTAAAAAAGAATAACCACAGTTGACAAAGCAATCCCAAACACACTAGTGCCTAACCGGTCAGAACACAATAGCTGAACAAACAGCCCAGTGATCTGTTGACTTCCAGTGGTTCCAAATTCTACCTCGTAACTCCCTTTTTCCCAGCTCCGGCTGCCGCTCCTGGATGAATTTCACATCACCGGAAACATGAGCGGAGGAGATGGCCGGAAAACAGCTAGAAACAGAATCAAACCATCAACCACCACCACCACCACTACAGACGATCATCGCGAACTTCGTAACCGCAAGGGTTTACGTAAGGAAAGAGGCAAAGATCAACTTCGCATACTAGATGTTAATTTCGCTCTTCTAGGGTTTATTATTCTAACCTCATTAGTCGCCCTACTCTTCGTCTTCCGTTCCGTTCAGTTCACCGATGCAGATCATCCATTGCCTAGGGTTATCACGCCCTTTCCTGCTCCCAAAATCATGGACCTTGAGATTGTAAGTTAGGTTATTTGGTAATTTTTCAAAATCTGTTACAAATCTGTTAATTTGATTGGTTGATTGATTGTGTGATTGTTTTCAGTTTCAAGGTGACCATAAGGAGAGCTTATATTGGGGAACTTATCGCCCTCACGTCTATTTTGGCGTCCGAGCAAGGTAATTATAGAGTATCCTACAAGTTTAAACTTCAGTTATTGATTCTGCTTAGGGCTGTAAATGAACCGAAAGAACACGAACAAGGCCATGTTCGTGTTCTCGTTCGTTAAGGAAATTAACATGTTCGCGAACTGTTCACGAACGTATACCGAACATAAGTTTATGTTCGTGTTCGTTAGGGAAATTCAGTTGTTCACGAACAGTTCGTGAACACTGGTCTCGAACACAAACGAATGCAAGCAAATAAAAACGAACGTAAACGAACATTTAACTTGAAAATAAAAAAAAAAATAAAAACATTGTTATCTTTAAACATTGGACATAAGTAGTTAAAAACAAATATCAAATGATAAATCAAAACACAAGAAGTCTACTACAACCACCAAACGATGAATCAGGTTTAACTAATTAGACATAATTATTCAAAGTTTAACTAACTTGGACATAATTATCCCAAAAAATGTCTTAGAATGTCCAAATTTTATCTAACTTAGAAAATAATAGGGTTTCAAGTTTATGTTTAGATAAAAGGTTTATTATTTATTATATTTTTAATATAATCAAACGAACACGAATGAACGTGAACGAACGTAACCAAACATATTACCAAATGTTCACGAACGCAGTCAACGAACGAGACTTGTGTTTGTGTTCGTTCGCTAAGCTAACCAAACGAAACTTTTTGTTCGTGTTCGTTCGTTAAGCTAATCGAACGAACATAAACAAACTTCCCGCCGAACGGTTCACGAACTGTTCGCTGAACGTTCGGTTCATTTCAGCCTTAATTCTGCTGGATCCTGTAGTGTAATTTGCTGTTAAATTAACTCTGGGAAACAAGTTTTATATGTATGATTACTTGCCAGGGCTCCAGAATCATTGGTTGCTGGACTGATGTGGCTTGGTATAAAAGACGGTCGATATTTTATGAGACATGTCTGTCAAGATGCAGACGACCTTCAAACGTATGGTTGGAATAAACATAATGGGAGAGATTATGGACATCAGGTTATAATTGATCACGGAATGACATTGACGACGAGCTTCTTGAAATCTAAAGGAAATGGTAGCGGCTATGGAGGAGACTGGGCTGTTCAAGTTGGAGTGCAATACGAAAAGTACACGCCTTTTGTGTTTTCCGTGAAGTTATTTTCCGTTAGCATGAGCTAATGTAGATGATATACTCACACTGTATTGTCATGGTTTATTTTTATTTTTTAAATTTCAGATTAATTGAAGGTATGCCAGATGCTGCACATCTTTTCTTTTATGTGGCTGATGAGGGCCAAAATACGCTCAGACTGGGTAGAAGCGTATCGGATATAGATGAGAAGTCTCTATTGGCATTTGGATCACGAGCTGATGTTGGTGACTGGGAGATACATTTAAAATCAACGGTAATATCATGAAACGTGTCTAGTTTTTGTTGCTAACCCTTTATATCTTTAAGAAATTGTTAAGCGGAATGAAAACTGTTCAAACGTTTACAGGATGATTTTGAAGTCCACCATATTGGTTTGAAGACGCCTCACATTCACAATCTCTCTGATCTGGTTCAAGGAATTCTCGGCCTACAAGTAACATGCTAACATTTAACCTTAGATTATATTGTTTGCTTGTAAATAATGTGTAAATGTTCTGGTTCTGGTTCTGGGTCTGTTAGTGATAAAATTGGGTTCCTTGTGTTTCAATAGGTAAGAAACTTTGGTCATTTAGAGCTTCCAGACACATCTGATGATTCTCCCAACATTTTCGTTTATCAGGTTTGGTTTTCATTAATTAAATACCTGTTTTTATGGGCACTACTATCAGCACCAGACAAATGTCAGCCTTTTCCTTTTTATCTTAGTAGATCACTGCTCGAACGCCTTTTAAAGCAGACATTGCTTTTGTAACTGGAACCGATATTGATAATGATAAAGTCGAAGAACGTGTCAACAGCCTCACAGGTGATTTTTTGTGTTGTAAAATATAATCACCGATTGGGTATTATTATTTGTCTTGGCAGGATATAATAGTTTCATGTTTTTTGTATCTCTTTCATATATGTAGGTACATCATTGACTAGTCAACTTCATAAGAAGGAAAATGAATTCGATGATAAATTCAAGAAAATCTTTAATCCGTCTGACAAGGTGTCCCTTATGAAAAGCTTCTGTTCCAATCTTCCATACTGTCTTTTTTCGCTTTTAGTTTATTTTTATCAACATTTGATGTCTACTTTCTGTTTTTAGCAAGCCGTTAATCTAGTGTTATTTGTAGCTTGATTTAGAATCTGTGGAAGTTGGTAAGGCTGCTATTGGAAATTTGTTAGGTGGAATCGGGTACTTCTATGGCCAATCAAAAATATTGTTTCCACAACCCTCTAAGGTAATTTTCATGAATCTGAATATTTTAATACTGTATTCTTATCACATATTCACATACAGTCCCGTATTTTTCAACGAGTAAAATGTCATTTTTATCCCTGAGCCAGTTTTGCGACTTTCGTCCAAAGGTTTGTTTTTCCGCATCTGGATCCAAAAGTTTAAAATCTTGCTATTTTCATCCGGCTCGTTATCTCCATTCATTTTTTCTTCGTTAAGTCGGGGGTATTTCCGTCTTTTTTATTAATTTAAAGGGCAATTCGGTCTTTTTCTCTTTATGTAAAAAGACCAAATACCGATGAAAAAGACTGAATTGCCTTTTAAGTTAACAAACAAGACGAAAATACCCCTGGCTTAACGGAGAAAAATGGATGGAATTAACGAGCTGGATGAAAATGGCAAGATTTCAAACCTTTTGGATCCAGATGCGGAAAACAAACCTTTGGATGACAGACGCAAAACTGGCCAAACCTAAGGGACGAAAATGACATTTTACTCTTTTTCAACATTATATATAGCACAGATCTGAGTATTTTGCCATACAGTTTTGAAGTAATACATGTATTACATTCGCCAGTTTTCTATTTCTGTAATAAGATTAATATCTTTATTGCTAATGGATGCAACTGAGTCGATAATTTATGTGTAATGCAGCATCGATCTGATGGTGATTCTATATTATACTGGCCGGCTGAGCTGTATACTGCTGTTCCAAGCCGCCCTTTTTTTCCAAGAGGATTCTTATGGGATGAGGGTTTTCATCAACTATTAATATGGTTTGTTTGATACATGTTCGCCTTCCGAATTTCTTTTTATGTCATTTTTATTCTAAATATTATGATATTCTTATATGTGAATATGCATAGGCGATGGGACACACATATTTCCATGGATATTATCGGACATTGGTTAGATCTTATGAACATCGATGGTTGGATTCCACGAGAGCAAATTTTAGGAGCTGAAGCTTTAAGGTAATATTAAATTATGAATCGGGACTTATGTATGTTTAGTTTCCCTGAAATAATTGATTTCCGTGTATTTGCAGCAAGGTGCCTGAAGAATTTGTTGTTCAACGCCCAAGTAATGGAAATCCACCAACGTTATTTTTAGTCCTACAAGGTAAAGTTTTTTTTTTTTTTTCTTTTTTCATTTTTTAGAATTTTTTTAATGTTATTTATACTAATCATGTTTTTCAGATCTGGTTTGTGGTATGAAGAGAAACCAATTTTCTGCTACGGAAAACAAGGAGATGTCTGCTTTCTTTGAACGATCTTTTGGTCGTTTAGAAGCATGGTTTCAATGGTTTAATACCACCCAATCAGGTAACATGTACTTAATATCGTTAAACATGTTATTTATATCTGATACGAAATTTTCAATTTAGTGATAATGTTGGGATCTAAGTCTAACACTAAACAGGTCATGTTCGTGGGTTCAACCCGACCTGAACCCGAAAATCATGTCATATATATGCCCCAACAGTCCAACACGACCCGAGTATTCGCAGGTTGACCCGAACACGACCCGTTCAACCAGTTTTTATTATTTATAATCTTTTTTCTGCAGGTTAATATATTAAAATTAAAATTTACTAAAAAAACACAATGTATATAAAACGATCACGTTTAAATTATAAAAGCTTATGTCAATTTCTCTTTTTAAGTTATAGTTATTGCATAAAATACACACTCAGTTTAATTTATGACATAAAACATATTGTGAAAAATATAATATAATATAAATGGGTTAAACGGATCAACCTGACCAGGTTGACCTGAAACTGACCGGTTTAGCTAAACGGGTTCGCAGGTTCAATCTGAAACTGACCTAAACCCATTTAGACTAAACCCTAACCCGCGAATTTCGTGTCGTATCAAAAATTCACACCCCTTTACAAATGTCAATTTTTTGTTAAATTAGGTTGAAATGACTATTTTACTCTTATAGGGCCATTTATTTATATAATTAACTATATATTTTAAGTAGAGGGACCATCTCCATAATTAACTTAATTTATAATTTAAGCCTTACAAATCAAACTCTTAACTGACAGGCAAGTATACAAGTAGCTATTATTGGCATGGAAGAAAAGAGAGTCAGACCATTTTTGAACTAAATCCAAAGGTTATATTCTCATTCACATTTCTATTTAATAATTGTTACATTTTATAGCATTAAACATTTAAACCAACTATTTTTCTTATTTTTTGGCATTCCAGACCCTATCTTCCGGTTTAGACGATTATCCACGCGCATCACACCCGACTGATGAGGAACGCCACCTGGATCTTAGATGCTGGATGCTTCTTGCAGCAGATTGCATGCACTCCATCTCAGAGCAGCTTAGGAATAAAAAGGAATCTTGGAAGGTAATGGTATCGTAAGAACACACACCGATAAATATCGGAAATAATTCGAAATTAACCGAAAAAATGTTCTGGAATACTTCAGGCATATAAAGAAACAGCCGAACTCCTTGCTGATTTTGATCTTCTTAACAAGGTTTGTACATGTTACAGACTTGCATCAATCTTTACTTTTTATTCTGTATGATAATTGACGGAATTTTTGTTTGTTTTCTAGATGCATTTTGACGAAGATTACGGAGCGTATTTTGATTACGGGAATCACACAGAAAAGGTAAATTGTCTCATGCATATGCTGTATACAGTTTATAATAGCTGTTCTTGAGATATATGAGGATGATAAATATGTTGACCAATGTTGACTAAATATTTATAGGTTCGTTTAAGACGGCAACTAGTGGAGAAAAACGGCAACCAACCACCAAGTCTAGAGCTTGTCAGAGAAGTTTTAGAGCAACCGGTGTTGAGACTGGTTCCACATGTTGGATATGTTAGTCTTTTTCCCTTCATATCGAAAATCATCCCATCCGTAAGTCCGATCAACTAAAAAAATAAAATAATTTTCTAATGACATTTACACAATTTTATCAAATATCTCACATTTGCTAATTGACATACAGAAATCATGGATCCTAGAAAAACAGCTTGACATTATTTCAAACACGAGCACCCTCTGGACTAATTATGGATTACGCTCGCTCTCTAAAACAAGGTGAAACAAACAGACAACCAATTCCATGTGTTATGCATAACTGACACTGATGTTTTTTTTCTGTTTTTATTTATTTATTTATTTATTTATTTTTGAATATTTTGCAGCTCAATGTACATGAAACGAAATACAGAGCATGACCCACCATATTGGAGAGGCCCGATTTGGATGAACATGAATTACTTAATTCTTTCATCACTGCATCATTATTCAAAAGGTATCAAATTTTCTCCATTAGTTATTTACAAAACCCGTGTTGACCGGTTTTAACCATTCTTTCTGTTGTAGAGGAAGGGCCATATAGAGAAAGAGCTGAGACAATATACAATGAGTTGAGGGGCAATCTGATTAGGTATGTTTATTTACCATTGTCGTTTCTAGTTTCTTAGTTATTTCTGAGCATTTACACTTATACGGGTTATTTGTGCAACAGAAATGTGATGAAGAATTACAAGCAGACGGGTTATTTATGGGAACAATATGATCAGAAGAAGGGTAATGGAAAAGGCGCACACCCTTTTACTGGTTGGACTTCACTGGTTGTTTTAATCATGGCAGAATCATATAGTGAATGTTAAGTTAAGTTACAATTTTGACCATTATAGAAGTTAGTATCTGTTGCACGTTGTCAGGACCTGTAATCTGTATGGTATTTAGAAAGCTGTTACTTTAAAAGCCCACAAAATATTTGAAATTTAAGTCCATGTCCATTGGTACTCAACCTGGCAAAATGGGCGGGTCGGGTTGGTGAGTCAGAACGGGCCAGTTTTAGATTTTGCCATAATTCTCCTACAAACGTTAAATACAGTTGAACTCGTATAAGGTAATTCTATTTAAGACACTTTGCCTGCTGTGACAATCACGATTACGAGCCTCACCAAGGCAAGTGATCGAACACTTGGTGGATGCTCGGGTGATGTTTATGATGGATAATTCAATGGGAGCATGCTACTTTTATAATTACCCATCTTGACTGCTCAATGTTGATAAGCTAACCCAAATCAACCGATTCCTTTATATCAAGAGTCCAAATCTATTCAAACTTGCACATCTGAGTAGAGACTGCCAGGTCTAAGGTCAACGTTTCGTGATTTTAACGAACTTCTCACCCACTTACCAGTTTACCATCGCCAATTTAAAAGAAAGTAAATTATACAAATTCAGTTGGGCCAAATTACACATACCACCAATAGATTGTCGTGTTTGGGCTTCGGACTCGTATTCACAAGATCTAGCCTTTCCTGGGCTTTATATATACCCGCAGCATAGATAAACAAGTCGAAGGATTTTCCAGGTCGTAGTCTCATGACCATCTTCTGATGCTCAAGTCAGTGGTGTATTTGTGTAGTTTGTATAACAAAAATGTAAACTTGTAATGTATAATGTGTATATGTATAGAGATTTAAGGATGGAGTAGATTATGATGGAGAGAATGGAAGAGCTAGTAGTGAGCCGGCGCACGAGTGGGAGGAGAGTTTTCGTGTTGCCGGTGAAGTGGATAAGAGAAAAGAGTCCTCCCTTATTGGTGGAGTGGAGCAGAGCCTTGACGTGTGACCAACGAGTTATGTGTTGAAATAATCTCATATAGTGGTCGTCGGTTAAAAACATGTTTTATAATTATGTCCTAGAAAACTCGAATATTACGACCAACGAGTTTCACAAGAAGCTATATGATCACAAAAATATATTTTTTTCTTCGTTCTGCTTCGTGTGAGCCAGCCAAGGAACAAAAGAAATAGTAGTAATTTGGTTGAGAGGGGTTTAAGTGTGGGCCAAGGAAAAGCAACAAACAGCCCACAAATATAGAGCCCAAACTGTGCAGGCCGGATTCCTTTACGCGCATGAAGCCAGAAGCCTTATGCAGTTATGCTTGTTTAAAAACAACAAAGATATATATGCTTGTTTATAAACAACAAAGATATATATTCTTTTAAATATCGTTTTCTGGATTTTTATGATTTTGACCCTTAGACTTCTTAAATTTGGTTTGGAGTTACATGAATTACATAAAAGCCCCCTTGACTTTTAATATTATCATTTGTTATATAACTAGTGGGATTCCTCGCGCTACGTTTCGTTTGGTAACATCACGGTTCATGACAACATCAGTATGATACCAACACTCGGTATAGCATTTGACAAGTGTTTTACATCAACTGAAAACCATAAAAACGAATACTGGTACGACACCAAGACTCGATATATCAACGAAATTTATATTAGACAGACCGTCGAGCAAACTATAAAACGAATACCTGTAGTGATGTTGTTCAAACGACATCGGGTTCGATTTGTCACGATAAATAAACAAATCAGTTATAGTTGACTTGTTCGATTTGGAACAATAAGAGTTAATTGCTCAATTGGTCATTGTGGTAGTTGATCCTTGTGGTTTCAAAACAACACAGTTAGTCCCGATTGTTTGCAGGATCATATGTGTAATTTTTAAACCACGAGAATTAATTGTATAATATCTGCAAATCACAATAATCAATCAAGTAATTAGTTCTACAAATATATGACGTGAATTCAAATTCTTATTACCAAAGTTGTAAGAATCGCTAGCCGTTAGTCGGCCGGTGGGGTACCGACTAGCGACTTATCGGGAGTAATAGGCATTAATCGAGATTAATTGGATTAGGATTTTATATGTAATTTTTAGTTTTGTATATATACACACACATTTTTAGATTATAGGTATTTTTTAAGTAAATATGTACTAACACCTTTCTTCGACCCATATTTTCAAGTAGATATAATTAATTTCCAGAATATACAGGTTTTGGTCATGAATCTGGCCAAAATTTGGCCGGAATCACTAGACTACTACCGGTTTTTGGCCAATTTGAACTGGATTTGACCACGGTTGACTATCTACTGATTAATTGACACATTAGATAAAATTACTAGGTAAACCCGAGACTAGCGATTAATCGACGAGTAACTAAAGGCTTACAACCATGTTTATTTTTTTTGAACGACCAACTATCCTCCAAATGAGCTACTGGCGAAATTCACCATAGCAGGATACACTCGCCTTCTGAACCGGGGAAAACCCTCGCCTAGGGCTGAAGCCCGTGAACACTTGCCCGAAGGCACGACAGTGCGATGAGGTAAAACCTGCTTAATTCAAGAATCATACTAGCGATCACCGCCTACTCACCTACTCTCCCATCATCATTAGGTGTCACAGAAACTAAATAGTAAAGGCAAGAAGTGAACCTGAATCATTTAAAATACCGCATCTCTCCCTTACAAAATGTTTATTACATGTAAAAGATTTAGTGGTACTCAGCATAAAAAAATGTTGTCGAAAAACAAAAAAATAGGGCTTAATCTCGGGTGGCCCTATGCGCTGACGTGTGTAAAACGTCACGCACCTACATAAAACCCTGTAACCACGGCTTCCTCTTCTTCTTCATAAACCCTAGCCTGTTCATCAAGAAAACAAAACATCGATCAACAATGGATCCGACTCAAATTGATTTCGAAAGGATCATGATCTTCGAACATGCTCGTATCACCGCCGAAGCTGCATACGCCAAGAACCCTTACGATGCCGATGTAAGCTTCTCAACTCTCAATTTGCTTTATAAATCGTTTCTATTTAATTTGTTATTAGTTTCATGATTATAATACGCTCTTCATTAGTAACATGATTCTATTTGTTTCATATTTAAGATCGTTTTTAATCCTCTAGGTCAAATTGACTGTTATTTCCGTCAATTTTGAAGATAAAATTACCAAATATTTGTATGTAATTTAATCAAATTGTTGTTAATATGGCATATGATTACTGGTTAATTGTTCTTTGAGTTGTTAATTTTTTGAAAGAAATACTGAGCAAAACCATAAAGCCATAAAGGTAAGGTTTAAATAGAGATTAGATGCGTTTTTCGATACGCTTGAATCGCAATAAGGCAGTATAACATAAGTTGTCAATACATAATATATGATAACTTGTGACAGAATTTGACAAAATGGGGTGGAGCTCTGCTAGAATTATCACAACTTGGAGATATTCACGAATCAAAGAGCATGATTAAAGGTACTGTTTTGAACGGATTTAGTTTATATCAGATTAACACGAATACGAGGAATTACTAAAACTTTGTCTGTTTGGTGGAAATTTGTTGTTATTTATAGATGCTATTTCTAAGCTGGATGAGGCTTTGTCTATTAACCCTGCGAAACACGAGGCTTTGTGGTGCTTAGGAAACGCGTACACTGCGAATGGATTTTTAAACCCTGATCATGATGAGGCTCAGATTCAGTTTGATCAAGCAGCTGAATGTTTTCAAAAGGCGGTGAATGAGGTATTGTTGTCGATATTATTTGTTTGCTTTGTATGTACGAAGTATGCATATAATATCTATGAGATGTTAATTGTATTTGCTGTATCAGTGTCCAGGGAATGAACATTATCTACAATCATTGGTTAACTCTTCTAAGGTATTTAACCACCGTTGTTACGTTTGAATTATACTTTGTATTTGTATCTTTATTAATAGCTTTTTATTGGATAAAGAGTTGGTAACTCTGTATCAAAATTGTGAATCTTTCTCTATTTTCAGCTCTGTGAATTACTTTTGCTGAGTTTGTTACAATTTTGATCGAAAACCTTGCAGGCACCTGATTTGCACAACGAGATCGTCAAACAAGGAGTGTTTAATCAACCCCAACCGTCTTTAGGCGCAGGACCTGCTGCTTCATCAAAGGCAAAGGTTGTAGTTTCTTTTTGGTATTTTTTAAAGGTGGAAATTTTGACCCATTTGCTTGTGAATGGGTTGATTTGTGTCTATGTTCTGCCCCAAATGGGTCAGGTTGAATAATTTAAGCTAAATGGGGAGCGGGTCAAACAATTTGAAAGCCATTCAAAATGGGTTTTAAAGCCTAAAAACTCTTTAAATCATTTTATTCAACGACTTAATTCATGATAATATTTATTTTTTTAATTGTAATTAATACATTAGTTTTTGAAATCTTTTATTAGAAAGATAAAAGAGTGTTGGCTGATCAACCGAACATTTCTCTTCTAGTATTTGACGTATTCTTGGTTTAAGAAAATGTATTAGTTGTGTAATGTATCAAGAAATTATATTCTGATGTGGGCTTAGTGGCTTAAATAATGTTATATTGTTGTTATGTGTTACAGAAACCTGCGAATAAGAAGAGCAGTGATTTGAAGTACGATATATGCGGATGGATAATTCTTGCAGTTGGAATTATGGCTTGGGTAGGTATGGCCAAATCTCATACGCCACAATAAGAATTTCTTTTGGTCCCTTTTGTAAGTTGGAAGTTTTTTTTTAACATTAGAGAAGAAGTTATATGTTATTAGACTATTCACACATGGTTAAGATTTGTATCATTTGCGCGTCTTTTGAGAGGTTATACCGCACAATGCTAATCATGAATGTGCAGTTCTTAATGCAATTAGCTCATTTCCAAGTGCAAAAATTAATAGTGTACGAGGTTGGCTCCTTTCGAGCTCTATCTAAAGCTCGGATCGATCTCGACTCTATTTTATTTGATTACTCAAGCATAAAATTTGACAAACTGTATCTCAATCTGTACACAGTTTTACCAGCATAGACTCACTTTTCAACAAATTGAACAATCTAGGAAATATTTCACTAATTGGTATGCCGTAAAAGCAGTGAACTTAGGAATTTTTCATGGTTGTCTCCCATCTCTTTTACGCCGATGATGCTATTTTTATTGACAATGGTTCTTTGGCAAACTTTCGGTGTTTTCATTTAGCTTCCGGTCTAAAAGTTATTTATAAAAGCAATAGTTATGGTGTTGGCTTGCAATCTAATCGGATGAATGCTCTTGGCTAGATGCTCTATGGCAAGTAGGATACGTTTTCGTTTCGATATTTGGGGATTACTATTGGGGCGGGTTTGGGGTTGGATATTTGGGTATGTGTTCGGGTTTGGGAGTAGTTTTTATGTTTTCTGTAGGTTTGGACAGGTTTGAGATTTGATGATATATCCGTTTAGCCGACCCGATTACCCAATAAAGTGTGCCCGTACACCCAGTTATATATTTGATATAATTTCTTTGTTTTTTTAGTTATGATATATTAATTATTGGTATATACTATATATGTCATCTATTTTTATATACATTTTGGTATTTTATTTATATACATTGTAGTTATTTGATATATTTTTATATTGATAATGCTAAATGTAATTTATTAGTAATTATCCCATAAATACCCGACTGATTTTTAGAAGGGTATACCTAACGAGTAATTTTTTTTAGGTTAACGGGTTTACTCAATACCCGATGGGTAATTTCCCGCTAGAAACTCGACATGCTTTAGGACGAGTTTGGGACACGCTTGTCTAATCAGGTTTGGGGTTCGGATTACCTAAACGGCTAAACCCATGCCAAACCCACCCCATTGCCATCAGTAGAACCGGTAATTGATACTTTCAAATCCTATTTATCTACTTGGAAGGCTAAATCATGATCTTTTGTTGGGAGATTAACTATGATTAAAGCGGTTGCCTTCCTATATAATAGTTCTCATTGTTCTATGGCTCCAATTCATGAAATTGCTTCTTTGGATAAAATACGGAAAATGATCCTATGGTCGGGTCCAAATTTTAATAAAAGAATTTATGGGTTTCATGGGAGAAAGGTGTGGCTCCAAAATATAAGGGTGGTTTATGTATAGAAAGTTGTGGCTCCAAAATATGAATATTTCTCTTTTAGCTAAATGATGGTAGAGAGTCAAAGACGGAAGTACTTCTTTTTGGTTTCGATTGCTTAAGTTCATGCTATTGATGGTGATTTTACTAAATGCATATGGGTTGTGTCTGATTTGTGATCGTTAGACTATGGGGTATGGGGTTTGGGTTGGGGCGTGGGTTGGGGGAAAACGCTAAAGTCACCACCCCGGGTGGGCTTGGGTCGGGGCGTGGCCCTTGGGGCTTGGGTTTGAAACCGGGCGTGGGGCGGGGGAAGCAAGGTGACATGGCAGGCTGTCAATGACCAAAGCAAACTAGCCGTTGGCCAACGGCTATGTTAAAAAAAATTATTTTTTCACTATAAATATCACACTTCAATTTCTATTTTTACCACATTCAACCACAATACACTCCACATCTTCTATAATCATCTTCAATTCTCATTCTACAAAACCGAAAATGCATCCCCATAATAGTGTTTACGACCCGAACAACCCGTTTGGGTTCCAAGAAAATAATCTTAGCCCACCACCCAATCGTCCAATGCCTCGTCCAGTCGTCCATTTTTCATACACTCCCCTATGTCCCTTGAAGCGAGTTATGCATCGTATCTCAGGAATCGTGTGTTTACTAACTTCCCACACACCGACGATTCGATACCTACCCCGTTTACACAAACGCCCATCAACCTTTCACCAACCTCCATCGACCTTTCACAAACCGAAACCGTCCCCGAACTCAACCACCCAACGATGGTCCTTCCGCCTCAACATCGAACCCATTTGTGGGAAGCGGTTAGTAGATCATTCCATGAAGAAATGGGAAGGGAGACTTATCGTGAAAACGATAGCTTATCCTCGAAGTGGAGCGAGATAAGCGGCCAACTTACAAAATTTAGTGGTTTTTTAAATAAAGCAAAACAAAACCCAAAAGTGGTGAAACCGAAGCCGACATTGTGACAAATGCTTTGGTTACATTCAAAACAAATGTGGGGAGCGACTTCCGTTTCATGCATTGTTGGGAGATTTGTAAATTCCATCCAAAGTGGGCGAATATCCCCAGTGGTAGCGAATCGAACACGTCTTCCAAAAGGTCAAGGGCCTCGTCCCAAGCCCAATCTGATGCACGAGATCAAGAGTTTGAGGACCTTTTGGACGATTCGCCAAACCAACCTGAATATGGAAGAGATGCCGCAAAAGGCGCGCAAAAAAATCAAGATCGAGTACGGCATCGCCTTCAGCTGGGAGTTCGGGCTCGCGTAGGGGAATATACAACGATCAGTTGGATGACATTGCATGCAAGTTAGATACATTCAACGTATTCCAACAACAAAGGGCCGAACTTCGAAAGAGCAAAGATGCTAGAGATGCCCTGAAACAAAAACGGGATGATTTGAAATTTCTATCCCAGCCCATTGATCACCTACAGGGTGACGAGTTGCAACTAGTCTTGGAGATGAGAGAAGAGACAAAGAAAAAAAATATAAGCGTTAGCCCAGCGAAGCCCCCCCCCCCCCAATCCACGTGTCAACCCATACCCAAACCCCCGCTCCACCATACCCCACGGTCTTATATCAAAGACTTGAAGCACGTTCTACTTCATTGTGATTTTGCTAAAAAAAAACATACGGTGGCAACTTCAATTATGGTGCAAATTGGCAACTATCCCTAATTTATTTTTGAACGACAAATGTTGCTCCTACTTTATTACACCTACAACGCTAAATTATTCTACTTGCCTAGGTTTGAACCTGGGACCTCACCTCTAAGAGGCATATCCCTCTACCAAATGGGCTAGCCCTACATTGACGACTATCCCTAATTTATGTTTGAAAGATCTTTTGGAGCTCCTTTCATGGTCTAGAGAAATGATAAGAAACAAATGATTATTTATGGGATTTTCCTAGTGACTCTTTGGAGTATTTAGCGGGCTCGTAATGATAAAGGTGTTTAATAACAAAAATGATTGCATTGGAAATACCATGGGGGGTATAAAGGCTGCTAGTTTCCTATAGATCAAAAATAGATCCAAGGTGGATAGTATAGATTGGAGTTATTGGTGTAAATTTTACTTCATTTTGTAATGTACTCGGGGTGTTGTGTTTTGGTCTAACTTCTTTCTAGTCCTGGATTTTTAGTTTATAACTGTTAAATTAAATTATTGCAATATGATAATTCATGTTGCAACATTCAATATTCTGTTACACAGTTGATAAGTTTGTTAAATTGTTTTTAACAACTTTTGGGTAAAAGATGTGCAGGTTGATATGTCCAGGGACTAAAGATATAACTTCTGGGGTTTAAAGTGTTAAAGAGGAAACATGGAGGTTTATTGTGAAAGTATCTTTTATCGTCAATATATAAAGAGTGTAACAGTTGAGTTTGGTAGATTATCTTCTCTAAGTCTCTGTTCTCTCTCTCATCAGGCGATTTAGGGTTTGTTTGTTTGTGTTGAAGCTGATCATCTGTTATCTGCTTGATCTCGTGTGAGATCTGTTTGTATTTGGTTTGTATAGATCAACTGATATACATCAGTTGATCATCTTCCTTTTGTACAGTTTTAGATCTCATGTTTTGTGAGATCAAAGGGTTTTGGGGGCTTTTTGGTTTGGGTAAATCAATAAAGTTTTGTCACCGTTTTTGTCGCTTATCTTTGTGTTGTTTGATATTGTTCATTATCGCATACCATTCTTTACATGGTATCGGAGCGTTTAGGCTCTTGATTATCATCTTTTTTCCGCTGTTTCTTTTTTATCTCTGATATTTGGAGATTTGGAAACCCTAATCTAGGGTTTGGTGTGAATCGAAGATATTCTGTATCTTTGAAGACCCGTGTTGGTCTCTGTAACCCTAGAAGGCTACAGAGCAAACTGACCGGTTATATTGGTTTGAAGACCCGTGTTGGTCTCTGTAACCCCAGAAGCCTATAGAGCAAACTGACCGGTTATATTGTTCTCTTGTCTTCTGATCTGTAACTATAGCCCTAAGTGAAGGCTATAGTTCTGATCCGCTTTGGAGTTAATCGCACCCTCTGTAAGATCGTTTCATTCTGTTCTTTTTTTTTTTTTTTTTTTTTTTTGCTGTTGTTGTTGATTAGTTGAAGTCGGGATAGTGAGGACCGGAACTGTTGATTGTTTGTTATTGTTGATTACTTGTCTATTCTGTGTTACCTTTTTTTTTTTTTGTAGTGTTCATTTCTTATTAGTTGTGTTCACTGTTGTTTGTGGCTCCTGAGTAAAGACATGTCCAGGCACCTGTGAGTGATGAACCTGGAGTCTTGACACTGACTCAGCTTCGCCGTTGTTCTACTGTGTTGTTTTTTGCTTGCTTCTTATTTGTTATCTGTTGATAACTGTATTGTGCTCTATTCTTGTTTTATTGTGTGATCTGTTTTATCTGTTGCTTGAAAATGGGTGATACTGGTAGTACTTCACAGACTTTAATTGGTAAGTTAGATATAGGAGATCCCTTATATCTGCATCCAAGTGACTCTAGTGCTTTGACTATTGTGAGTATTAAGCTGAAAGGAACAGAAAATTATTTTGTATGGTCTAGTGCTATGAAATTGGCTCTAGAAGCCAAAAACAAATATGCATTTATTGATTTAAAGTGTGTTAGGTCTGAGAGTGATCCTGTGTTAGCCAGTCAGTGGGACAAATGCAATTCTGTGGTTCTTACTTGGTTGTTAAATTCTGTATCTGAGGAACTTTTCTTAGGTCAAGTCTTCTCTAAGTTAGCTTCAGAGGTCTGGACAGATCTCAAAGAGTCTTTCTATAGGGTGGATGGTTCTGTTGTTTATGATTTGTACAAAAAAATCAATAGTGTTTCTCAAAATGGTACTTCAGTTGCTGAATATTACAATAGGCTTACAACAATGTGGAAACAATTTGATGCTATGTTACATCTACCTACATGTTCTTGTCAAGCTGCAAAAGAATTTAATGATTTTTCAACATTAATAAAATTGATGCAATTTCTCATGGGACTGGATGATGTTTATCAGTCAGTTAGAACAAATCTATTAACAAGAGAACCATTACCCTCTGTTAAAGTGGCCTTCTCTGTTATTTCTAGAGAAGAATCACATAGAATGTCTAGTAGTGGGTCAAAAACTCAGAATGTGGCTTTTGTGTCTAAATCAAATCAGTCTTTTGATCAAAGAAAAAAGGTTAATAGAGGTTCTAATTTGAATTTAAAGTGTACACACTGTAACATGTTAGGACATACTGTCACACCCCAACCGATGGCAGAATCATCGGGGCGCGACACTAGGCGAATCAGATTGCTCAAGAGAATCCATAACAACTATATTGCGATAATATTTATTACATTCGTTATCCCATACTAACAAATAATACAATCACATAAGTCATCACAGATTTCTTGTCCACTCGAACAATACAAATCCGACAACCTAGACTTTTGGGCGAGTTTCTAGACTTCCTAGCTTGATTTGATGTAGATAGCGATCTAGCCTGCAACATACGTTAAAACAACGTCAATACAAAAGTATTGGCGAGTATACAAGTTTTGGTAGTGTAGCGTAAAATAGTTGAAAGTGCTGCGAATTACCTAATACATAAACGAGATACTTCAACATATATGCACATAAGACAGATACTACCAGCTAAGTCACTCGAGCTGCGATTGCGATTGCTATTCATCCTAACTAGACCCCGTCGGGTGCTATAGTACTATACTAGTTAAGGCAGGACCTCGCGAGTATAAGTCCTAACGCATATGTAACTAGCATCACGTATAATTATGCATAACAGTTATTCGCAAGTGATAAACAGATTGATTGAATAATTCGTTTAATAAGTTTGATTTATTAGGAATGTATGTTACACCCAAAAATGCGATTAAAAGGGGGTTCGAGTATACTCACAGTGTGTATTTAGCAAGGACACAACTTGATTGGATCGGTAGAGAGCGCGTCTGAGTTAGCCTAAACATGGAATGGTGTAAGCGATGCACAGTGTGATAAACGTGAAGAGTCGAGTAATCGGCCTAGTGGCAATCCGATCGGATGTCAATCCGGTAGGATGAGCTTATCCGGTCGGATGACCTTACCTGGTCGGATGATCTTACCTAGTCGGATGACCTTATCCGGTCGGATGAGCTTATCTGGTCGGATGAGGTTATCCGGTCGGATGGTCTTATCCGGTCAGATGGTCTGTTCGGTCGGACGACATCGAAATTGGTGGACAGTTCGTTCCAATGTCCTGGTCAACTGTACTTGATGGTTTTTGGAAAAAATACGAGGGTTTGACTGAGACGGTGTGACATCGTGTTAAACAACTGAAATTCTATCAAATCTGACCTGTTCTAATAGCCGGGAACCACCCCGTTATGTCAGATCTGGCCGTTCTTGACGTTTTTTCCCATGTTTAACCCGGAATCATACACTTTTGATTATATAACAGAGATTTAGATGGGATCGTTTGTAAGACATGTGGACATTACCCAGATCTAAGCTGTTCATGGTGAAAATGAGGTCACACTTTGAAGTTCATATGAACTCTTGATGACATCATCTTAGAACACCTCAAATCAGTAGATTTCACGGTTAAAAGTTGATTTTTAAAAAATAGAAAGGTGTAGAATTGAGTGTAGATCATAGAAGTACAAGATTTAGGTTGAAATCTTACCGGAATCGCGAGAAATCGAGAGAAAGGGGGCCAAGAGCGTTCTGGACGAGTGGAGCCTGTCACATCACTGTTCAAGTGAAGTGGCAAGGCTATTTATAGGCAAGAGAGGAGGAAGAGGTGCAGTGATCCGGATCCGGATCGGATGGGCAGTCCGTTCGGATAGCCAATCCGTTCGGATGGCAATCCGTTCAGATAGCCAATCCGGTTGGATCTTTAGTGCGAAGACTTCATCGGCTCAATTTATGTGGCGAGCGTTGCGAGAGTTTTTGGTTGCGCATTTTCCTATATTTATTTATCATAATATATATATATATATATATATAATTAATCACAAGGGGGTCGTATATACATATCCGTATATCAAAGTTGCGATACAATAACCGGGTTTCGTTTCGATTACGAGTTACTTGCGACGCTTCACGGCCATCGAGGAGGGTAGAGTAGGTCCTCACCCAACGTCATCGTGAACGTTAATGTGTGTGATGCGATGTGAGTTTTTGAGTAATGAGTTGCACTGCGACACATCACGGCTATCAAGGAGGGTAGAATTGGTCCTCACTTGACATCTTCGTAGTTATCAGCAAGTACAATGTGATGTGATAGCGATAAAGTATGCGTAATATGCAAAAATACTGCGAAATAGCGGTGCATGCGATATAGTTACATTATGATCCGAATCTCTGGTGCTAGGCGTAACGAGTATAACGAGTAGTAACAATGCACGAATGTGCGGGTTGTTACAGTCTCCCCTGCTTTAGGAAATTTCGTCCCGAAATTAATCCACAAGAAGGGTTGCGAGGGTTGATGCGAGCGAGTAAGCGATAAAAGCGACGGGATAGAGAGCGATCGATTAACGCGCGAGATCCTTGCAAAGACTAAGCGAGAGTGACGAGTTAAAGTGATTCGTATGATCAAAGGCGATAACACACACAAAAATGCGATCCCAGAGCACTTTAAATTTTCAAAAAGTCAATTAATTTGGAAAACTTGTTTATGAAAATCTTCTCACGGTGCGGCGTTAACTGTATTGATGTCCACACCAGGGCTATGAGAAGAGTTTTGGTTAGGTTACTAAAAGATTTTAAAGTGATTAAAACTTGTTTTACGAAATTTGCTCGCCACACGGCGTTGACTTGAGTCGATTGTCACACCCGTGTTACAAGAAAATCTTGTTTTTGTTTTTTTTTGTACAATGGTATTTGGAAAAAGTTTTATAGGGAAAAGTTTTGTAAGAAAAGATTAGTTTAAAATTTGTGTAAGCAAAGCCTTTTTATTATACCAAAAATTTTTAATTTTAGGGTCGGCCCTGTATGGCACTTTCCCACGAAAGTTCCACAATATGGCTAAAGCACTTATATATAGGAAGTACCAGCGGCGTATCCATCATGTTTTAACCATATGGTTTCCGTCTCGTGAGGCAGTGTCATACGTGTCGACATAGTACAGACAGATTTGCGAGACTCGATCCAAGCGAGAAAGGGTTGGATCAAGTCTTGACAGGCGAACTGAGTGATGAAGTCGTTTTCGAACTCAGTTTGGCGATATAAGCGAGTGCGATAATTGATGACGCAAACACCAATTCATCAAGCATAGTAAAACGAGGACGGCGACGATAAGCGAAACGCGACGAGCGATAACGACAACCATCGAGCGATGGGCGACGATCAATGCATTGCAAGTGATGGGAATATGCGATTCGATTAGATTAGATTAAACAACACCATAAATTTTAACTAACATTAGACCCCACATGGCCTTTTTCCACAAAAGTCTGCTGATATGGCTAAAACACCACCATGCCTTAGCCCTATTAGTTTCGTCCCGTGAGGCAAGGTCATGAGTGCTAACATAACGCAGATAACACGAACCGCGATAAGCGATAGCGATAGGCGATAAGAGTATCGAAGCGATGAGGTAGGCGCGAAGTGCGTTAAAGCAAAAAGCGGCGAGTGATTAGCGATACTCGTCTAGCGATCCACACCAAGCGATACCCAGTAAGTAATAAGTGATAGAGCGATACACACGTAATAAGTGATGCATAACAACTGGTACACACACATAAGCGATTAAGCGAGAACACACCAAAAGCGATAGCGATTCACACAATAGGTGATAACCAGCGGTAGAGATTCCGAGATACGCACAATATGCGATCTGGCGAAAACACCATAAGCGATAGCGATCCATATAATAAATGTCCGAGTTGCGAATACACAATAAGCGATAGCGCGAGACACATAATAAACGATTGCGATTTGCGAGATAGATTCTAGCGAAAATGCGATTGCGAGCGTGTTGACTTACGAAAAGTCTTGCGATCACACGCTTGAGTTGCGATTGAGATTGTTACGCCTTGCGATGTAGTGTAGTGTGTCGAAAATCACCACAATAGTATAATAGGTTTACGTTCCAACTCCACATGGCACTTTCTTCACAAAAGTTCGGTTAGCATGGCGAAACACCGTCATGTTTACACCATACACCTTCGTTTCGTGAATAGGTGTCACACTTTGTCAGACATGGTCAAGACGCTTATATATAGGAAGTACCAGCGGCGTATCCACCACGCTTAACCATGCCCTGAACGTTGAGGCATCATTGAAACTCACTACGATCTTCGTGCACTAACCACAATAATCCCGTGTGCACCCGTGATTAATCTGATCCTTGCATATTTACCGTACCTTATCTCAAGAATGCATAGTAAGGGCAAAATACATTATATAGTACATAGTGCTAGCATATAGATTGTGTGCGAGTATAAGAGAGAGAAAATAGAATCCACATGCGTCGCGAGATTGAATAAGTTTCCACACATAAAAGAAGTTGACGGCGATAAGTCGTATTATTACAACAACATTAGAAGCAAAATAACGTTGCTATGGAGTACTTTTGCGGAGACTGCGGTTGTTGCTGAAATTCTTCAAAGCTGCGGTCCCGTGCGACAGTGTTGCGTAAGATGACCGTACCAGTTGCAATTTGCGCAATAGCGACAGTTAGCTTCTAGTGGGTGATGATACGTACATGTGAAACACAGGGGATGAGTTCTGTTGTAGGCGCGTTTCAAGTGAATTGGAGCTGCTTGGAGAGGTTCTGGTTGCGACAGTCTAGTCGTTGAAGAGTTTGGGCTCATGGTCTTTCGTTCACGGCTGGGCTGAGCTTCCTAAGATGAGGCAGTATCGTCGGCAGATTTGTCTGATGATTCGCTGGAGATATCATCGGAGGAATCTTCAGAACAATCGTCGGTAGGATCGTTGGTAGAATCATCGGATGAATCGATGACGATTGCTTGAAGTGCTTGTTTGACAGGATTCTTAGAGAAGAATCCGTTCAAGACTCGTTTGTTGTTGATTTCTGCGGCCAAGCGGTAGGCTTCTTCGATGGTAGCAGGTCTTGCAGCTTCGACGAAATCGCCCACACATTCAGGCAAGCCGCGAATGTACTTCGTGATGGCTTTCTTTGAAGTGTTTACTTGACTCATGCAGATTATGCTAAGCTGTTTAAACCTTGCGGTGTAGCCATTATTGTCACATTCGACTTGGTTTTCCATAATTCGTCTTCTAGTTTCTGGACTTCGTGGGGAGGGCAGTACTCTTTCTTCATGAGCTCTTTCAGCTCATCCCAAGAGAGAGCGTAAGCTGAGGAGATTCCATGTTTGTTACGTTCAGCTGTCCACCAGTCGAGCGCTCGCGATTGAAATACTCCGGTAGCGCAAGTAGTACGAAAACCATCAGGACACCCACTCTGTCGAAGGGTAACTTCGATAGACTCGAACCACTGGAGTAATTGGGACACACCTCCTTCACCCGTGAATTCCATTGGATCACAGGCTTTGAAGTGTTTGTAGAGGAAAGCATATTGCGGCGCTTCTGTCTTGAAGTCTTCCGAGGTTCGAGAGTTGTTGAGAGAGTGCACCTGAGCGACAATTTGAGGAATGTCTTTGGCCACTTCCTTGGACACAAGCGAGGCAATCCTCTTATCGGCGCTTCGTTTGGCTCTTCTCCTAGCTATTCGTCTCGAGGTAGGGTTGTTGGAAGGCATCTAGACAGAGAGATATTTGGAGTGAGATTCGATCATAATGGTTTTTGAGTTTGCGATGCGATTGAGCGCGATCAAAACTTGTAGCGTGCAATATAATAGATTTCACATAGGAGCCACATAGGAGACACGAGATTCCTAAGTTATCACACAATGATTTGCTTGTATTTAGATATAGATAGTTGTAGTTTATACTTATCCACATACATATCGGTGTAGAATACGCGAGGACGCGATGAGAGGGAGAGAGCGAGAGCGTAAGCGAGTAATTAAACATTAGCTTTGTTGCGATCATTCGGGTTTCGTTTTAGATTGCGATGGCGGTGCGAGTTGTGCGTTTTGTAAAACAAGGAACGAAAATTGATAAATCGAGAAATCGATAAGGCGTAAAATAAATACATAAAGCGTAATTAAGTTCATTAAAGCGTAAAACTGGCGAGTCGTAGGCTTAGCAAAATAATCGGAGTGCCTCGGGTGTCTTAGGCGTCGACTACCCAAAGTAACCCAACTATACCCAACAAGTTCGTGCAAGCGCGTTGACCTGGAAGACTCATGCTTCCACTGGGATGCAACTCATGACATTCGTCTTCCTGGTCATTGCGTGGCTCGAGTCGTCGTTATGGTCGAGTCCTTGGTTAGAGCTTTTTGAAAACCATTTTAGAGAGTGGAACGGCTTATTAAGATACGGGTTTCACCCCTGACTTAACTACTTCGTTCCTATTTGTGGTTATGCTCTTCGAATAAATTCGTGAGTTCCACTAGATTTCAAAATGGAGACTTCCGTCGAGATGTGGATGTCACTCCTAGCTCGATGGAAGGTTCTCGTGCTAGAAAAATGCGCTGAGGGAGCGATCTTGTCGAGAGTTCTTGGTTTTCACGCGTGATCTCGACTGGATCACTCGGTTTCGTTATGCGAGTATTTTCGAAAACGTGTGCATTGTGTCAGCCTTAGGAAAGGCTAAGTAATATTTTAGCCTTAGGAAAGGCTTCTTCGTGTGAAGCTATAGTACACGGTGTTCACACAAAGTTGTAGTTTTCAGTAATGTCGATCGAGAGCATCAAGTAGGCCCATACAAACCCTACTGGGTTCGTACGAGTCGGCCTGTTGGTACTTAGACAATAGACTAGGTCAACTTCTAAGACGTCGACCCGGACTAGGTCGAGTCACAAAATTTTACCTAATTCCCTATAGTTATGGCTCTGATACCAATCTGTCACACCCCAACCGATGGCGGAATCATCGGGGCGCGGCACTAGGCGAATCAGATTGCTCAAGAGAATCCATAACGACTATATTGCGATAATATTTATTACATTTGTTATCCCATACTAACAAATAATACAATCACATAAGTCATCACAGATTTCTTGTCCTCTCGAACAATACAAATTCGACAACCTAGACTTTTGGGTAAGTTTCTAGGCTTCCTAGCTTGATTTGATGTAGATAGCGATCTAGCCTGTAATATACGTTAAAACAACGCCAATACAAAAGTATTGGCGAGTATACAAGTTTTGGTAGTGTAGCGTAAAATAGTTGAAAGTGCTGCGAATTACCTAATACATAAACGAGATACTTCAACATATATGCACATAAGACAGATACTACCAAGTAAGTCACTCAAGCTGCGATTGCGATTGCTATTCATCCTAACTAGACCCCGTCGGGTGCTATAGTACTATACTAGTTAAGGCGGGACCTCGCGAGTATAAGTCCTAACGCATATGTAACTAGCATCACGTATAATTATGCATAACAGTTATTCGCAAGTGATAAACAGATTGATTGAATAATTCGTTTAATAAGTTCGATTTATTAGGAACGTATGTTACACCCAAAAATGCGATTAAAAGGGGGTTCGAGTATACTCACAGTGCATGTTTAGCTAGGACACAACTTGATTGGATCGGTTGAGAGCGCGTCTGAGTTAGCCTAAACATGGAATGGTATCGTAAGCGATGCACAGTGTGATAAACGTGAAGAGTCGAGTAATCGGCCTAGTGGCAATCCGATCGGATGTCAATCCGGTCGGATGAGCTTATCCGGTCGGATGACCTTACCTGGTCGGATGATCTTACCTGGTCGGATGACCTTATCCGGTCGGATGAGCTTATCTAGTCGGATGAGGTTATCCGGTCGGATGAGGTTATCCGGTCGGATGGTCTTATCCGGTCGGATGGTCTGTTCGGTCGGACGACATCGAAATTGGTGGACAGTTCGTTCCAACGTCCTGGTCAACTGTACTTGATGGTTTTTGGAAAGAATACGAGTGGTTTGACTGAGACGGTGTGACATCGTGTTAAACAACTGAAACTCTATCAAATCCGACCTGTTCTAACAGCCGGGAACCACCCCGTTATGTCAGATCTGGCCGTTCTTGAAGTTTTTCCCATGTTTAACCCGGAATCATACACTTTTGATTATATAACATAGATTTAGATGGGATCGTTTGTAAGACATGTGGACATTACCCATATCTGAGCTGTTCATGGTGAAAATGAGGTCACACTTTGAAGTTCATATGAACTCTTGATGACATCATCTTAGAACACCTCAAATCAGTAGATTTCACGGTTAAAAGTTGATTTTTAAAAGATAGAAAGGTGTAGAATTGAGTGTAGATCATAGAAGTACAAGATTTAGGTTGAAATCTTACCGGAATCGCGAGAAATCGAGAGAAAGGGGGCCAAGAGCGTTCTGGACGAGTGGAGGTTGTCACATCACTGTTCAAGTGAAGTGGCAAGGCTATTTATAGGCAAGAGAGGAGGAAGAGGTGCAGTGATCCGGATCAGATGGGCAGTCCGCTCGGATAGCCAATCCGTTCGGATGGCAATCCGTTCGGATAGCCAATCCGGTTGGATCTTTGGTGCGAAGACTTCATCGGTTCAATTTATGTGGCGAGCGTTGCGAGAGTTTTGGTTGCACATTTTCCTATATTTATTTATCATATTATATATATATATATATAATTAATCACAAGGGGGTCGTATGTACATATCCGTATATCAAAGTTGTGATACAATAACCGGGTTTCGTTTCGATTACGCGTTACTTGCGACACTTCACGGCCATCGAGGAGGGTAAAGTAGGTCCTCACCCAACGTCATCGTGAACGTTAATGTGTGTGATGCGATGTGCGTTTTTGTGTAATGAGTTGCACTGCGACACATCACGGCTATCAAGGAGGGTAGAATTGGTCCTCACTTGACATCTTCGTGGTTGTCCGCAAGTACAATGTGATGTGATAGCGATAAAGTATGCGTAATATGCGAAAATACTGCGAAATAGCGGTGCATGCGATATAGTTACATTATGATCCGAATCTCTGGTGCTAGGCGTAACGAGTATAACGAGTAGTAACAATGCACGAACGTGCGGGTTGTTACACATACTGTGGATAGGTGTTTTGAGATTATTGGGTATCCACCTGGGTTTAAAAGAAGGAGTAATAATACCAATCAATCTAATAAAGTTAACTTGGCTAATAGTAATAAAACTAATACTGTTAATAGTACTTCTTCATCTGTTGGGAGTTCTGGTTTTCCTTTTACATCTGAGCAGATTGCAAAATTGTTGAGTCTAGTTGGAGAAAAAAATGCATCAGATTCTCAGAATCAGAATGTAGGAGGTGAGGTTCTTAATGTTTCCAACATTGTTAGCTGTTCTAGTTCTGTCGGTTTTAATATGAATGGGTGGATAGTTGACTCTGGGGCTAGTCAACATATGGTTAGAACTGATAGGGACTTAGTAAATGTTGTTGATGTATCTGAGTTTAACATTACTGTTAGTCATCCTAATGGAACCAATGTTAAGGTGTTAAAGATTGGTGATCTAAAACTAACTAATGAAATAATGCTAAAAGATGTCTTTTATGTCCCTGGTTATAATGTGAATTTGCTTTCTGTGTACAGATTGTATAAGGATAATCATGTGACTGTTGTGTTTAATGAAACAAGTTGTTTGTTATAGGATTCCAGTTCAAAGAGAATCCTGCTGAGTGGTAGTCAGGATTGTGGTCTGTATTATGTAGGCAATTCTGGTAATATGATTAATGCTTGTTTTAATAGTTCTGTTAAGTCTTTTACTTGGCATAGTAGGTTAGGACACCCTTTAGATCAGGTTTTAGCAGTATTATAACATAGTCTTAAAATTCAATCAAGTGAACATGGTCCTTGTGATATATGTCATAGGGCTAAACAAGTTAGGGTTCCTTTTCCTTTGAGTGAACACAAGTCAAAGTCAGTGGGCGATCTTATACACTTAGATGTATGGGGTCCTTATAGAGTAACAAGCTATGATGGTTATAAATATTTTTTTAACAATAGTTGATGACTTTTCTAGAGCTGTATGGTGTTATTCTCTAACTAATAAAACTGAAGTGTTTGAAAATCTAAAGATTTTTTATGAACTTGTGTTGACTCAATTTAAAAAGAAAATTAAAATAATCCGAAGTGATAATGGGACAGAATTTGTTAATAACTAAATGGATATTTTTTGCAAAATCAAAGGTATTTACATCAAACAACGTGTTCCTATACACCACAACAAAATGGTGTGGTGGAAAGGAAACACAGACACTTGTTAAATACTGCTAGAGCTTTGATGTTTCAGGGTGGTCTACCCTTAAGGTTTTGGTCTGATTGTGTATTGACTGTTGTTTATCTTATTAACAGGTTGCCATCTTATGTGTGAAATGGTAGGAGTCCGTTTGAAATGATGTTTAATTTTAGACCCTCATTATCTCATCTTAGAAACTTTGGATGCTTGTGTTTTAGTACCATATTACATGATTCAGATAAATTTTCTTACAATGCTGAAAAATGTGTGTTTCTTGGTTATTCTAGTTTTAAAAAGGGATATAAGTTGTGGAGTTTGGATAGTAAGAAAATATTGTTTTCAAGAGATGTTAAGTTCTATGAAAGTGTATATCCTTTTAAGGTAAAAGTTTTTTATAATCAAGAACCTATTTTTGATAAACAACTTAATCATGCTAATTTCTTTGATAATATTGCGTCTGAAGTTTCTAACATACCCAATGATGAAGAGGGTACAAATGGTGCTCAAGATCCTATTAGTGATGATCAACAACTATTGTCTCCCTCTACATCAGCCCCTGTATCAGGTGCTGAGGTGACTCAACAAACTGAGCAGGAGGGCAGTAGTGGACAGGATACAAATGAGAGGGCAGAGGACACTATAGGGTCAAATGTTGAGACCAACCAGTCTGAGGGTAATGTTAATGTTAGAAAATCTTCTAGAAATACTTCTATGCCTAAAAAATTTGGTGATTTTGTTGTTGAGGGTAAAGTTAAATATGGTATAGAAAAGGTTGTTAATTATGCAAATTTGTCTTATGAAAATAAGTGTTTTGTTGCTTCGTTAAATAAAATTTTAGAACCTACTTGTTATAATGAAGCTGCTAAGGATGATAAGTGGGTTGATGCTATGAATAGTGAAATGGAGGCTTTGTATAGGAATAATACTTGGGTATTAGTTGATTTCCCTAAAGGTAGAAAACCAATAGGCTGTAAATGGGTCTATAAGGTTAAATACAAGGCAAATGGGGAAGTTGAAAGATATAAGGCCAGATTGGTGGCCAAAGGGTTTAATCAAAGAGAGAGTCTTGACTTTGGTGAAACTTTTTCACCAGTTGTCAAAATGACCACTGTTAGAATTGTTTTGAAGCTTGCTATTAATAATAATTGGCCACTTTATCAAATGGATGTTAATAATGCTTTTTTATATGGTACATTGTCCGAGGATGTTTTTATGACACAACCTCAAGGCTATAGTTCAAAAGATAATAGCAAAGTATGTAGATTGGTAAAATCATTATATGGCCTTAAGCAAGCTCCAAGGCAATGGAATGAAAAGTTAACCTCTGTGTTAACTTCTATGGGTTTTGTTCAAAGTATTTGTGACTATTCCTTGTTTGTGTTGTCTAAACAGGATGTGTTTATTGTCTTACTTGTGTATGTTGATGATATTGTGGTTACAGGTAATAATAAGTCTGAAATAGAGAATGTTAAAGAAGTTTAAGAGAAAATTTTCATATAAAAACACCTTGGTTTGCTTAGATATTTTCTAGGAATTGAAGTGTTATACTCTGATGGTTGTATTTGTTTATCCCAAAGAAAATATTGTCTTGAGTTGTTAAATGAGTTTGGGTATTTCAGTTGTAAACCTGTTACAACACCAATTGAACAAAGTTTTTTGGTTACAAATAAGTGTAAAAGTGATCAAAAGCTTTTACAAAATGTTAATGGTTTTCAAAGGTTGATAGGGAAACTGATATATTTGTCTTTGACTAGACCTGATATTAGTTATACTGCTCAGTTTTTAAGTTAATACATGCATAGTCCTTGTCAGTCTCATCTTGATATTGCTTTAAGATTGTTGAGATACTTAAAATTATCTCCTGGAAAAGGAGTTAGTTTTAAAAAGTCTAGTGATATGGTTATGACTGGGTTTGTGGATTATGACTGGGCTAATTGTCTTAAGACCAGAAGGTCTGTTATTGGGTATGGTATATTTTTGGGAGGAACACTTGTTTCTTGGAAAAGCAAGAAACAAAATGTAATCTCTAGGTCTACTGCAGAAGCTGAGTATAGAGCTATGTGCTCAGCTACCTGTGAAATTGTGTGGATTATTAATGTTTTAACTGAATTAAAGGTTGCTTATAAGTTACCTGTCAAATTGTACTGTGATAGTAAGTAAGCTATTTCAATCTCTCAAAATCCTGTGTTTCATGAGAGAACTAAACATTTTGAATTGGATTTACATTTTCTAAGAGAAAAAATTGCTGCAGGTATTGTCGAACCTGAAAAAGTTAGTACAGAAATGCAGGTAGCAGATATTTTCACAAAGGGTTTGAATGTAAACCAACATCAAACTCTTTGTGAAAGTTTGGGCCTTTATAACATGTTTGCCACATGAATTATGGGGGCATGTTAAATTAAATTATTGCAATATGATAATTCATGTTGCAACATTCAATATCCTGTTACACAGTTGATAAGTTTGTTAAATTGTTTTTAAAAACTTTTGGGTAAAAGATGTGCAGGTTGTTATGTCCAGGGACTAAAGATATAACTTCTGGGGTTTAAAGTGTTAAAAGAGGAAACATGGAGGTTTATTATGAAAGTATCTTTTATCGTCAATATATAAAGAGTGTAACAGATGAGTTTGGTAGATTATCTTCTCAAAGTCTCTGTTCTCTCTCTCATCAGGCGATTTAGGGTTCGTTTGTTTGTGTTGAAGTTGATCATCTGTGATCTGCTTGATCTCGTGTGAGATCTGTTTGTATTTGGTTTGTATAGATCAACTGATATACATCAGTTGATCATCTTCCTTTTGTACAGTTTTAGATCTCATGTTTTGTGAGATCAAAGGGTTTTGGGGGCTTTTTGGTTTGGGTAAATCAATAAAGTTTTGTCACCGTTTTTGTCGCTTATCTTTGTGTTGTTTGATATTGTTCATTATCGCATACCATTTTTTACAATAACAGATTGCCTCCATTTTTTCTAATAACAGGAATGCAAATTAATGTTATGGTGTTCAATCCATATCTTAATAACGAATGCAATAAATGTTATGGTGTTCTATCCACATCGTAATTTGGCCTTACATTAACTCTTAATGTTGTTCATAAAGCCTAGGTAAAACCCCTACAAACTCCTATCGTGAAAAAAAAACCTAAGTTGTAAAAAAAACACACATAGGTGACATGTGTAATTTAATGTATGAGCATGTTGCATAATGTATGCCCTTGTCTAAGTATTGCATGTGGATTAATAGCTCATTAAGTTACACATAGAACCTTGGCAAAACCCCTAGGAACTTCTATCGTGAAAAACCCCAAAGTTGTAACAAGAACAACCACACGACATTTATAACGTGACATATGAGGATGTTGCATGATGTGTGACAATGTCTAGGTTTTGCATGTTGATTTACTTACCCCACGTGCTCTATAAATTTTCCCATGTCGGGATTTTCAGCATGACGTATGATATGTGTAATGTTACGTGTGATCCTACTATCTGATGTGTGACCCTAATTTAGCATTACATGTGGATTCACTTCACACGTTACAACACGTGCTCTATAGATTTTCTCATGTTGTAACTTTTCAACATGACTCATGAAATGGCTTCTATGCGTCATGTCAAACCAACTAGAATTTCATCTAACCTGCCTATTTTTTCGGCGTAACAATTCGAATTCATGTCACGTATTACGTCACTAGTTCTCAAGCCTATAGAAATCCCCAAACTTTGTTGATTATCCAAACATTATGAGTTCTATTTTCTGGAACTGCAAACATACCTCCTCTCTTTATTCTATACCTAGATCTCCATCAGTGTTCACAATGGTACTCGAACCTTCAACCTCATAGGGAGAGACACCACCATACACACACCATGATACACACTAAACTTCAAGCCCTTTGGTTCATGACTTCAAATACACATATATCTTGTTTTAATAATGTATTTAAGACTATACACACCTTAATCCAAATTTAATGCTACTACCTTTTAGGTCAAAATCCACCAACCTCGAACCAAAATCATAATACCCTGCTAGTGATCATCTGGTCAATGCTTTTATTTCACTCAAAATGATACTCACTATGACCAACCAGTGGCAGTTACAAAAATCTTTTGTAGGGGGCGGGGATATAGCAAGCGTAGCTAAAAACCCTACAAACTCCTATCGTTAAAGAAAACCCAAGTTGTAAAAAACATCATGGAACATGTATAATGTAATGTACAAGCATGTTACATAATGTGTGACCTTGTTTAAGTATTCCATATGGATTAATAACTCTTTAAATTTCACATAAAACCTTGGCAAAACTCCTACGAACTCTTATCATGAAAAACCCCAAGTTGTAACAAGAACGAACAAAAAACAAGTGTAACATAGAGTATGAGCATGTTGCATGATGTATGACCACGTCTAGGTTTTACATGTGAATTAACTAACCCCAAATACTCTATAGATTTTCCCATGTCAGGATTTTCAACATGACGTATGACATGTGTAATGTTACATATGATCGTATTGTTTGATGTGTGACCCCATGAAAAACTGAAATTCATGTCACGTGTTACATAACTAGTTCTCAAGCCTATGGAGCTCAAATTTCTGAATCCCGACTCTGTTGATTTTCCAAACTCAAATCATTTGTTCTAAACCTTTTTAGAACTACAAAACATAATCCCCCCCCCCCCCCCAAAAAAAAAAAAAAAAAAAAAATTATTCTACTTCTAAATCTACTACATTGTGTACCATGATACTCAAACCTTCAACGATAGTGAAAGAGACACCACTATGCACTCATCTTGATACTACTAAGCTACAAGCTATTTTGTTTATGAGTTTTAATGCACATATATGTTGCCTTATACATGTATTGAAGTCTATACACACGTTAATCTAATACTTAATGCTACTACCTTTTGGGTCAAAATCCAACAATCTCGAACCAAAATCCTAAATACCCCACTAATAATCATATACTATCAATGTGTTTATTTCACTAAAAATGCAATGTTTTGAAATCCAGACCGGGACCGGCCGATCGAACGAGAGTCTTAGGTAGTCCGGTTCAAGGTGTTAGACCCGTTCAACATGTAGTCGGCTGGCAATGTCAGTGGCCGATGGTCAGACAGGAAAACCGAGAGGTTGAACCAGAATTTTGGGGTGTTAAGTCGGAAATTGATTGAAATTTCCCATTTTACCCTATATATTTTTAATAATATTTACGACGACATCTAGTTCTTACATCCAGTCCAACCGGTCAGGCCGATCGGACCAGTGGACCCCCGTAAGGAGACCGGTTTGACAACTGGTCCGGTACTGACAACATTGTCGAAATGAGATTCACTATGACCAACCATAACTCTTCATTGAATCACAATATGCATGAATGCATATTTTAACCTAAAAAAAATAAAACGTACTTGACACCCCATTATACCCAAAAGCCAAATCGATAACCCAATCGCCAAGATCTTCGAGTACCATAATCTCCATGTTAGCTGAACAACTACTCTTCACAACTTGAACATAGTATACTATTTGAAAACCACCCATTTTCTCATCCATGTCTCCAAATCATTTTTTTATTTATTTTGATTCTCACTTATGTTACTCCTCAATTTGTTATCATTCACATAGCAATGACACTCGATTATTTATCATCGCCTTTAAATAGCTCCGGAAAAATATTACTTCAAAATGATCAAATATTAAGACATCACAGTTTTAGCTTAGATTGTACAAGGACCAAATATCAAAAGTAGTAATAACCAATAAATGAAGTTTAAGAATTTGATCCATAATTTCCAGTAAATGAAATCGTAATTATGTTTACATTTTTAGTAGGGGTGTAAACACACTAGAATATGATAATCAGCTTTGTGTTTATACAAGTTCAAGATCATCCGGATAAAGTTTTTATTTTTATTTTTGGTTTATTTTTATTTTTATTTTTTTTATGGTTCATCAATCATACAGATTTGGGCCACTAAACGCCCTATGATCCTTGGGCTACCTTCATGGTAGTTGGTCTATATGGTCAAACATATTGCCATATTGGACCTTATTTATACATAATTATATTTTTATATGAAATAAGGTATAAACATGTAACTAAAAAATCTCATCTAACTATAGGTGGTTTATTTATAAAAATGCTCACTGAAATAATAATAAAGTTGAACATGATTGAACATTAAGAGATAATAATCCCCCTCCTCAAGAGGAGTGTAGAGTGATGGTGAGTGATGAGTATTTCATGGTTTAAGTGATAGGAGTGAAAAATGATGTGACACTGATACGACATTAAATGATGAAGAAATGCACACCCATGGGCCTTGGCACGGTTCATCATTCAATGCATGCACTAAAGTATTATAAAATGTATCGTTACATACCATGCTTTGTCGAGTGGGAGCAAATCCAAGGTATGGTATGTTGGATAATGACATATTATAGTGTATACATTATAACCATGTGGCTACATTTACACTCTCGGAATGCATATAGTGGTTTGCGTTATTGTGTTTAGTCTACCATGCTTCGTTTGTAACTCCTGACCAGCGTAGGTTTGATGGTTAATTACTTCCTGTCAGCGATTAATTACAACTAAGGGTTTTGGTGCTCAAGTCGTCAAATCCATGTTTGATTATTTATGCTTGTTGAGGAGAAATTTGAAATAATCAAATTTTATTCTTTCAAATCTTTTTGTTAAGAAAGGGAATAGGTAAGATCATGCATCATAACCATATGCTAATTCGGCTTGAGATGATCCTTAAATAAATCAAAACTATCGTTCACATTTTGAACATAATTATACTCCATTTATACCTCAAATAAAAGGAAAATAGAAATGTGAAAGTAAGCAATTGTTTAGCATAATACACAAAAACAATGCCATTTATGTTTTTTTAAACGGCAAAAGATTTTACGATAATACACAAAAGTCATATTATGTTTCCTTTCAAAACAATGCGGTTTTCGTTAATCCATTTGACCTCTATAAAAACTACGTCGGGAATTTAAAATATGATGGATTTGGTTTTTATTTAAGTTACGTACGTTATAAAAAGGTATTATACATTTGCTTTTACATTAAAGCTTTATTTTTTTCAACGTGAAGAGGGGGGAAATATGAATTAAAATGAAAAAAAGATGATAGATAAATTTCATAGGATACCTTTTGAAATTTGCATGTTTAATGCTTTTGCCTTTTCCTACAACCAACCACCAAATATAAATTAAAGCAAAATACCATTTTTTGTGTTTTAGATTTTTAAATTTAAAAAACTAATGTTTTTATCTATATGCTTTAACATTGATCTATAGGTGATAATGCTTTTTTCATCAGACTTTTTATTCTCTTATATTTGTTTTAAATTGATTTTTTATTTGACTGAACTAAGATCACTTAAAATATTTTAAAATTCTTAATGCCTGGAAATAAATTATTTAATGTTTGAATTTCATGAAAGAGAATATGTCATTTTTTAGTACAACATAAACGTACATTTTATAAAAACAACATGATGAATCTATTAACTTAAATGGAACATATAATGCTTTTATTTGCAGTAACATCATGTTTTTGTTCTTTTGCGAGCTCGTGTATCTCATGATTACAACGGGTAGTAAATAAACAAATGGTTAGCTTTGATAACTTTTAAATATTGTTATTAGTAGTAGCAATAAATATATACGGGCTGTGTATGGACTTGATTTTTGAAATTAATAAATCAACTATTTTAAAAAAAATATGTAATAACTTTGATGGTTAGTATTATTTTAGAGATCAAAAGACCAATGTTTAAATCCTGTTTTTATACCGTATCGGATTGGACTCAGAACCAGTTTAACAGGGTGTATTGAGCGATTTAACAGGTTCTACCAAACGATTCGACCAACACTACCGGCCGGTATGAATAGGTTTTCAAAACACTGCAAAAGACTAAATTTGAAAATTAACACTTATTTCATATTTGCTAAAAGAAAAAAGAAAAAACAGGTAGCTATATATTGATATTGATAATTTATATTTTTTACAAAATTGCCACCCTTTTAACTTAAAACTTAACTTTTTCTTCTTAAAATCATAACTTCCAAATTCCATAATTGCACTTCATAGATTTTTTCCTCTCAAACTTATTTTCTCACCACATCCCACCCGCACCCGCACCCGCACCCGCACCAGCACCAGCACCAGCACCAGCACCGTTAACGTTAACATTAGCAAACCTCACCATCGGCCTGCAATTCCGATTATGCCCGAGCGTCCAATCGCGCGCTTGACATCCCCGCGAACAATAGTTCATCACACCACACACCGAACACCTCCGAAACTCGTGCATCCTAGTCTCCAATCGCCCACACCCCACATAAGAACAAATCCTATACCCTGAATACAAACTCTTACCACGGTTCCAACCCGCTAGAAACCGGTTAGCCGGATGACATTTCCGAGGCAATAAACTAAACCTTAAGTCACTCCCAATACCGTTAGCACAGTACGGATACGGTGGCAGTAGCAGCCTGGGACCGGGTATTAACTCCGGTGTTGAACAAATCACTGCGAGTTCGCGGGCGTTAGCTTGAACTAATAACCGCTCGCCTTCTGAGATGTTTTTACTTATACCGTAACCGTCTTTTAGGCAGTGGCCGAGCTCTCGAATAGCGTCCATGTGGCCCAGAAAAGCCGCGCGGGCGCATAGAGTAACGCCGCCTGTTAAATCTTTGATGAACTTTGAGCTTCCACTGCCGTTGAACTGAATTATAGCGAGCGAGTACAGTGCCGAAGCATGTGATTTAAGCGCGGCTTTCGCCATTAGAGCAGCCCCAGTTCTGTGGTTACAACAGCAGTAGAATTGAATCTGTGCATTACATAAAAACAAAATAAAAACGTTAATATAAATACAAGAAATAATTACACGGATGGTTACTACATGTGATTTATCTATGAGAAAATCACGACCATTTAATTTACCAACCACTTTATCAAAATAAACATTGAACGTGTCAAGGACTACCGCTTTCATTGAAAACAATGCACTTTTTGTGTGTGGGACAAAATAGACACAAAATTTGCGTTAGAGAATGTGCATGCGTTTCCGTTCCTATTTTTTTCCAATACGATTTTTAAACGATTATAACTTTATCATACGTCTATATTTTTTTATAAAAAATACACCAAATTAAAAATGATAAAATTCTTTGTAATTTGTTGTGAATTTTCTTAAAAGATATGAACATATAAAAAGTTATGCCCGTTTAAAAATCGTGATAGAAAAACATAAAAAAAAAAATCTAATGATTTATCAGTTAGCCACAGATGCAATCTCTAAAGATTAAGACAGTCACAGACATGAAACATGTTCATTTTCGTAATTTTTACCAATCAACTGTCTATTTTCGTGATTTTCCTTTTATCTATTTTTATCATTTTCATATTTATTTATTGAAAATTACAACGTTGAAACCAACTTTTACAAATGACTTTTCGGAAAAAAAAAAAAAAAGAAACTTTTACAAATGACTTCCAATGATATAATTTTAAATAAAATAAATAGATATGAAAATGAGTAAACCACGTACGTGTAATAACCGTTTAATTAAATATACAAAACAGACTGCTAAACAAAAACTGACCATTCCTAGTGTATAAGAAGCTTCAGCATTTCCGGCATCGGCACACCGTTGAAGAAACCGTTGAGCCTCCGGCGACCATTTCGTATATTTAACCGCAAACGTTTCGGGTGAAGCAGCTTGTGATAACACCACTGGATTTAACCCCAAACAATTGAATCTTTTGCATCTGATAATGATTTTCACACCAATCAACAAAACAACGTCACAAAACTACTCAATAAAATAAAAATAAAAACAAAAATAATAATGTTTCTCTTCGGGTTCGTTCCTTACGTTAATAAAGCGACCACAAAATCAGCCGGACAATCAGCAGTAGAGCCGAGTTTTACAAGAATAGCCGAAACGATGTCGTCTGGTAACGCATCGAAGTTACGGATAACAGACGTCGTTAACTTCGCCCGTTTCCGATTGTTGGGTACCGGAGCTCCGACAATCGGGTACGAGGTGCCCCGTCGGGTTCTCATTTTTAGAGTGAAAGAAAGAAGAAGACAGTGATGTGCATTGACGAGAGATTTTGGTGAGTTTATATAATGGATTGGGACTGGTGAGTAAATTACGGTAATGCCCTGGGCATTTGTCGTTTTTTGTTTTGAGGGGAAAGAAGTGTGATTACATAGATTTTAGTTGACAACTAATTTCTTCTTAGAAATAACAAAAAGGAAAATATATATGTATAACTGTTGCTGGTTTTAAGGTTATATTTTGTGTCGTTTTAATAATGGTTGTATTATATTAAAGTTTGACAGTCAACTCACTATTAAATTCTTAGAACCATTACAAAAACGAGTTTTTCCCATATTTATTAGAGGGGACGGTACGATTGCGGGGAGTGTGATCGGAGATCGGGTTAGCCGCACGGGGAATGATTCCGGGTGGTGGATCGGTGAGTGGGGTGTAGGAGAGAATGGATGTGGGCGGTGAGTATTCACCGAATGTGAAGAAGAAAAAATGGAGGAGAGAGAGAGAACCAATCAATTTTTTTTTAATTGAGTGGGTATTTAAACCATTCCTAGTGTTTGAGTAGAAAATGGGGAGTGAAGGGGGGAATTTTCATGGCATGAGATTATTGGATAGAGAAAACTCAAACACCCTAAAGTGATTGAATGATACCCTTCACCCTTAGGTTTCCTCCTTAATTGGTGTATAGGCATTATTGTCTAGTGAAGATAGATATGATCGGGTGAAATTGGTGTATAAGCATTATTGTCTAGTGAAGATAGATATGATCGGGTGAATCTGCTGGTGGCACAATGATACTATAGTGGTCCGTCAAAACCAAATTTACCGTTAATTTTTTTTTTTTTTTTTTTTGATTTACATGTGATCTCGGTCTAGCGAGTAATACAGGCTGTAAATGATAAATATAATCTAAACAATTATAACAATAAAATAATATTGTTTTATTTATTTATTTATTTATTTATTACATTTTAATGTTTATAGTCTAAAAGGTTATCAATAAATGAATAAAGTAAAAAAAAAAAAGAAGACATTTTAACATTTTATTTTTATAAAATTTTATGCAAAATAAAAAGGAATACGTATTTTAATATTTTATAAAAAAAATTACAGTTATTTAACGTTATTAGGTGTTGTCCTTGTGAATATTATCCCCATAATGTTCCTTTCTACAAGATTTTGGTCCAAAACAAATCAATCAGCTTATTATTCAATCTAATAATATTAAAACTTTCTACACTAAGATAAAAGGTATGTTACCCATGGCATTATAGCCTAGTGGTATCTTGGGGGTGGGATAAGACTTATGACCATTAGGTTATGGGTTCGATTCTCACAAAGGGGGGTTTTTCTATATTTATTGGGTTTCCTCTTGAATTGGTGTATAGGCATTATTGCCTAGTGGGGATGGACATGATCGGGTGGTTCTGCTGGTGGCACGATGATACTTCAGTGGTCCGTCAGTGATCCAAATTTGCCGTTAAAAAAAAAAAGATAAAAGGTATGTTACCATATAAGTTTTTAGAACTTTGGAACCCTTAGACTAAATGCCCTTTGATACAATGTAACTAAATATTATTTGAATACCCTAACCATTATTCAAAGAAAAAAAATAAGTAAAAGGTGCATGATTTTGGTGTTACTGCAAACTATTATTATTCATCAAATACATTTAATCTTTTGTATCTGACAACCACCATCCATAGTATATACACATTTATTGCATCTTGCATAAAATACATTAAAATGGGTATTAAAATGGGTGTTGTATTAAGAGATAGAATCTCGTTGTTAATATTAGCATTGTTTTTTTTCTAACAAATTTTGTTGTTCGTAAATATCACATAACCTTTCATTTGTACGATTTGAACACAAACTACTTTTGTAATGGCAAACGTATGGGTTAATATCGGGTTTCTTTTAAAAACTAACAATGGGTTGAAGTATGTCTCTTTATAACCTACTATGTGTTTCTTTTAAACCCCACATTGAAGGTTGTTTCTTGCCCAATAATAAAGACAAACACATATTGATGTTAGATGTTAATGAGAAACAAACACAACCTATTGCATAGCCTTGTTTTGAACTACTAACCTTTCAACCTTTTAATACTAGCAAATTGGAGAAGCGAACAGTTCAAAGGATGATATCAAAACTCAGTTAGGTTGAGAGTGAAATACGTTATCACTTATGTGAAACGTTTAAGTTAACAAAAATGTCATTCATGGGTTATAAAAGATAAAGAGACTAAGTATTATGATTCAATTTCAGAAATCATATTTCCAACATACTAAGGTCAAACATACCTCATTCAAGATCACCTTAATGGCTGAATCATGATTCCAACCTGTTTCATACTTCATGATCGACAAATCCTAGATAACTATAAATAACATACAAAGGTCAATCATGTACCAATAAGGTCTTTTAAAACCGTAAGTAACAACCTTTTAAAAGGATCATTATAGTATTCAACTATAGATACTTGTACCACAAAAGTGATACAAACTAAACAATGTTCTTCTAGAAACACTATTTGCCAACTGCAAGTTTAGAAAACTTCTGAACATCTTATTAACTTATCCGAAGATGGAACGCCCCAAACTTAAGGATCTCATCCGTTGGGTTTACAAATTGCTACATGATTCTAATTAAACTAGAAATTTTATTTGTTAGCAACATAAACATCTAGTCGTGACATCCAAACTAAATACATAAATCCTTAAACAAAAGTCATAGTTCAAAGCAAAACAAAATATAAATGGGATGTCAATCACGAAGTAGAGTAGCCTTTAGATCCATGCCTTCCTATCATCCAGAGCATACCTAAACTTTAACCTAAGGTGCATGCTATAAGTCTATAGCTGAGTGAATTCTAGTTTCATAAGCATTTTTTATTAACTTCAACGTGTATCATAACATAACATGATGTAACATAGTATAGCATAACATATCATAATGTTAATAGCATATAACATCATTCCATTTCGTTAGCTGAAGATACTGCGTTCACGAGTAACCGACATCATTCAATTTCGTTAGCAGGAGGAATCGAGTTCACGAGTGACTGTAATCACTCCATTCCGTTAGCCAAAACCCTAAAAATGATAGTTTTACTCTTATGGACTAAAATCATAACAAGATTCCAACTTTAATGTATGGAACACATTAATATCATCATATAACATGTTTCCATGTATAACTTTTCATTGACATGTACGCTTCTTCGTAAAAACATTACCTTTTGGTTGTTGAAAGAGAACCGAGTTCTTCAAGCTCGAAATCTTCCCTTCTTTCAGTAATGAACACCTCAATAACATTCACTCTTTGTCTTAAATGACAAAATCAACACCAAACCGTGAGCATCCATTGCAAAAATCATGGAAAATGGTATTTTTAGTTTGAAACCGGTTTTTCTCTAACTTAAACACTTTCTCTCTCTAAGTGCACCATAATAGAAATGAAAAAAACGAGGGGAAGGTGGCTCGGGGTATTCCTTACCATTTTAGGGCTGTAAAAATTAAACACATTTGAGGGTGAAATAAAACAATAGAGTATAAACTTATATCATTTTATCGTGTTGAATAACAAATTCAACACAACACCACTCATGTGTAGCATTTTGAGTTTAAGATGTAAGAAACTAAAGGTTAAACTATATATATTAGATTAGGCTTACTAAGATGACATTTAGCCTAATAGGAAGCCATTGCAACTAATAAGACTCTAAATTGAAACAAGAAAGTAAAATAACTTAAATATACTAGATTGGAGATTAAATTGAAAGTGAAGGCAAGACTAAGTCCATGTTAGGATATCACCAGTCATCTTCAACTCTAACACAAGTTACTTTGATTTCTTTCTTTTTTTACACCGACACCTTGGAGACTCAGATAAGGAGGGCAACACCTTGGAATTCCATAGGCACCCCCCCCCCCCCCCAACTCTAATATATACATCTCTTACCTGGCTTAGAATCCAGGACCTCTCATTAAGATGCAAGAGTCTCTATCAAGTGAGCAAGAAACAACCAAACCACTTGCCTTATATGAAACAAGAGTTTAGTGGATGATTGAAACTTAATTATGTACATTCGGGATGATTAAAGTGACATTTACATACCCTAATTCTAGTGGACTAGTCATCAAGCCACAAAACCTAGTAACGAGCAAGACAACTATGTAAGGGACAAAGTGATAACGGTGTTTGATTTCATGACAATAAATGGCCCACTAGAAAAAATGGTAGTCTGGACCAAAATCGTTAAATTAGAAAGGCCCAAAGTGAGAACGGTGTTCAGATTCTCAAAAAGTATTGATCCACTAAAGAAAATAACAGTCTTGAAAGCGTCAAATTTGGAAAGTCAATATTAATCATATTTCCTTATTTTGATGGTGGATAAACATGGATTAAGAGGTTAGATGATGTCGTTTATAATTTAGAATCAAGGGTTGCCAAAAATGAAATATCTTTATTATATGTTATAAATAAATTTCTTCCGTTGTAGACTTAAGTGTTACTTTCTCTTTATTTGTTTTCTATAAAAGAAAATGCAAGTTGATAAGGAGATGCATTTTAAAATGCAAATACACACGAGGCTCGCATAAATCACTAGGTTATAAATATAGAGCATTCTATCGTGTTGAATAACAAATTCCACAGGGATACTACACATAGCTATTACAAAGAACTCAAACTAATAGAAAGCTACCCTGGATCGACACATGATAACAAAAAGGCTGAAACCTAGTACATTGAAGATTATATCGAATGTTATTATTAAAAGGTAAAAGGATTTGATGTAATGAACCTAGTTTATATTTTCTAGGTTTGCATATCCTAGGTATGTGAGATATTACAATTTTTTTACCAACACATAAGCCAAACAAGTTATAAGGGTGTTTCTAAAGACTCTGGTTGAAAATAATCGAAGGTCGAGATAGATTTAAAGCCCCCCAACATACTCATAAGTGGAACCAATAACTTTATCCATGCTAACATAGATGATGATACACTTAAGATCGACATAAAACTGTAGATTACAAATTCAAAGCATTCTATCATGTTATATAACAAATTCAACAAGAACACCACTCACACGTACTAAGATGTCATTCAGCCTAATTGGAAGGCAATGAAACTGTTAAAAGTTACGAAATGAATAGAATGTATCAATTCAGAGATATAAATGATTGTTGTGATTGAAAGATAAAAGGGTTCGAGATAATAAACCTAGTTTACATCTTTTCATCACTGAGACATACTAGATCATACAAGTTTTGATTAATACCTAAAGCACAAAAAAAAAATGTAAAAAACCAATTATCAAGGAGTTATATGTTGATTAAATTACCTTACTAGAAATCTTCAAAAGCCGTGTTTTAACCTAATTTGAATGATCAACAAAGAACTAGATCAATGTTAACATGAACACATCATCTTCAACTTAAACATCAAGTTACTATATAAAACACCAAAACTACTTGCCTTTATTGAAACAACAATTAAAGAAACATCACTCATGATCATTCCAATAAATAAAAACCCTAATTCTATGAGACTTGTGATTAAGCCACAAAACTTCTTGGCAAACATGACTTATGAAGGGCCAACGAGAGAATTGTGTTCGATTACTTATAAACAATTGATTTGCTTTAAATGTGTTGATGTTTACCATAATTATCAAATTCAAAAGTTGCTATTAAGCAGTTATTTACTATTTTAATGGTGACTAAATAATAAATAAGAGTAGAGAAGATGTCAGTTAAGGCTTATTTTGGACATCCAAGGAAAAGCTTAATGTCTGAAAACGAGAAATTAGAGAAAGAAAACAAATGTAAGGTTATCGCAATATTAAGCATGAGTTTAAGTAGAAAACATAAATAAATTGGGTCACAAATGAGTCAAGAAAAGCTAAAGTTCAGGGCTCGTTAGATGATGTTATGCAAAGTTTGAACTTGATTCGAAAGCTAAAAGATTATTTTCAAGTTTGGCTCAAGGAAAATATGACCACAAAAAAAATCTAATGAAATGATATGACAAACTCTGATTTCAAAAGCTTAAGTAGCTTAAAGTTGTCTATTTACAATATGAGGCGGTAAATGTTCGGGTTGATAGGTTGATATCCTATAATGTGTCAGTATTCATATTAAAAGCTTTGACTTAATAATGACGCATTTAACCCGTTTAATTAAGATGTGATTTATATGGCATGTTTATCTAAACAATTGATACAAAATGACGGGTAATCATGTTTTAAACAAGTTTAACGGGTCGTAAATAAATTAGTATGCTTAACTTTTAAACCATTTTTTTATATAATTATAATTTTATATTTGTTGGTGTCGACCTACGGTCGACTCTATTGTTTAATGGAAAATAAGAACTTTTTGATTTTTTTTAAACAACAGTTATAACTAGTGTTTCAAAATAGAATGAGATTTTTTTTAAATACATGTGTTAAATAGAAAAAAATAAAATTTAAATAGTTGGTAATAAAAATTTCTGAAATGTAAATCGATATTGTTAAATGTTATATATTTACGAAAAATAAGATATAGAATACAAATTGGTTAAATAAAAAAAACGAGAAAATAATATTAGGCTCGTACAAATCATGACACGTGACACAATACTATTTAGCTCACATTAAACATGTCACATAATCTGTTACTTGATTATTCGGTAGAAATATGCTCAAACTATCTACACACCAACTGTGTAGATAGCCAACCTAAAAAGGTGTTTTTTGTTCTATGTGCATACCCTGCAGTGTCGAGCTGTGGCCAAAGTGCGGCGTTTTGATCCGGTCAACCAGACAAAGATTGACGGGTGTCTGACGGGTCTGTTGACCGGACCAAAACGCCGAGCTTTGACCGCGTTTTGGTCCTGTCAACCAGACACACCAAGTGTATAGATAGCCAACCTAAAAAGGTGTTTTTTGTCCTATGTGCATACCCTACAGTGTCGAGCTGTGGCCAAAGCGCGGTGTTTTGGTCCGGTCAACCAGACAAAGACTAACGGGTGTCTGCCGGGTCTGTTGACCGGACCAAAACGCCGAGCTTTGGCCGCGTTTTGGTCCTGTCAACCAGACGCGGGTTGGGTTTACAAATTGCTACATGATTCTAATTAAACTAGAAATTTTATTTGTTAGCAACATAAACATCTAGTCGTGACATCCAAACTAAATACATAAATCCTTAAACAAAAGTCATAGTTCAAAGCAAAACAAAATATAAATGGGATGTCAATCACGAAGTAGAGTAGCCTTTAGATCCATGCCTTCCTATCATCCAGAGCATACCTAAACTTTAACCTAAGGTGCATGCTATAAGTCTATAGCTGAGTGAATTCTAGTTTCATAAGCATTTTTTATTAACTTCAACGTGTATCATAACATAACATGATGTAACATAGTATAGCATAACATATCATAATGTTAATAGCATATAACATCATTCCATTTCGTTAGCTGAAGATACTGCGTTCACGAGTAACCGACATCATTCAATTTCGTTAGCAGGAGGAATCGAGTTCACGAGTGACTGTAATCACTCCATTCCGTTAGCCAAAACCCTAAAAATGATAGTTTTACTCTTATGGACTAAAATCATAACAAGATTCCAACTTTAATGTATGGAACACATTAATATCATCATATAACATGTTTCCATGTATAACTTTTCATTGACATGTACGCTTCTTCGTAAAAACATTACCTTTTGTGTTTCAATATGCGTGATTTTGGATTTTTTAGTTATAACGTGAGTGATTTTAAAATGAACGTGCGTAATTACCTGTCGTACGTGATGTACGCTAAGCCGTAATGTACGTTAACCTTCCTCTCTCTCTCTCTCTCTCTATATATATATATAAAACTGACATTTTTAGAATTTTTGGGTCCCTGGAAAAAGTGAGCCCGGCCAGGCGCCCAAATTACCCCTCCTTAGAGCCTCCCTGATACTCACTCCAAAACATTTTAAGTTTGATATTTATCTTTTACATTAAATAAATTTATTATATGATTGTTATTTCATTCACATTATGTTTACACTTTACCTTCTTTTAATCTTTATGCACGTTTAAAGGAAAAGGCATAAAATGAGTAATCTTTGTGCATGTTTAAAGGAAGAGGCATAAAAATGAGTATATTTGGTTTTAACTTTTGTAGATAAATATGATATTGTACAAGTTTTAAACACATGTTACAGATCGCCTTTAGAAAACTTTTAATCATCAAATGAACGAACTTGGTGTTAGCATATCTCGCATGCCAAGCAACGTACCAAACGAACTCACTAAAAATTTATAAACTTTTGAGTATATATCTTTTGTCCGTTTTTTATTAAGTTATTGCGGCAAATATGTGAACTTTTATCGATTCTTGGTTTTTGTTCACGTCATTATTCAGCATAAGCATATAAGGTATGAGAGCATACACTATAACTATAACGTATTCATTACAACAATTACTAGGGTATAAAACACGTATTTAATATTATACATCAAAATACATTATTATAATAACACTTACTAGTTCGGTTAAATACTTAAAACATGTATTAAATATTATATTGTAAGATGTTTTTATAAACGTTTTTAAGATGATTATGGTAAAGTATAATTATGAGTACTAGAACTCGAGTCCGGTAAGGTTGTAGGCAGAAACAAACAACTTTAGAAAACAAATAAAATGTGTTGGGCAAATAGGTCGGATCAGGTTTACTTATTATCTTTGTTTCTTTTCCATCATGATATTATGTAAAATTTCGGCATAATTCATTCTTTATTTATTTTTTACTAAGAAAAGAAATCATATTTTTTTGGTTTATTAAGCATTTTCTACTAAGGTCATGTGTACTGGGGCGCTTTAGCCCATTATCGCGCCATCATGGCGCCTGGAACACCGCCCCCCTGGGCGCTATGTTCTAAATTTTTTGTCCAGCGCGATAAACATAGCGGCGTGAAGAAATTGTTTTGAATTTTTTTGACCGTTTGTAACGGTCACTTTCATTAAAAAAAAAAAAAAATTCAATTTATTTTTCAACTTTCCTTTAAAATCAATCTCATCTCTTTATTTTTTTACCACACACATTCAAACTCTCATCTCTCCCAAATTTTTTTACAATTCTTCATATTTTATACAATGAATCCATTCAACCGGGGCTTCATTCCTCCGCGATCTAGTGGCAATCCTACTCGTCCCGTGGCACCGGTTCCCACTAGACCCAATCCTTTCGGCTCCGGTTTTCTCGACTACAATCAACAAAGTCCCGGGTTCATGAATCTTTTGAACCAACCGCTATCATGGGACCCTAATCTCTACGGGTGGAACCCAAGTCAAAACATGGATGGGTTGGGGTCGTCTCAAGCGTTTGGGTCGGCTCAAGCGTTCGGCTCCCCACTACGCGAACCCGATGTTGTTCCGGAGACGCAACCCGAGGTACCGGATACGCAACCGGAGACGCAAAAAGGAAAAGGAAAAGCAAAACGGGCACATAAAAAGAAAGTTGAAACCAACACCCGAACGAAAAAAAATGTGCAAACGTGGGAGCCCGAAGAGGAGTATGCGTTAACCCGCGCTTTCATCGATGTTTCGGAGGACCCGGTCATAGGTATGTTTATTTTTTTTTTCTGTTTTTATATTTTTTTTCTGTTTTTTTTTATTTTCGGTTATTTATTTTCTGTTTTTAAATTTTTTTTCTGTTTTTTTTATTTTCAGTTTTTTTTTTATTTTCTGTTTTATAATTTTCTGTTATTTATTTTCTGTTTTATTATTTTATGTTTATTATTTTATGTTTTTTTTTTCTGTTTTTTATTATTTCCAGTTTTTTTTTTCTGTTTTTAATTACTTTCTGTTTTTTGATTTTTTTTCTGTTTTTTATTATTTCCAGATTTTATTTTTTAAATTTTGAGCTAACATTTAATATTGTTTTGTTTGTAGCAAACAATCAAAGTAAAACCGTATTTTGGAACCGAATACGAGAACTCTTTTTCGAGCTCATGGGTAGGGGAGAATACCGCCTACCGGACTCTATATCGGGGAAGTGGACCGATATAAACAAGAGGTGCACAAACTTTCAAACCGTGTACCAACGCTTGATTGTGTAATTTTTTTTTTATGCTAGTTTAATGTTTTTTTTCTAGTTTCATGTTTTTTTTTATTTTATTGTACTTTTTTTTATTTAATGAAATGAATTTTATTTTTAAAAAACTTACAAAATGAATTAAAAAATTAAAAATGAAAAAAGAGTAATGATTACACAGGGGCTTTATGACTACGGCCTCAAATTACATAAAGCCCCATAAAGCCCCGGGATGATGTGGCATGCCAAATGGCGCATAACGCCCCTTTGAGGGCTTTATGACTACACATGGTCTAAGCATTTACTCAATTATAAATTGAGTCCATTCTGAATCTATATCTATATATGTACTTATCTATCTATGCATATAATAAAAGAAACCAACTTTTGGACACATGTAATTCATTGAAGACATCCTTAAATATATACTTATCTTATATTAACTAAATAAATAAATAATAAATTAATATTAAATCTTATAATACTTTAATAAAATATTATCCTCAAATCTAAATTTTTAATTTAATATATATTTTAAAACAAATACATCTCTTTCCTACTTATCTTATATTAAATATATAAATAATAAATTAATATTAAATGTTATCCTAATTTATTAAAAATATAACTTTTTTTATTATTTGATATACAAAATTATATTTATTCAACTCGTGTAAACGTGGGGTTTTCAAAAATTTAACTTTTATTATTTACTATACAAAGTTACATTTATATAACCTGTGTAATACACGAAGTTTTTAAAGATATAATTTTTTTATAATTTGGTAGATTTTTCAACCCGGCTATACACTGGTTTTTTTAAAGATACGACGTTTTTAATATTTAATATACAAAATTATATTTATTTAATCTGTGTAATACACATGGTTTTTAAAGATATAACTATTTTTTATATCTATTCAACACGTGTAATATACAGGGTTTTTTAGGATGTAATTTTTTTTTATCATTTGGTAGATTTATCCAACCCTACTATACACGGGTTTTTTAAATATATGACGTTTTTAGTATTTAGTATACAAAGTTACATTTATTTAACCTGTGTAATACACATGGTTTTTAAAGATATAACTTTTTTAAATATTTGATATATAAAATTACATTATTTAACCCGTACCATATGCGAGTTTCATAAAGATATATCTTTTTATTATTTAATATATAAAATTACATTTATTCAACCCGTGTAATACACGGTGTTTTAACCTAGTTATATAATAAAGTAAATCAATGGATACATGTGATTATCTATTTTTTTGAGTTTTCCGTATTTATATTCTACTTAATTATAAATAATTATTTTTAATTAAAATTAATTATTATATCGTTGGCTAAATAAAGCATCAATATTATGGATTTTTTTAATACATAATCATTAATAAATCATCAATATCACGGGTTCTTTTTTTAATACATGCTCATCAATGAAATTATTACACTTATTTTAAAATAGTACTCATGACGTGATCAAAATACTTTTTAACTCTTTAAATAATCATATATCGGTACTCATAATTTATAATCATATACTTTTTAACTATTTAAACACCGCTTATGGTGTGCACATATAATGTATATATGTCTGGGTTTTCAGAGAGCAAAAGTGAAATTGTACTAATTTTAACTTTATTTTACTTATTTCGTAAAAATATCGTTAAAAGCGGCGGACTTGTTGTTGAAAATAATTTAATCAAACAATTAATTTATTAATTACCGAGTTATCAGCCAAACCAGTTTGTTCCAACTTGAGCAAACTGATTAAAGAAAGGTAGAAGGAGACTGTCCCGTTGTCGGACGAATTTAAAGAACAAGTAAATTAAAACCAACCTGGCGAGTGAGAACGAAGATCCTTGAACGAAAGCCTTGAACTGCACGGAAAAACTCCTGTCCTTAAAGGATTTTACGCGCTCGTATTGCTGTGAGCTGCAGCGTAAACTCCCAGGATTTAATGCAGAACTGATCTGGTATTCCAACAGCAATGGAAACCAGAAAACGCAGAAGCTGGAACGAAAACACGAACACACAGTAGAGAGAGAGAGAGCTGCGAAATTGAGAGTGTTTGAATGGGTAACAGGAAGCCTTTATTTATAGTTGTGGGTTATACCAGAGAATGAGAAAAACGGGGAAGAGATATATCAATCCCATTCGAATTCGTTTTCTGGATGTATATCCATACGAATTCGGTTACTGTATAGTTATCCCATACGAATTCGAATCAGTATGGGATAACCCCCACTGTTTCGAATTAATCTCTATCTCCCTATCTCATTTGAACCACAGATCTGACCCACCTGACCAGACCTTAGCTAAAAATAAAAGCTCCTCAGCTCCTCGCGACGATGCGTACGTGCGAAGTGCAAAGTGCGCCTCAAACGCGCCCATTCGCGCCTCAAACGCGACCATTCGCGAGCTCGCGGCTCGGCTCGGCTCGGCTCGGCGCGCGTGTGGGCTTCACCCACTTCTCAACCCATTTATCACTATGAAGGCCCAAAAGGGGAAATCCCTTATAAGCCACTCTAATTTCAATCACTCCACCAATGTGGGATGAAGGAAACATACCAACTTGTATGTTCCTCTTTTAATATTTTCTATAATATTTCCAACAATCCCCCACCAAGTTGGAATGTTTCCATTCACTTAGACTAATGATGTCACTAGGTGTCACGAAGATTAAACCCAGTTTATGTTGATAAACAAGAAGAGACATATTAGATGGTGTCCTATGGAATTAAACCATTAACCTGATAGCCCCCTTCGGTTTACCCCCACACATCACCAGTTGACTTTGCGTTCTCACTGAGCGCGAATATGGCCGTGCGCTATAAATCCTTTTCATGACCCTTTAGAAGATAAACCACTAATCTTCACTCGAGGCGGCACCACCCCTAGATCATATAGGCAAAATTTTACATCATCCACGTTGCTTGGATGCCTCCAAAACTTTGTTAAGAGCATAAGCTCACCCTTGTTCTCGGCAACGACGTACTATCATACCTCACATGGATCTATCAAATTTGATAGTACCTTCTATCGTTAAGTGACTTCGTTGTTACCCATTAAACTTGAGAAATAGGAGCACTAAGTTCAAGTTGGGTTTCCATCACTAACGATTCTATTGTGGTTTTAGACCCATGTCTCTCGCGGTATTCACAACCAAATCTCTCGTCAGAGGTTTAGTAAATGGATCTGCCAAGTTCTTACTTGTCTTGACATAGACAACCTTGATGGTACCACTTTCAAGCAGTTGTCTCACATAATTGTGCCGAAGACCTATGTGTCTTGATCCCCCATTATACACTGCGTTGTATACTTTAGATAGTGTGGCCTCACTATCACAATACATGGGAATAGACGGCATTGGAACATCCCACAGACGGATGTCAGTAAGTAGATCTCTAATCCACTCTGCTTCCTTACCAGCCGCAGCTAGCGCTATGAGCTCAGCTTCCATAGTCGAGTGGGCAATACACGTCTGTTTCTTGCTCGCCCAAGAAACTGCTCCTCCTGCTAGAGTGAAAATCCACCCACTTGTAGATTTTGAATCATTTGTGCGATCAATCCAGCTTGCATCAGAATAACCTTCAAGTATTCTGGAAGAAGACGTGTATGTCAGTTCTAAGTTACTGGTCCTTTTCAGGTATCCAAGTACTCTACCCACTGCCTTCCAGTGTTCTGTCCCTGGATTAACAGTATACTGACTCAGTTTGCTTACAGCAAAAGCAATATCAGGACGAGTGCAATGCGTTGCATACATCATACTTCCAATAGCACTCGCATACTCCAGTTGAGCCACTGCTCTTCCAGAGTTCACATTAAGTTTCACACTTGGATCAAATGGAGTATTAAACTCTTTAATATTTAAGTGTTGAAACTTAGTCAGAATTTTCTCTATGTAATGAGATTGACTAAGAGAAATCTGACTTCCAGTTCTCTTCACCTTGATCCCAAGAATGGTATCAACTTCTCCTAGATCTTTCATCTTAAAGTTCAAGGACAAATATTTCTTAGTTTCCGAAATACCTTCAAGGTGAGTGCTGATGATCAACATATCATCAACATAGAGACAAATCACGACTGTATAACCGGGTTCGCATTTAGTATAAATACATCTGTCAGCACTGTTGTGTCGAAACCCGAAAGCAGTCACAGTGGTGTCAAATCTCTCATGCCACTGTTTAGGAGCTTGCTTCAAACCATACAGAGATTTAATAAGTCTACACACTTTGTTCTCTTGTCCAGGCATCACAAACCCTTCTGGTTGCTCCAAATAAATCTCCTCATTTAGATACCCATTTAGAAATGCTGTCTTTACATCCATTTGATGAATGTACAGCCCTTTCAAAGCAGACACCGCTATTAGAGTTCTAATAGAACCTATTCTAGCCACAGGTGCATAGGTATCAAAATAGTCGACCCCTTCTCTCTGCCTATACCCTTTAGCAACTAATCTCGCTTTGTAGGCAGAAATGGATCCATCTGGATGATACTTCCTTTTGAAAATCCATTTGGATCCAATAGGTTTCTTTCCCTTGGGTAGATCAGCTAACTCCCAAGTTCCATTTCCCATAATGGAATCCATTTCATCATTGACTGCCTCCTTCCACAAAGGAGCATCTCTTGATGACATTGCCTCGTTGAAAGTTTTAGGATCATCATCCAAATTTACAGCAAAAATGACCTCTCTCGTCACTTTCTTTTGAGTTCCTTCAACCAGGTAAGAAAAGAAATCATCTCCATAACTTTTCTCTTTTCTAACTCTAGTACTTTTCCTTGGTTCTTCAACTATTGGTGAGGGTTGAACCCTTTTCTCAGAAGTACTAGAAGTTGTGGTGCCATTTGAGTTTTCATCATCTCTAGAAAACTTGTTCTCAAAGAATTCCACATCTCTGGATTCTACAACTATACCTGATTCGTCATCCAACAATCGGTAAGATTTACTATGCGAAGCATATCCAATGAATACACTCTTGAAAGCTCGTTCTCCCAGTTTAAGTGTCTTTGGATCAGGTACGCGATAGTAAGCAAGACAACCCCAAACCCTCAAATGCTCTAGGTTTGGTTTTCTTCCTTTCCATAACTCATATGGACTCGTAGGTATCACACGACTAGTGATCCTATTATGAACATAACATGCGGTTAACACAGCTTCCCCCCACATATTACGAGGTAGACCCGATTGGTTTAACATACAGTTAGCCATCTCTACCAAGGTTCGGTTCTTTCTCTCAGCCAAACCATTTTGTTGGGGAGTATATGGTGCAGTTCTCTCATGTATGATGCCTTCTTCTTCGCAGAATGCATCAAACCTTCGGTTAAAGTATTCTCCGCCTCTGTCCGAGCGAAGAATTTTAATGCGTTTCTCCTTTTGTTTTTCAACCTCAGCCTTATATATTTTGAATGCCTCAAAAGCTTCGTCTTTTGAATGCAACAAATAAACATATAAGTATCGGCTCGAGTCGTCACAGAAAGTGATAAAGTATCTCTTACCCCCACGAGTAAGAACTCCATTCAGTTCACAAATATCTGAATGAATTAGTTCTAGTAGTGATGTATTGCGTTTAGGAACACTTGGAAAAGGTTTCTTTGTGAATTTTGATTTAACACAAGTTTCGCATTTTTCAAAGTCTTTATCATTTAATTTTAATAAACCTTTAGTTTGCATTTTTTCAATGTTTTTAATATTTGTATGAGCTAAACGTTTATGCCATAAAGAAATTGAACAAGCGATATAATCAGAAGACATAATTTCATTCAAATCAAAACCAATTGCATTACATTCACCAATACTAGAACTAACACCACCACCACTATCACTATCACTTTCATTCCCAAACCCGTCAATCACCGAAACGCCCCCTTGATCCGAATCTTCTTCTTCACCAATCCCATCTTCAGCTAAGTCAAGACGATACATTCCACCCGTGTTCTTTGCTTGACCCACATAGATGTCGTTTAGAGAAAACTTCACACGGAGATTCTTGATAACCAGCTTGTAACCATTCCGATCAAACTTATCAGCAGAAACAAGACCCTTGGTGATACCAGGAACATGCAACACGTCCTGAAGAGTAACCACTTGACCATCTCTGAAGTTTAGACGCACCGTGCCTTTACCTCGAACCTCTACACGATGTCCATCAGCACATACCACCACTGTTCCTTGAGGAACAGGAGCATAAGTAAGAAACGAGCCACGATTCCCACAAACATGAACAGTGGCTCCAGAATCCAAAAACCATCCTCTACATGCCACAATGCGTGTATATTGAGAAAGCATGTTGACTTCACCAAGACCCACATTGGCCACTAGATTGGTGACTTTCTCAACATCAATAGCACTCGTAGAACCAACCGTGGATCCAGATTTCCTCTGAGAGCACTCTCGTGCATAATGCCCTGTTTCTCCACAAACATGACATTTACCAGACCTCTTTGGTTGATGGTTGTTAGTGTGTTGTGACTTCTTGAATTCTTTCTTCTTTGGTGCTGTAAACTTCTTATTCCTTGATGATGCCCCTTTTCCCTTTTGACCAGATCCACCAGCAACATGATTCACACTCGATCCGACTTTACCTCTTTTGTCCCTGTTGCGCGTTTCCTCCTCAATTCGAAGGTGCTTCAACAGTTCATCCAAAGAGTAGTCCTCAGACTTGTGCATCATTCTCTTTGAGAAATCCTTCCAACCAGGAGGCAATTTTGCAATAATAACCCCTACTTGAAATATTTCTGGCAGCGGAATAGAAAGTGCAGTCAATTTGTTAACAAGAACTTGGAGTTCATGCACCTGCTCCAAGATTGACTTGTCATCGACCATTTGGAAGTCTAGGTACTTGGCAATAAGGTATTTGTTAGTACCTTCTTCATGAGCCTTGTACTTATCTTCCAAAGCTTTCCACAATTCTCTAGCACTTTTTATTGGCGCGTACAAGTCATAGAGACGATCCGAAAGGGAATTTTTGATGTGACCCAGGCAAAGATCTTCAGCTTCCTTACGGATAAGTCTTTGCCTTGCCAAATCTTCATTTGGGAGCTCTCCTGCTTCACCAGGAGGATCATCAGGGATTGCAGGCAAGTCAGGATCAAGGATATAGTAAAGTTTCAGCACAACTAGCATGAACTTAACCTTGTCCGCCCAGCGGGTATAGTTCTGACCATCGAATCTGTCCAACTTGACAAACTCTTGATTCATGAATCTCAGATTGGCTGTTGGTAGTTCAGAGTCCATTTATTCTCTTGATTAAAACACAAAATAAAATCCTTTAAGATTGTTGAAAATAATTTAATCAAACAATTAATTTATTAATTACCGAGTTATCAGCCAAACCAGTTTGTTCCAACTTGAGCAAACTGATTAAAGAAAGGTAGAAGGAGACTGTCCCGTTGTCGGACGAATTTAAAGAACAAGTAAATTAAAACCAACCTGGCGAGTGAGAACGAAGATCCTTGAACGAAAGCCTTGAACTGCACGGAAAAACTCCTGTCCTTAAAGGATTTTACGCGCTCGTATTGCTGTGAGCTGCAGCGTAAACTCCCAGGATTTAATGCAGAACTGATCTGGTATTCCAACAGCAATGGAAACCAGAAAACGCAGAAGCTGGAACGAAAACACGAACACACAGTAGAGAGAGAGAGAGCTGCGAAATTGAGAGTGTTTGAATGGGTAACAGGAAGCCTTTATTTATAGTTGTGGGTTATACCAGAGAATGAGAAAAACGGGGAAGAGATATATCAATCCCATTCGAATTCGTTTTCTGGATGTATATCCATACGAATTCGGTTACTGTATAGTTATCCCATACGAATTCGAATCAGTATGGGATAACCCCCACTGTTTCGAATTAATCTCTATCTCCCTATCTCATTTGAACCACAGATCTGACCCACCTGACCAGACCTTAGCTAAAAATAAAAGCTCCTCAGCGACGATGCGTACGTGCGAAGTGCAAAGTGCGCCTCAAACGCGCCCATTCGCGCCTCAAACGCGACCATTCGCGAGCTCGCGGCTCGGCTCGGCTCGGCTCGGCGCGCGTGTGGGCTTCACCCACTTCTCAACCCATTTATCACTATGAAGGCCCAAAAGGGGAAATCCCTTATAAGCCACTCTAATTTCAATCACTCCACCAATGTGGGATGAAGGAAACATACCAACTTGTATGTTCCTCTTTTAATATTTTCTATAATATTTCCAACACTTGTGAGGTAGAGGTGTATAAATCGGTTTTTTTCGAAAACCGGTTACGGTTATTAACCAGACCAGTTTTTTTCGTTCAAAACAGTAACCGGTTTTTTTAATAACCGGTTTCGGTTACTAACCGGTTTTTCAAGTCCAAAACACTAACCGGTGTAACCGGTTGGGACCGGTTTTTAACCGGTTTTTTTTCAAAAAAACCGGTTTTTTACCGGTTTTCTTAAAACCGGTTTCGGTTAGTAACCGGTTTTTGGGCTCAATAATAGTAACCGGTCACCAACCGGCGGTTCAGTTATAAAACCGGACCGGTTATAAAAAAAAACGGTTAAAAAAAACCGGTTTCGGTTTTTTTCCGGTTTCGGTTCTAAAACCGGTTTTTTTGTACACCTCTAGTGTGGGGGCGTTGATAGCCGAAAGACAAAAGGGTATATGCACTAATCGGCCTTTGTCCCGATTGTTGAGTGTTATGTGCCTTATGTCCAAGACTTGATGCAAAACTACTATCGAGTCGGGGCTCTCACTGTAACCAGTCTCTTTATTCTTACGGGGTAGAGGTAAGACTGTATACATCTTACCCTCCTCAGACCCTACCTTAGCTTTGATATTTGTGGGATTTACTGAGTATGATGATGATATCAGTACTCATAATTTAGCATATATTGATCACTTAAGATTTAAGATAAATTCATATAATTTTGAGCTATATATGTTTATAATGCATGAGGTATGGATATTTAAAGATACTCTACAAATATGAATTTATTCCCTCTTTATTTATAAACACACCCCTAATGAGGGTAACTTGGTATTTTAAACACAAATTAACTTTTAGTCCCTCATTTTATTACACTTAAATCCCTTTATTTTAATAAAATTATGGATAATTAGTTACAGTTTTCCCCCTTCACAGCAAACTTATATTTTTTTTACGTATTCTTGCCATATATTATAAACTATTATGTTTGAAAAAATCAAAATGTACCGTGATGATGTACTCATTTTTGTCGACGTTTCGATAGTTCTCTTGGTCAGTATCGTTGTGCAGATTAAAAAGCACAAGTAGATGATGCATTAGTGTACAAGTGATTAAAGCAATGTGTTCTATCACATTTCAAATGCTCAAGACTCTCTATGTTGTTGTCATTATTATCAATTTAATAATATTCCAACCCTTTTCATTTCGATTTTCGTTTGATTAAGATTGTTCACCAATTTGTTCCGGCGACTAGATAAAATTTCGATACATTGCACATACGGGTTTGATATGAGCTTGGTTTGTATTCTGTATGTTTGTGTATTTACTTGGTTTGGTGCACACATTTACATGGGTTAACATGTAGTAAATTGACACCAAACAAGCTCACTTGGTTTATCGAAATGGTTATCTTAAAATATGTTTTATAAGTTTGAGTAAATCATGATTTTGGCCCCTGTGGTTATATCACTTTTACTCTATTAGCCCAAAATAGAATTTTTTTAACATATGTGCCCTCATGATCTCTATAACTAACTATTTTGGCCCTTGAGTCTAACTCAACCCATTACGATTTTGGCCCCTGTGGTTAGACTCAGGGTAATGGGTTGAGTTATACTCAGGGCCAAAATAGTTAGTTATAGAGACCATGAGGGCACAGATGTTAAAAAAATCTATTTTGGGCTAATAGGGTAAAAGTGATATAACCACAGGGGCCAAAATCATAATGTACTTTATTAGTTTTCTTCATCTTTTATTACCTAGTGAACTGGTATGTGGCTATAACGAAAAAGAGAAACCTTTAATAGGCTAAAACACACTCGTTTGAATTAGATGATGTCCCCTAAATAATGGAATAACCTTTTTGTCGATTTTAGCAGGTTATTTGCATTACGTTTTTTAGTCGAAGATCCACATGTGTATTCAAAAGAATTTTGTTATATGTCCATAATATTTTATTTTAAAGGATAAGCAGGTTGCACAGAAGTAAGCACCATAAAATAATATCATTTTACTTATACATATTTAAATGCAACTGTAAGGGTTGTGCGGATTAAAATGTACAATGGTACCTTGTTCGAGTTTGTCCAATTTACACTGTCACATTCCAACCCTTTTTAATGTGTTTCCTACAAGCATTCCAACAAATAAAAAAAAACAAGACCAAAGAAATGCCTGTAGCTAGATCAATAACAAACCATCCAGTTACAAATCCTCATGACCATTTTCAACGTGTTTCCTACAAGCATAACGACAAAAAAAAAAAAAAAAATTGCAGCCAGATCAACAATAAACCCACGAGCAGAAGACCAACTCCACCCAGCTGCCATGAAGATAATTTCGACCTGATCTTCTAAGTCGTTGTGTAAAAGCTTTAGTACAAAAGTTTTAGCACAATTATTTTGGAATATTTTTACATGCACAAACATTTCAAACCTAAATGAACAAACTCATAACTGAACCGAACCAAACCCACATACAAAAACCAAAACCAAAACCAAAACTAGAAAACCAAAACCGGATAACAGTCTAAAACTTAAAAACTGGATTTTCGGTTTTGGTTTTGTCTAAGCCCAAAGCTGACACGGATCGACCCATGCAAATCCATGCAAGTATTAAGTTTCATATTCAAGTTTCCTCATTATTACCCAACTCATCAATCCTTGAAGATACTCTACTTTTTTGTAATTTATATCACATAGCAACATGAATGAATAAGAGGCCAGAACTTGTCTTATGAGAGAAATGTCTTCTACAAGTGAAATAACTATTAAATGCAACAAAAATAGCTGTATATTTCGATGTGGTCGGTGGCTGAAAAATCTACGTTCAATGAAGCTTCTTCAATTTCCAGACCTTTTAATAGACATATCGTAAAAACTTTTTATACGTCTTAAATATCTAATTCAAAAAAACTTATAAACTCGTCTTAAATATCTAATTCAAAAAAAACTTATATAAAAACTATTTTATTCGTCTTAAAAATCTAATCCAAAAAAAGCTTTATATATAAAATACTATATTTAAAAAAATGGAATTTTAATTTTCATAAAAACTTTTTTAGAAGAATTTTAGTTTTCATAAAACCTTTTTTAAAAGTTTTCCACAAAAAAACTTTTAGGGAAAAACTCCATAATATAAACGTAATACATCTTTAAAATCTGAATACAAAACACAACAAACTTTCTAACTAAAGAGGTGCCATATCTAATAAAAAACGAAGTGGGAAAACAAAGTTTTTTTAAAAATTAAACCCAAATGCACTACTAAAGTTATCCTATAAATACATAATAATAATAATAATAATAATAATAATAATAATAATAATAATAATAATAATAATGCACACTGACGTGAGCGAGGGTGTGTATATTTTTAATATATTTTTAAGTACTTTTCCCTCGTTTATCAAGCTTTAAATTTATAAAAACACGATATAACACTATCATTCCCTACAACACGCTTAGGGCTGTAAACGAGCCGAGTCGAACCGAGCTCGACCCGGCTCGAGCTCGGCTCGAGCTCGAATTTCAAATCGAGCTAAGATTTGAGGCTCGAGCTCGACTCGATTAAAATTCAAACTAGCTCGGCTCGGATCGATCTAGCTCGAATTAACAAAAAACCGCAAAATTTACTACTTTAAAAACCCTAAAAATGAATATTTTCATAGACTAAGGGCCATAATTGCAAGTGCACCCATCGTTGGCATAGTATAGTGATGGTAAAATACCGAGGTTATCTAAGGACACAAGTGTAACACCTCAAAATTTTGCGTCCTATAATGTATTGACACGTGTCATAAGTTTACACGTGGTTATAGATACTAAATAAGGACTAAAGTTGACAAGCATAGAAAGTATGTGAATCCGATGGTTCAAAATGTCAACGAGGGATAAATATACTGTACAGTAACCCTAAATGATGCTCGTACCTTCAAATGGATGAATCATGGATCATACGGATCGAAATGTGGAAGAAAGTGATAAATTACAAACTGCAGGGGTCAAATGTGTCAACATGTTTAAGTTATACCTCTGAGTGACCTTTTGACAAACACGGAGCTTTGTAACGGTTAATTATGCTCACTAGAATGCACGATATTAATTTCATAAAGTTTCGTTATCGTATGAGCAAGTTGTGATCAAATCCGTATGCGAGGGATTAAAGCGTCAACGTTGAAAGTTAGGACTTTTTGAGTAACAATAAAGTTAACCGGGGACTTAACGAAATGGGTTTAGGTCTTGAAGCCCCTAAACATCAATTTGGAGGGCTCAATGTGTAAGAAAATGATGGCCAATCAGAGTTTGAAGAGCCAAGGATCAAAACGCAAAAATCAAAAATTTGGATTTGAGTCAGAGAGGGGGTCGCGCGACGTGAGGCCCAGAGGGGGTCCTTTGCGTCACGCCTAGGCCTATTTGGTCGAATTTTTTTGCTCCATGCCTGCCTTTTCCACTCTAACCGACTTAGATCCATTAATGTTGCAGCATGGGCGCCCCCTACATGCTTTAGGGCCCTTAGGGACACTTGTTGATGATCAATGATCAGGTGTAGACTTGGTTGTCAACAATCTAGTGCCTTATGAACACTATATAAAGGCCTTCATGTGCAACATTGTGTTCACAACTTCAATCTGCACTTGTGAAGACTTCTGGAGCCCCAAAGCAGAACCAAGCCATCCCTAGTCGTGCATAGGACTTTGGTAAGCACCCTTAACCTTTCTTAGATAAGTTTTCGCTTAGTTATAGCTGAAAAGTCAAACCGTCGTAATTAACGGTTGACTTAACGATTAGTCACTATTGGTCCAGTGATTAGCCGAATCAAAGGTAGTTATATGTTGGTAATTATGTGGGCATTAAACCCTTAAAAGGGCACCCTCTGATTCCCACTCTAACTAGTCCAAATGTCGAGTCAAACTTGCTTAGAAAAAGTCAACAGAATGCTAATTTTCGATTTAATGCATAATCAGTAATGTAGATGGCGTGTAACCTGTTTTAACACTCATACAACATGATAATAAGTATTATAAATGGTCTAAGCTTGTTTGATCCGACCATTTACTGTTTTGACCCGGTTCGGAACCGAAAGTCGCAAAACTTTGACTTTTGCTTTGACTTCAGTTCTTACCCGTTATGGTATGATTTAGATATGCCTTAGGACTCTCTTAGGACCAGGTTACATGATGGTATAACCCTCTGTGACCGGTTCGTTGTTTGTCCAAGTCTTTTGCACATTTCCGTTAAACGCCTAAAAGTTGACCATAACGCCCTTTTTACTTTAAAACGAGAATTTTGGACATGTGAAAGGACAATAACCTTAGTTACTGATTTCTAAGCATGTCCCTAAAATTTCACGTCAATCCGAGGTCTAGAATAGGAGTTATGCTAAATAGCGCAATTACGGAAACTTTAGTAATTAAACGGCGCATTTAGCGTAAAGCCTATCTAAACCCAAATTTCGACACCAAACCTTTTACACACTGATGTAAAATAATATTTTGGGATTTTAAAGATTTTTAATTATTTTTAACCTGCTCATAACCTACGGTTATGGCATTGATTCGGTAAATACCGAATATACCCTTTTTGGGCATAACTTGAGTTTTACATGGTATTTTGACCCGATTCCAGTTGCTACTGATTTTAAATAATAAATAAAGTATTTTGAACTTTATAAACTGTTCGAAAAACTCAGATTTCCTGTAGAACTCAAAAACCTCTTTTATAACCTTTAAAATGACCAAAATACCCCTACGGGGCGTATATTGGGATTAAACTCGTTACGGGCATAATGGAAGGTATCCTACTGATACCACAACCCCTTTAGAGCATATTAGCTTAGGACACCTGTGTAGGACTCCTACGGTTACCCGTTACGCCTTTTGCGCGCACGGTTCGGTTTATGTAACTAGTTTACATAAACTAGCCGAAACGGGTTAAACCTTATTGTTTTTACTTCAAAATCCAGAGTGTGGTTGTTATACCCATATAAAACAAGTCTTCAAACTTGTTGGGTCCAAACCACATTCCATTCCCGGTTTTCGCCTTTCACACGATTAAACCGTATATATCCTTTGAAACTGACCGGTCTAAGCTAAGGCTAAATTAAAGACCCTTTAGGATTCTAATAGGTTGTTATAAACCTTCGTTCCAGAATAGGAGACCAGTAAAAGATACTTGCATTTGTTTGATTGAGGTTATTACTTGCTCAGGTAAATACTTTTAACTTATTTTCCGTTATACGGGCTTGGGTTACGGTATTTAAAATACCGCTTGGTCGGGCAATTGACCCCAACTCATTAGTAGTTGGGTATTATCAATGTGACCCGTTTAAAAATTGGTTTTGTTGGCTTTACGCCTTTGGGAGCTTAATGACCATGTCCCGGATATCCTTGGCAGCATTTTACGAAATGGCCACGACCTTGACACGCGGGTGTAGGCGTACACCCGACAATGTGTCCATAATTATAAAGGTATGACCGTTGGTTTTCCCGCCACGGTTTTATGCTATGTGGTGTGTCAATTAACCTTAAACCCGGCACGATCCGGGCGACCGAACGCAGAGTGAACATGTAATTCTTTTACAAGATTTAAATTATAAATTATCCCAAGTTATAAAGAGTTTATGCCTTGTGCATTCAAATCAATTTTATTAAACATTTTACAAAAGTGTCGGTTGAATGTATTTACCAGTGTAAACTGACGTATTTTCCCCAAAAGATTAAATGCAGGATCTACACGTAATAGGCTGGCCACTCCTTAAGCATCGTTAGAGTCTCGCAAGCTTGGGATGCCACTATCTGTTGAACAATATATCTATTTTTATTTTGATCCCTTGTGGATTCATTTCAACTATTCGTGATACTTGGATATTACATTTGATGGTTGAAATATAATCTATCTTTATGCTTCCGATGTGCATTTAAATATTGTGTAGTTTGACTATATTGTTGCCAACTACGTCATGGTAATCCCCCACCGGGCCCACCGGTGATACACGTGGAAATCGGGGTGTGACAGGTTGGTATCAGAGCCAACGTTGTGTGAATTAAACACTATCCTTATGTGTTTAATCTCAATGACACAATTGCACATACTCGAGTCTAGACAAGAACATAGGACAAATTCGAATTGTTATTCTAGTTTGTCTTTTGTTGTTTATTGTGATTTAAAAAAATTTGTTAAGCAGGAAATATGCCACCAGCAATTAGAAGAGGAGGAAGAGGCAAGGGGCCGATCACTACTCACAATGATCACGAGGCCGGACCTTCAAATATGCGAGCTCCTTCCAGCACAAGGAGCGAAGAACCTCAGAGGCGTAGGAGGAACCTCTTTGAGCCTGCAAGACGGTCCACCTCACACAGTTCGACACCTTCATACCGTCACTCTTTTGGACCAAATTCGGAGAACGAGCCCAATAACCCTCAACCTTCGTTTATACCTCTCCAGCGTTCTGTTTCGCACCGTTCCTATGGTGATCCTACTCCTTTCTTCCAAAGCCAGTTCAACCCGGCTGATTATGTCCAAGAACCAATAGGTTATAACCCTTTAGGACCTGAAGACCATTTCTCCGAAGATAATGCGATGGATATGGACGAGGATACGGATCCCATCAAACCCGCAAGAGGTACTCCCAACCATCCTATCGAGATCTCTGATGGGTCATCCTTTCATGGAACACCTTATCAGGGTCCCGACAGTTTCCAGGCGAGGTTTAACCAGTGCGAGTGGTACTTTACACCCTCTCACCATTCATCACCTCACCAGCAGCATCAGCAGCAACAGGATCCTTCCGAGGATTCGCGTTTCGTGGCAGTTACGCCACCGACTCCACCACCACCAGTTCAACAAGCACCTCCAGATCTGCCAAGGCGTAGGAGATCAGGCGCGCGGATGTCCACCCGAGAAGGGGAATTCCACTTTAGCACCCCTCGCCACTCGAGTGCGAGTCATTTTCCGCCATTGCCCGAAGAACCACAAATGGGTGAACCTTCGAGCCACCCTGCAGAGGTGAATTCTGCACCAGTTGCACCACCTCCGCCACCATTCGGCTATGATAACCCGATACCTGCGTACGCCGGTTCCACCGCGTACAACCCGTTTGAGCAGCCGACTCACACGCACTACAACTATAATTATGCGGATGCCGACCCATACGTGGTAGCGGCCAATTACAACCCCGCCTTCCATCCCGACAGACCTTATGGGGATCCTTGGGGATTAGGATACGCAGCTCATGGGTATCCAGCTCCTACTAGAACTCCGGCTCAGCACGTAACGCAACAGCCACATTTTTCCCCACCAGAACAGGAAGAAATCCTCCACCGTTTGAATCGTGTGGAACGAGACTTTGAGCAAGAACGTAAGAACAATCGTGGATTCCTTAAAGGCCTAGCAAACCTATTAAAGGGGAAGAAGAAGCGAGATCATTAGTCTTTATATGTTCTATTGTATTTCTATTTTAATCAAGTCCCTGTGTGGACATTTATTGTGTTTAGTCCCTGCGTGGACAATTACCTTTCAGTCCCTGCGTGGACTTATCTTTTTGTCCCTGTGCGAACATCTATCCATGTATTTGGTCCCTGCGTGGACTTGTTTTCTGTAAACCTCTGCGTAGGTATTTGTCTATTGAAAGTCCCGTTTAGGGCAGTATGTAATCTTTTTATATGTATTGGAATGTTAAGTTAAAAAAAATTCACTTGTGTCATTATATGCACTATTATATGAAATCAATAAATCAAAAATCATTCCTTTTAAATTAATCTGCCTAAATAAAGAATCTTAATGGTGAGACCTAACCTGGTGTCATTATAAGACCCGGCCAAGATGGTGAGACCTGATTTAAAAGATTCAGATCCTTGATAACCTCTGTAAACACGTTAACATTCTTGGCAAATGTGATTCGTTAAAATCACGCGCGTCATTCTTATAAGAATCTTTCAAAGGATTCCAAGACCTAAATTAATTATTTATGAATCATGGGTTTAAATCATCAAATAAGATGATCACTTATCATACATCCATTTGTGATGTAGTGCCTACGGGCCATACTTATTGTCATATAAGACAAAAGACAGTTGTAGCCTATGACTCCCTGCCAGAAAAGGAAAAAGAACTATGGTTCAAACCTTCATGCCTTGATTCTCTGAAATCCTGGCTAATAATACATAAAACGTCCTTGTGACTAGGCTGTTGTGCCACTAACAATATTGTTTGTAATTAGGATAAGTTATATTCAAATCCTAAATAAAAGTGAGTAACAAATTAACCAAATATGGTCTATGTTTACCATGGTTAATGGATTGCCATAAAAGACAATCCCATAATAAACTCCTAAATAAAATTCTGTCATATTCCTTGTAGCAGATCAAGATCTCAATGGCTGACCCAAATGGAGTTAATAGTCAATCAAAGGAGGATGACAATGATAACGCCCAAATTCATATAACGGGCGCAGAATTGAAGGCTTTGGTAGACAACGCTGTTAAAGAAGCCTTAGATCGGCAATACGAGGAATATAGCGAGTCTCGAAGCAGGACCCGGTCTGCACCACACTCTAAACCAAGAACCCATTCTGAACATCACAGCAAACCACCCTCGACCCAGTCTAAGCCTAAGAAGGACGGCGATCGGCACTCATCAAATGAGGATAGTGTCCGTCCTAAGAAGAAAGTGTTCGATAATGCACCTCGCGCCAAGGGTTGCACGTATAAGTATTTCGTTTCCTGCAAGCCCAGAGATTTTACTGGGGAAAAGGGCGCGGTGGATTGTATGACCTGGCTAGACGAGATGGACACAGTTGTGGACATCAGTGGTTGTGCTAAGAGGGACGTGGTGAAGTTTGTATCCAAGTCATTCAAGGGTGAAGCCCTAGCGTGGTGGAGACCGTTGGTTCAAGCTTCTAGGAAGGCTGTTTTGTATAGCATGTCATGGGAGGAATTTATTGCTCTCATCAAAGAAAACTACTGCCCTCAGCACGAGGTTGAGAAGATAGAATCTGATTTCTTATCATTGGTCATGAAGAACCTGGACTGCCAGGCATATCTCACAAGTTTCAACACTCTGTCAAGATTGGTTCCGTACCTTGTGACACCGGAACACAAACGGATTGCGCGCTTTATTGGGGGTTTGGCCCCAGAGATAAAAGCTAGCGTGAAGGCTTCTAGGCCTGCTACTTTTAGATCCGTGGCAGATATATCTCTGTCTCTCACACTGGATGCAGTGAGGCAGAGATCTCTAAGAAATGCTGATAGTGAGAAGAGGAAACGTGAAGATGATGATTCACGTAGGTCTAACAAGAAGCACCGGGGGAATCGTGACCACAAGAAGGGGTCAGAGAACAAGAAGAATGATCAACAGTCGGGCGATAGGCCCAAGTGCAATGTTTGCAAGAAGCACCACTTCGGAAAGTGCAGATATGAACAGAAATCCCAGCCGAAAGCATGTGGGGTATGCAAGTCCTCTGAGCATAGGACTCTTGAGTGCAAGAAACTCAAGGATGCAACTTGTTATAGTTGCAATGAAAAAGGGCACATCAAGACTAACTGCCCGAAGATAGTGAAGAAGGCTGAAGAAGGGAAAAAGACCAATGCGAGGGTCTTTCAGATGAATGTTCAAGAGGCTATCCAGAACGACAACGTCATAACCGGTATGTTTCTCATTAATGATGTATTCGCAAGAGTATTATTTGATTCTGGAGCAGATAAATCATTTGTGGATAGTTAGTTTTGTGAGTTGTTGAAATTTCCTGTTAAAACCTTGAATGTGAAATATGAAGTAGAACTAGCTGATGGGACTATGGGAACAGTCTCAACTGTTTTAGATGGATGTGTTATATCCATTAGGAATCACTCATTTCCTTTATCCCTATTACCCTTTAAACTAGCTGGTTTCGACGTAGTATTGGGTATGGATTGGTTATCGCATAACCAAGCCCAAATCATGTGCAACAAAAAACAAGTGGTAATCAAGACTCCGTCTGGAGAACCGCTTACCATCCAGGGAGATACTCGTCATGGATTGCCTGCACAAGTATCTATGCTAAAGGCATCCAGATGTTTAAAGAAAGGATGTGTCATTTATATGGCACAGGTGACTATTGGTGAGGAGAGACCCAAGATTGAAGACATCCCAGTCATCTCTGACTATCCTGAAGTTTTCCCGGAAGAATTGCCTGGTTTGCCACCAGACAGGCAAGTGGAATTCAGTATCGACATCATTCCAGGAGTAGCACCTATTGCGAGAGCGCCATATAGATTAGCACCCACGGAAATGAAAGAATTAGGACGCAGCTAGATGATCTGCTAGCCAAAGGTTTTGTTAGACCCAGTTCATCACCATGGGGAGCGCCAATCTTATTCGTTAAAAAGAAAGATGGTTCGATGCGTCTATGCATCGATTACCGTGAGCTGAATAAAGTTACAATCAAGAATAGGTATCCTCTGCCCAGGATCGACGATCTGTTCGATCAGTTGCAAGGAGCGAGCTACTTTTCCAAGATTGACCTAAGGTCAGGCTACCATCAATTGAAGGTCAAGGACGAAGACGTGCACAAGACTGCATTTAGGACTCGTTATGGTCATTTCGAGTTCCTAGTGATGCCTTTTGGGCTCATTAATGCACCTGCCGCATTCATGGATCTCATGAATCGCGTTTGTAAGCCTTATTTGGATAAATTTGTCATTGTCTTCATCGATGACATCCTCATCTACTCAAAGAGTCAAGCTGACCACGAGAAATATCTTCGATGTATTCTTAAACTGCTTCATCAAGAAAAGCTTTACGCCAAATTCTCTAAATGTGAATTTTGGTTACGAGAAGTCCAATTCCTTGGACATGTAGTCAGTGAGCGTGGTATCTAAGTGGATCCCGCCAAAGTTGAAGCCGTCATGAATTGGCAGGAGCCGAAGACGCCTACGGAGATTCGCAGTTTCCTAGGTCTAGCAGGATACAACAGACGCTTCATCGAAAACTTCTCAAGGATTGCTACACCCCTAACTTCCTTAACTAGGAAGAGTATAAAGTTTAATTGGGGCCCTAAGCAGCAAGAAGCTTTTGATATCCTCAAACAGAAGCTAAGCAATGCTCCAGTGTTGACATTGTCGGAAGGAATGGAAGAATTTGTCGTATATTGTGATGCATCGCACACCGGTATGGGTTGTGTGCTTATGCAGAGAGGCAAGGTGATTGCCTATGCTTCACGACAATTAAAAGTGCATGAAAAGAATTACACCACCCATGACTTGGAGTTAGGTGTCGTTGTATTTGCATTAAAGCTATGGAGACACTATTTGTATGGCATTAAATTTGTGATCTATTCTGATCACAAGAGCCTCCAGCACCTGTTCAATCAGAAAGATTTGAATATGAGGCAGCGACGTTGGATGGAAACTCTGAACGACTATGACTGTGAAATAAGATACCATCCAGGCAAGGCCTACGTAGTCGCAGATGCCTTGAGCAGGAAAGAAAGAGTGAAACCAATAAGAATCAATGCCAAGAGCATTGAAATCAAGAACAGTCTGAACGAGAGATTGTTAGCTGCACAGAAGGAAGCTGTGTTAGAAGCTAACTATCCTCACGAGAAGCTAGGATTAACTGAAGAGCAGTTATCCTATGGCAAAGACGGAATTTTGAGATTGAATGGAAGGATATGGGTTCCTGTTTATGGAGGTCTTCGTGATGTTATCCTTCAGGAAGCCCACAGTTCCCGATATTCCATTCATCCTGGGGCTGATAAAATGTACCAGGATTTGAAGGCGAACTTTTGGTGGATAGGCTTGAAGAAGTCTATAGCCACCTATGTAGCAAAGTGCTTGACTTGTGCGCAAGTAAAAGCCGAGCATCAAAAGCCGTCGGGCTTGCTACAACAGCCTGAACTTCCCGAGTGGAAGTGGGAAATGGTGACGATGGATTTCATCACCAAGTTGCCAAAGACAAAGAAGGGAAACGATACAATATGGGTAATAGTTGATAGACTGACTAAATCAGCCCATTTCCTACCCATAAAAGAGACTCATAGCTCTGATATGTTAGCCCAGTTGTTTGTAGATAAGATTGTAGCCCTTCATGGCGTGCCTGTGTCTATCATCTCTGATAGAGATACCAGGTACACGTCACACTTTTGGAAAAGTTTCCAACAATCTTTGGGCACGCAGCTAAACTTCAGTACGGCTTACCACCCTCAGACAGATGGACAGAGTGAGCGTACAATACAGACGTTGGAAGACATGCTTCGTGCATGTGCGATCGACTTAGGTGGTAGTTGGGATAACCACCTACCATTGGTCGAATTCTCCTATAACAACAGCTACCATACGAGCATCAAGGCTGCACCTTTTGAAGCCCTATATGGTAGAAAGTGTAGAACGCCCGTTTGTTGGGCAGAAGTTGGAGATGTCCTGATGACAGGACCTGATATTATCTTTGAAACAACGGATAAGATTGTCTAAATTCGCGATCGATTGAAAGCTGCCCGAGACAGGCAGAAGAGCTACGCAGATTTGAAGCGTAAGCCTTTCAATTTCGAAGTAGGCGACAAGGTATTGCTTAAGGTATCACCCTGGAAGGGGGTGATGCGGTTCGGTAAGAAAGGCAAGTTAAGCTCGAGATACATTGGACCCTTCGAGGTAATCGAACGGGTCGGATCGGTTGCCTACAAATTAAACTTACCGGAAGAGCTCAGTGGTATCCACAATGTGTTCCACATCTGTAATCTGAAAAAGTGTTTCGCTGACGAATCACTGGTTATACTACATACAGATGTACACATCGATGAGAGCTTAAAGTTCATTGAAAAACCTGTGTCGATCGAGGATCGACAGGTTAAGAAACTTCACAGGAAGTACATACCGATTGTGAAGGTAAAATGGGATGCCCGTAGAGGTCCCGAGTACACTTGGGAGGTAGAGTCCACGATGAAAGAAAAGTACCCTCATTTATTTCAGTATATCTCGAGGTCGAGATTTCTTTTAAGGGGGTGAGGATGTAACACCTCAAAATTTTGCGTCCTATAATGTATTTGACACGTGTCATAAGTTTACACGTGGTTATAGATACTAAATAAGGACTAAAGTTGACAAACATAGAAAGTATGTGAATCCGAGGGTTCAAAATGTCAACGAGGGATAAATATACTGTACAGTAACCCTAAATGATGCTCGTACCTTCAAATGGATGAATCATGGATCATACGGATCGAAATGTGGAAGAAAATGAGAAATTACAAACTGCAGGGGTCAAATGTGTCAACATGTTTAAGTTATACCTCTGAGTGACCTTTTGACAAACCCGGAGCTTTGTAACGGTTAATTATGCTCACTAGAATGCACGATATAAATTTCATAAAGTTTCGTTATCGTATGAGCAAGTTGTGATCAAATCCGTATGCGAGGGATTAAAGCGTCAACGTTGAAAGTTAGGACTTTTTGGGTAACAATAAAGTTAACCGGGGACTAAACGAAATGGGTTTAGGTCTTGAAGCCCCTAAACATCAATTTGGAGGGCTCAATGTGCAAGAAAATGATGGCCAATCAGAGTTTGAAGAGCCAAGGATCAAAACGCAAAAATCAAAAATTTGGATTTGAGTCAGAGAGGGGGTCGCGCGACGCGAGGCCCAGAGGGGGGTCCTTTGCGTCACGCCTAGGCCTATCTGGTCGAATTTTTTTGCTCCATGCCTGCATTTTCCACTCTAACCGACTTAGATCCATTAATGTTGCAGCATGGGCGCCCCTGCATGCTTTAGGGCCCTTAGGGACACTTGTTGATGATCAATGATCAGGTGTAGACTTGGTTGTCAACAATCTAGTGCCTTATGAACACTATATAAAGGCCTTCATGTGCAACATTGTGTTCACAACTTCAATCTGCACTTGTGAAGACTTCTGGAGCCCCAAAGCAGAACCAAGCCATCCCTAGTCGTGCATAGGACTTTGGTAAGCACCCTTAACCTTTCTTAGATAAGTTTTCGCTTAGTTATACCTTAAAAGTCAAACCGTCGTAATTAACGGTTGACTTAACGATTAGTCACTATTGGTCCAGTGATTAGCCGAATCAAAGGTAGTTATATGTTGGTAATTATGTGGGCATTAAACCCTTAAAAGGGCACCCTCTGATTCCCACTCTAACTAGTCCAAATGTCGAGTCAAACTTGCTTAGAAAAAGTCAACAGAATGCTAATTTTTGATTTAATGCATAATCAGTAATGTAGATGGCGTGTAACCTATTTTAACACTCATACAACAAGATAATAAGTATAATAAATGGTCTAAGCTTGTTTGATCCGACCATTTACTGTTTTGACCCGGTTCGGAACCGAAAGTCGCAAAACTTTGACTTTTGCTTTGACTTCAGTTCTGACCCGTTATGGTATGATTTAGATATGCCTTAGGACTCTCTTAGGACCAGGTTACATGAAGGTATAACCCTCTGTGACCGGTTCGTTTTTTGTCCAAGTCTTTTGCACATTTCCGTTAAACGCCTAAAAGTTGACCATAACGCCCTTTTTACTTTAAAACGAGAATTTTGGACATGTGAAAGGACAATAACCTTAATTACTGATTTCTAAGCATGTACCTAAAATTTCACGTCAATCCGAGGTCTAGAATAGGAGTTATGCTAAATAGCGCAATTACGGAAACTTTAGTAATTAAACGGCGCATTTAGCGTAAAGCCTATCTAAACCCAAATTTCGACACCAAACCTTTTACACACTGATAGCGTAAAGCCTATCTAAACCCTATATATCATTATATAACAAATATAACACTATAGGTTTATTCATCCTCATTGGGATTTTTAAAGATTTTTAATTATTTTTAACCTGCTCATAACCTACGGTTATGGCATTGATTCGGTAAATACCGAATATACCCTTTTCGGGCATAACTTGAGTTCTACATGGTATTTTGACCCGATTCCAGTTGCTACTGATTTAAATAATAAATAAAGTATTTTGAACTTTATAAACTGTTCGGAAAACTCAGATTTCCTGTAGAACTCAAAAACCTCTTTTATAACCTTTAAAATGACCAAAATACCCCTACGGGGCGTATATTGGGATTAAACTCGTTACGGGCATAATGGAAGGTATCCTACTGATACCACAACCTCTTTAGAGCATATTAGCTTAGGAAACCTATGTAGGACTCCTACGGTTACCCGTTACGCCTTTTGCGCGCACGGTTCGGTTTATGTAACTAGTTTACATAAACTAGCCGAAACGGGTTAAACCTTATTGTTTTTACTTCAAAATACAGAGTGTGGTTATTATACCCATATAAAACAAGTCTTCAAACTTGTTGGGTCCAAACCACATTCCATTCCTGGTTTTCGCCTTTCACGCGGTTAAACCCTATATATCCTTTGAAACTGACCGGTCTAAGCTAAGGCTAAATTAAAGACCCGTTAGGATTCTAATAGGTTGTTATAAACCTTCGTTCCAGAATAGGAGACCAGTAAAAGATACTTGCATTTGTTTGATTGAGGTTATTACTTGCTCAGGTAAATACTTTTAACTTATTTTCCGTTATACGGGCTTGGGTTACGGTATTTAAAATACCGCTTGGTCGGGCAATTGACCCCAACTCATTAGTAGTTGGGTATTATCAATGTGACCCGTTTAAAAATTGGTTTTGTTGGCTTTACGCCTTTGGGAGCTTAATGACCATGTCCCGGATATCATTGGCAGCATTTTACGAAATGGCCACGACCTTGACACGCGGGTGTAGGCGTACACCCGACAATGTGTCCATAATTATAAAGGTATGACCGTTGGTTTTCCCGCCACGGTTTTATGCTATGTGGTGTGTCAATTAACCTTAAACCCGGCACGACCCGGGCGACCGAACGCATAGTGAACATGTAATTCTTTTACAAGATTTAAATTATAAATTATCCCAAGTTATAAAGAGTTTGTGCCTTGTGCATTCAAATCAATTTTATTAAACATTTTACAAAAGTGTCGGTTGAATGTATTTACCAGTGTAAACTGACGTATTTTCCCCAAAAGATTAAATGCAGGATCTACACGTAATAGGCTGGCCACTCCTTAAGCATCGTTAGAGTCTCGCAAGCTTGGGATGCCGCTATCTGTTGAATAATATATCTATTTTTATTTTGATCCCTTGTGGATTCATTTCAACTATTCGTGATACTTGGATATTACATTTGATGGTTGAAATATAATCTATCTTTATGCTTCCGCTGTACATTTAAATATTGTGTAGTTTGACTATATTGTTGCCAACTACGTCACGGTAATCCCCCACCGGGCCCACCGGTGATACACGTGGAAATCAAGGTGTGACAACAAGAACTTTTAATATCAGAATATCGTCAACGTCTAATCTAACCAAATTTTGAGAAAAGATTTTTAATGAGTAAAATAAATAAAGAAAATAAAGTAATAAAAGAAACAAATAGACAAGATTGAATCACTTGGTTCCGATTATCTTTTATGTATCCTTTGATGATTTCCGCACTTTGGGTTTTTTAAGAGATTATCTTGGTTATAGTGACATGTCCCTCTTTTGGAGGCACGCTACCCTCGGCCATATTGGTCTGAGTCGGCATGGATACAGTCCCACAAGGCCAGAATATTGAAAGATAATTAAGTAAGTTATTAATGCAAAATGTGGCATGTCCCTCTTTTAGAAGCAACGCTACCCTCGGCCATATTAGTCTGAGTCAGCAGGGATACAGTCCCGCAAGGCCGGTTTAAAGTTTTAATAGTAGTTTATTTATAAGGGATTCAAGTCGTTCTTACTTTCCCCGATTTGATGCTATCTGCCTCAAAGGAAGTCCAAATAAGCTTGAATCAAGTCCTCTCAGGATCTATACACTGAACGAGGCAAGAACTTTACCCAAACCACCCTTCTAACCCTCTTCTAGGCAGTGAACGCACTTTATACAAACCGTAAAGACACGAATGAATGAATCAATAAAACATGAAGAGGTGATAGAATAAGATATTAATGTCATTAATAAAAACACAGTAATACATAAATGACGTGTCTTCACCAAGTGATGTAAGAGATTAGCCAAACATGACCTTTGTTTGACAAAAAGTCTTACGACCTTTAAAGATGGATGAATGTGGTGGATGATGGTGGTATTGTGGTGGTGGAGTAGTGGCAGGTGTGAGAGAAGTAGTTTGCCAAGGGATGGATTGCAATTAAACCAAGCACCCCTATTTATAGTTGGAAACAGACAGATTACATGGCCCTGTGCTTCCTTCTTCTCTATCTTAATTTAGTGAGTTGTGTCAGTCCATATGCTTGCACGGCCCTGTGTGTCAACGACACGGCCCCGTGGCCATTGTACTTGTTGTACTATCTAAGATTTGCATATCTGGGAGTTAACCACGGCCCATGTCCATTGGACACGGCCCCGTGTCTATTGTCTACTTCTGTTTGTCTTTTTTTTTCTGGAATCTTGAGTGGGGCACGACCCTATGCCTTGGTGGCATGACCCCGTGCTTATCTTCTGAATTGTTGTTTTTGGTCTTGGGGTGAAGCTCAGAGGGTCGCTATGTTGTATCAACTTCATTTCTTTTGTATTTATGTTGGTTTTTGTCGTTAATTTGTTTCTTTTGTACATTTAAGCTCTTTTAATCCTGAAAATCAAAAGTAAACAAATAAACAGACTTTTTCCAACATTAGTACTAAAAAGGTTGATTTTATACGTTATTTAATATAATTGATATGTTGCATTTGGTGCATATCATACACCTATGTCTATTGCCAAACAAAATAAAAAAAAATGAATCCAATACCAAATTCAACAGTTTGAAGACCAAGCATGTGAGATTGAAGCTTCTAAGGTCAGTTTGGTAAATCAAAGTAATGCATATACGTTTTTTTTTTACTTTTATGTGAATGTTATTAACATATTTGATTTTTCAGACTAAGTTGCATAATGAACATACCAATTTAAACAAGCCAATCGCCGTACAAGCTTCTAAGGTATTGATTTTATAGGTTTTCAACGTAAATTTAGTGAAGAGCTAATTTTAGTGTTTATTTAATCCTATGTATAACTTCTATATTCAAATTTTGCCAATTTTCAAGGATCAGAAGTTTGAAACTCAAAGGAAGAAATCCAAGAGGCTCTCTGAGTGGAAATGGAGTGAGGTTTTCAACCTTTATGTTTAAGACTTATCTTTCCTCGTGTGCTACTTTATATAACATTTATTTATGTTTAAGACTTATTTTTTCTTATTCGTTTGTTACTTTATTGCATCAATGGTTTCTTGAAGTAGTTGATACTTGATAATTTAAATTCCAAATTTAATAATTACTAGACATGTCTAACACCTATGACATATAACCACCACAATAATGCTACCATAAATATTATACGAATAAGAAAACTACCAGAAACAAGTGCAATGCAAAGTGTCACCCCGTCGTATCGCGCGAACACCCTACTAAGATAACAATATGTAGATACCTTATATTATTAACCCTGTAAGAACCTTGAAGGGATGAATAGATTATTTTGAAATTGCTTACATAGGTTTTTTAAAACTTTCATTTTCTGTATGAAAATATTATGAGTTGCAAAAATATTAAAAAAAGAGAGAGAATAAAATCGGATGTATAGTGATTTCTATGAATGTTAACAAAACATATCAATATAACACAATGAGCAATAGATATATATAATTTAAATATGTTATTAATTGTAATACAGTATAATGGGTTCGTCATATATTACAACTAGAAATATTAACTTTTTAATAAGTAATTATTTTTTTTTCTTTTTTTAATAATTAACTAATTATTGATTCCAAATAATGTCATCCAGTGTAATGTACGGGTTTGTAATACACGTGTAATAACTAATTGAAAAAGTTAATAATTTATATTTTTTTTTATATTCAACCTTTGTAATATACGGGTTTTCAAAGAATGCTACGTATCACTCATTTATATATTAGTAACAAAATACTAATCTACTTATTTATTTAGCAATCCCATAATAATTATAGGCAACAAATTAATGATGTTAAATTTCTTAAAACTATTTGTTTACGATAATATTTATTTATCCAACACATATAATACACGGGGTTCTAAGCTAGTTGATGGCTCCAAGAATTTCATGGTACGTAGTTCCGTAAAAAAATAGTTTTTGTTAAAATAAAGAGTTAAATGTCATTTTATTCCTTGTCGTTTGGGTCATTTTTCAGTTTAGTCCAAAGGTTCCATTTTAACCTGCGGGTCCAACAAGGTTTCACCGTTGCCATTTTAGTCCACTGGGTTAACTTTATCTATTTTTTCTGTTAACGAGACAGCTAATTCGGTCATTTTATATGTAATTCTATTAACTAGAAGGGCAATTCGGCCATATAAAATGACCGAATTACCCTTCTTGTTAAGAGAAGAAATGGATGAAGTTAACACTGTCGACTAAAACGGCAATAGTGAAACTTTTTGGACCCACAGGTAAAAAATGAAAACTTTGGACTAAAATGATAAAATAACTTAAACCACATAGATTAAAATGATATATTTAACTCTAAAATAAAATAATAATTTATAGTTTTATTCGTATTTTGTTAATTTAGACAATTGGTTATATGATTTGTACATCTATAAACTTTGGATGTAAAAGATTTTCTAAATGCAATACATATTAATATAATTTGTCTTTTGTTTTTATAAGAACTAGTTTTTTTACTATCGCCGCGTTGCGGCGAACGTGTTTTGTTGTTTAGTCTGTATTTACATGTGTTTTGAAATCACTACGAACGCGTTGCGTACGGAAACCGCTAATAAGAATAAAAAGAAAATATAGAAAAAAACACTAAAAGATAATCAAAAGAAAATCAACCAAAAAAGTTGTATGGTAATAATGTTGTTCGTATGAAACCTGTGGTCAGAGATGAGCAAATGATACTGGGTACCGGTACCGAATTTCCCGAACCGAAAGATCTTAAGTACCAATTCGGTACGACTTTTGGCGTTCCTGGTACCGGTTCGCTACCGTTTTTACCTTCATATACCGGTACCGTAACTGGTATTTTCGGTACCAGTACTGATTCGATATTGGTTGGCACCGAGCTCATCCTTACCCCTGAAACTAAAAAAAATAATTAAAAGTTAAAGAAAATCAATAAAAAAAAGTTGCACGATATCGTTGTTGTTCGTACGACACCCGTGATCAGGGATGAACAAATGGCACCGGGTAGCAGTACCGAATTTTCCGAACTAAAAGATTTTCAAAATCAATTCGATACCAACTTTTGGTGTTTTCTGTACCAGGCTGGTGTCGGTTTTTACCTTCATGTACCGATAACCGTGCTTGTATTTTCGATACCAGTACCGGTTGACACAAGCTTATCTAACTTAAAAAGTAAAGAAGATAACAAAAGGAGTTAATAGCCAAAATGGTCCCTGAGGTTTGCTCACTTTTGCTACTTTAGTCCAAAATCCAAATTTTTTAAATCTGGGTCCTTGAGGTTTGCATTTTGTTGCCATTTTAGTCCAAATTTCAAAAAAGTCTAATTTTGTCAAATTTTTTACTGAATTTTGTCTTTATCCTCATTTCTCATAAGGGCAAAATTGTCATTCTATATTATTATAAAGTAATTTATATTAAAGGAAAAAAAAACCCTCTTTACTTCGTCGTCGTAATATCCGTCGGAATTGTCACTCTCGGAATGCTAACGACGTTAGCTTTTTTTATATACAAACACAAAACAAAACAACAAACTGAATCCAGAAAACTTGTCAACAACACTTTAGCAACGGAGTCACCGAGAAACTTAACGCCGTAAACTTTTCTTTACATCGGAACAGTTGAGCCGTCAAGAGTAGTAACAGAGTCAACTAACGGAAATTCAACTGACTCACCGTATAATAAATTGAACTCTATTAAAAGATCTGACCGGTACCGGCCCAGCCCGGAGCTGCAACATCTTCCGCCGTTGGCGTAAACCTCCGTTGCCGCTGTCTGCAGCGCCGCCGCTGGCGATGTCGAGCTCCGACGACGAAGATGAAATTCAGGATTTCTACACTCCTAACGGATCGATTGCGAGCACTAATGACGGTTATTCTGTACGGAGTTTTAATAAACGGATTAACCGCTGGAATTCGAGCCCTAACCCTATGACGCGGTTGCATTCGAATTAAAAGCCGAAGATTGTTGTGCCGCCAGTACCGCCACCGCCGCCGCTGACAGTGCCGTTGAAGGCGGCGGAGAAGGCGAGAGGTTTTCCGATCATGTCTTCTTCGAAACAGAAGATGAGTATTTAAAGAGGGTTTTTTTTATTTTCTTTAATATAAATTACTTTATAATACTGACAATTTTGCCCTTATGAGAAATGAAGATAAAGACAAAATTCAGTAAAAAATTTGATAAAATTAGACTTTTTTAAAATTTGGACTAAAATGCCAACAAAATGCAAACCTCAGGGACCCAGATTTAAAAAAATTGGATTTTGGACTAAAGTGACAAAAGTGAGCAAACCTCAGTGACCATTTTAGATATTAACTCTAACAAAAGTATTAAAAAATAACTATATATTATTATTATTATTATTATTATTATTTAAAGAGGCATTTCGATCAACATTCTCAGAACTTGTTCAACCCTACCATAGGTCTTTTCAACTTCTGAACTACGTTTCATTCGTTCAGCAACATTATTTTACAAACCTTTTTCATCTAGTCAAAATCAAACCTCTTTACCAATCACTAATTCATTTTTCTATGGATGCACTCCAAGTGTTTGATGAAATGCCTATGCTTAAATTTTGGTTTTTACATCCAAATTTCGTGTCTCAACTTGAATCGTGATTTATTTAGCCTTAATGACAACCCCTTCTACGCCTTTGAATGGCTCCTGGCCATGTCCTTTTCGTATGTTTCATTGTTGCCCGGATGGTGAAGTGGGAAATAAGGGGATTTCTCGGTTGATCTCTCATCTCAAGAGGTTACACCTTTCTAGTGATGAACGTAGAAGTGCGTTGCGTGAGGCTATTTCTACGGACCATGGGTTGTTCGTGGACGTAGAAGGTACTCTGAAGTTTTTTGGCCAATGGATGTGTGGGAAGTGTTTGAGTATACATGCATTGAGTCGTGCATGCCATCACCCCGATGGGCTTGTCCGTTTTACCAATCGTGATAAGGACATAGATAGCTACATTATAGGGATTTCGAGGCCCTCTCCCAAGGCGCACGTGACCAATGTTCATGAGTCGTTCATGTTGGATACCGTTCTACTAGATCGTGTCTTTAAAGCACCCATTGTCACCGTGAAGAGCATCCCTCATAGCTGTCGGTTGGCTTTCTCCCAGGCGTTGAAAACCGCTCTCTACAAAGTGGTTGCCCAACCTAGATCCATTGAAGCATGGGTTAGTTTGTTTCTTCTTCCTCGCTGCACTTTGCAAGTGGTTAGACCAAAAAATAGGCAAGAAAGAAGGTCTGGGAATAGGAAGGCATTGCAACAAAGATCAATTCTGAATTCTTTAGCCACATGGAGGAAAGAAGATGGTATTTTTATGTTAGTTAAAAATATATTTGATAGTCCTATGGTGGGGTCTCTATGTCAAGGAGGTGTTGATAATCCTGAGGAGAGTACTGTTAGTAATGCCAATGTTCGACAGTGTCTTCGAAAGGTTGCTGATGGCCACTTTACAGCTGCAGTGAAGGTGTTATGTTCATCCGGTGTTGCTCCGTACAATGATAATACCGTACAGGCTTTAGAGGCTAAACACCCGTACAGAGAACCTCCATCTATGCCAGGTACTATATATTCTGAGCCTCCCCTTGTCGCAGAGGTGGATGGTGTTCTTTGCTGCATTAAATCGTTTCCTAAAGGAACCTCATGTGGGAGGGATGGCTTGAGAGCACAACACATTTTGGATGCTTTATGTGGAGAGGGTTCTGCTATTGCCACTGATCTCTTATGCGCTATCACTAAGGTAGTCAACTTATGGCTAGGGGGGAAATGTCCATCGTGTTTGGCAGAGTTTGTCGCGTCTGCTCCCCTTACACCGCTTTTAAAACCCGACAATGGGATTCGACCTATTGCAGTGGGTACTATATGGAGGCGTTTGGTTTCCAAGGTTGCTATGAAGGGTGTTGGTAAAGAAATGACCAAGTACCTTAATGATTTTCAGTTTGGGGTCGGCGTGTCGGGTGGCGCTGAGGCCATTTTACACAGCGTCAATAGGGTTCTAAGTGAACGTCACACTGATGGGTCTCTTGCAATGCTTACGGTAGATTTTTCTAATGCTTTTAACCAGGTGGATAGATCAGCCTTACTTCGTGAGGTCAGGATGAGGTGCCCTTCTATTTCTTTGTGGGTGGAATTTCTATATGGGCAGCCAGCAAGATTGTATCTTGGAGATGGGCACATTTGGTCTACCACGGGAGTTCAGCAAGGGGACCCATTGGGACCACTTCTTTTCGCTCTTGTTTTGCATCCCCTTGTGCATCAGATTAGAGACAAATGCAAGCTTCTCCTTCATGCTTGGTATCTTGATGATGGGACTGTCATTGGAGGTTCAGAAGAGGTGGCTAGAGTGTTGGACATCATTAGGGTCTCGGGCCCAACATTGGGTCTTGATCTTAATATTAAGAAAACTGAGTTATTTTGGCCTTCTTGTGATGGTAGCAAGTTTCATGAAGGGTTATTTCCTAAAGACATCGGGAGGCCATTAGTGGGGGTGAAGCTTCTTGGAGGGGCTGTTAGTAGAGACGCAAGCTTTATTAGTGGGTTGGCAAAGAAAAGAGCTGCTAAGGCAGTAGATTTGATGCGTCTTCTACCGAAATTAGGTGACCCGCAGAGTGAACTACTCTTGCTTCGATCCTGTATGGGTATTGCCAAACTTTTCTTTGGCTTGAGGACATGCCAACCTGTACACATGAAAGATGCGGCGTTGTTCTTTGACAAAGGTTTGCGTGAGGCGATTGAGGAATTGGTGGTTTGTGGAGGACCTTTCTTTGGAGACCTCCAGTGGCGACTTGCTTCTTTACCTATTAGGTTTGGAGGTTTGGGGTTGTATTCGGCTGTGGAGGCTTCATCCTACGCTTTTGTGGCCTCAAGGGCCCAATCGTGGGTGCTACAGGACCACATCTTAAGAGACAGTGGCATATGCAGTATGGATTCTGATTATGTTTGTGCTTTGGCTTGTCTTCGTGATACGATTCCAAGCTTTGACTTCGGCGGTTTCACTAATAAGGACACCGCCCCCCCTAAAGCCCAACATGCATTGGCGAGTGCTCTTTTTAGTAAAATTGTCAACGAAATCGAAGTGCAGTTTGACTTGACCGTTAGACAAAAAGCCGTTTTTGAGTGTCTCCGAGCACCACATGCACAAGATTTTCTTCTTGCTATACCTATAGATGGGTTAGGCCAGCATATGTCGCCGGTGGAGTACCGTACTATCCTTAAATATCGCCTCATGATTCCTTTATTCCCGGTTGATGAGGTATGCCCTGTTTGTCATAAGGCGTGTTTGGATTCTTTTGGTGAGCATGCAGTTCATTGTAGAGAGCTCCCGGGGTTCAAATACCGACATGATTTGGTTAGGGATGTCCTTTTTGACATATTCAGGTGCGCTGGTATTTCTGCTAAGAAAGAGGCACCCGTTAATTTCTTAACAGACCCGTTGGAAGGGAGATCTACCCTTCGACCAGCCGACATTCTGGTCTTTGGATGGGTAGGAGGAAAACACGCATGTGTGGATCTAACAGGGGTTTCCCCGCTTGTGGGCTTAGGGAGTAGTGCTTTCACAGTGGGTCAGGCTGCTTTAAAAGCTGCTTCGGGTAAAGTGATCAAGCATGAGAAAGCGTGCCTTGACAACCAGCACGTGTTTATCCCATTTGCTTTTGATACTTTTGGTTTTCTGGCGCCAGAGGCTGTGGACCTACTTAGTCGAGTTCAAAGGGTCATGCATAGTAATGTTATGACCCCGGGATCTATGGACGTAGTTTTTAAAAGGCTTAGTTTTGCTATTCAAAAAGGGGTAGCGGCGCAGCTTGTTGCCCGTTTACCAACTATCTCGATGTAAATTATTCGATGCTGATTCAAATCATATCGTACCGAACTGAACAATATCGTATTATTATTATTATTATTATTATTATTATTATTATTATTATTATTATTATTATTATTATAATGTTTTCTACTTTTACTGTTCAAAACATCCTTTTATTAATATATAGGAAAATATCTTTCAAGTATAATGTATTATATTTATTTAATAATAAAAGTCTACCTCTATCGTGATTTATAATTCAAGAACTTGAAGAATGCACCTAACAAGTGATATAACGTATCCATTCATCATATTGTATATCATGATCGTAGAGGATGTATAATATATAACAAAATAGTACTAAGTCTTTTGCGTGCGCGTGTGTAGGAGACCCGTGCGTTGCGACGTACCTGTCAAACGGAAAAAAATAGATGAAAAACGTTGAGTTTCATACAAAAGTTGCGGCGTGTTAACTCTCAAAATATAGAACAAAAACACAAAATGAAAAACTTGCGAAAGATGAAAAGTATGAGTGACTAAAGTTGAAAATAAAAAAATATTGAAATTAAATTGCAAAAGCTGAACAACTTTGGATTAACAAAGTAAAAAAATTGAAAGAGGTTAAATGAAAAGGATGAAAACTTTTGATTTAAAAGTGAAAAATCTTTTTTTTTTTTTTTTTTTTTTTTGAAAAACTTTTAGTATGAAACACCAAAAAATTGCTAATTAATAGTATGGAAATTATTGGTTAGCAATATGGTGAAATAGAACCTCATGTAAGATTAAATATATTATTATGTAATATTTAATCTAGGAGCCATTATAATCATTTATATTATATAGATCAAAATATATAACAAACTATTAAATAATTAGTTGGTAATTGTTGATGGACCATATCATCCTTATTAACTAATTAGGCTTATTCTTGGGTGCATATATAATAAGGAGACTAATGCAGAGGTAAAAGGTTAGACAAACTAATTAACTCATAACATCATCTTGCCTCTCTCTCTCAACCGAACACCCTATTCGGTTTTCATCACCATGATTAGATTGCAACCTAAGAAGAAACCAGATCATCCTGACAGGTATGTCTAACTCGATAGCTGGATCTCTTGCTGAATTCTCTGCTGGCCTGTCTGCAATCACAGGTATGTTTTTATGTCTTCTATTATATTTAAACATAACTGATCAACACCTCAAACAAATTATTCGTAAGGTTTTACTAACAAACCTAAAATAATACCTGAAATGATTTGATGATCTACGTAACATTTAGTTCATTGCCAATTTCAGCATGACTTGGTGGAAAATATTTGAAATTTTGAAGAATAATACTTATCAAAGTCTTTTTTAATTGTGTGATGTTTAATTATGTGATTATTAACATATAATGTTTATTTGTTTTTCTTTACTTATCGACGTTATCAAATTTTATGTAATATGTCCATGGTTGCAAAAGTCGCTAGGCGCTCCTTTGTCGGATTCGGGAGTACTCGGGAAGTACTCGGCTTAGGCGGAGATTACTCGGGGAGTAATTGGCCTAGGAGACCAGTACTCGTGTCTCGGCAGCCTACCTTGTAGCGAGTACTCGGGGAGTACTCGGAGCCTAGGCGAGACTTTTACAACCATGAATATGTCGAATATGATAATATTTTACCCAAATTCTTTAAATACTGGATCATGCAGTATTATAATAATACTTATTTTAGTGTATTCTACTACACTTAATTTCAGTTCTTTTTATATTTTAGAGTTAAATGTCTGGTTGTTCCCTGTAGTTTGTAAATATTGCAGACTTTTTCTCAGTAATTTACTAATTACAGATAGGGGTGTGTAAAAAACCGAATTAACCGAACCATAATCGAATTAACCAACAAAACCGAATCAAATAAAAAACCGGTGGGTCGTTTAATGGTTTTTTTGAAAACCGAAAGTAGCGGGTCGGTTATGGTTATCATTTTTTTCATACCTACCATAACCGAACCGAACCGACATGTAATAACTCTTCGTAGGATTTATGACTTTTCACCATATTTTAAATATTTGATGTTTTTGACTGAAGATTTTTAGTACTAATGGGTTTTTTATATATCATTTTGTGGTTTTGGTTGAATGTTTACTTGAATTTATGGAATGTATCATATCACTTTATTTGAATATTCGATAGTAATTGGTATTAATATTATAGATTATATGTATTTTTTAATATTATCTAATATACTAATATATACAAATATGCAATAACAATTTATTCTATGTTAAAAAAATTAAGCTATTTTTAGCTAAGCTAAATATACGGTTAACCACCCATAACCGACCCGCTATAACCATCAAAACCGAATAACCATAACCGATCGGTTATGGTTATGGTTATCTAATAACCGACATCGCGGTTATGGTTATGGTTTTTGCTCAAAACCGACCCAAACCGACCCATGCATACCCCTGATTACAGAGTTGGTCCCAGTTGTTGCAAAGTTTACACTTGGGTGATCCTTATCATTAACCCATGTTAATTTTCTCAGTTAAATGTATGCGAAATAACTAGATTGCCCTTGAACAATAAAAAAAATAAAAATAAAGATGGGGGTTTTAGAGAGAGAGGGGAGAAAGAAGATGAGGGTGGACCATCTTTATTTTTTTTAATGTTCAAGGGCAATCTAGTCATTTCGCATACATTTAACTGAGAAAATTAACATGGGTTAGTGATAAGGATTACCCGAGTGCAAAATTTGCAACCACTGAGACCAACTCTGTAATTAGTAAACCATTGAGACCAAGTTTGCAATATTTACAAACCCCAATGACCAACCAGGCATTTAACTCTATATTTTATGTTTCTAACTTTCTATTTGCGTAAACATATATAATTCATTTAAAACCATTGAAATATTAATTAACTAGGTTAGAACCCCGTGTATTACACGGGTTGAATAAATATAATTTTATATACTAAGTAATAAAATATTTACATCTTTTAAAAACTCGTGTATTGCACAATTTGAATAAACACATGTCTTACACGAATAATGTTATCGTTAACACATTTAGTCATCAAGATGTGTTTTCTAACAAAATGAACTTTCAGGTACTATTTACTTATTGTAATATCTCACTTTATTTTTTATTAGGTTAGAGAGTTATGTATTATATGGTTTATAACATTTTACTTTGTTTTTTTATTTACTATTAGGTTAGAAACTTACGTATTACCTGATGTTGGATAATTAGCAGAGAAAAAAATAAAAGAAATATTTTAGTAAAAAATATTAAATATACAAGAGATAAGCTGGATATTAGGATTTAATATTATTATTTCGTTCGGGATAATGGGATCCTTTATTAGAAGTAGGATTCTAAATATACCACATGTATAAAAAATATATATGTTCTACATGTATTGAATAAATCCTTTTAAAGAAACAATTGATTAAAATAAATATTTTCATTTTAATATATGATTATCAGTTATCCTTGTCCTTATCATCAAAATATAAAAATAACTACAACTACCATGAGTAAATTGCCATTTTAGTCCCCGAGGTTTGTTTCAAATTGCCATTTTAGTCCAAATAGTTTGTTTTCTCCTCCGGGTCCCTGACTTTTCCATTTTCTTGCTATTTTGATCGTATTGCCTAACTCAGTCTAAAAATCAGGGGTATTTTTGGCATAACTGTTGTGTAGTGATAACCAGGGGTAGTTTACAAGATAATTTATAAACCTCATAACAGTTTAATGCCAAAAATACCCCTGATTATAACCTGCTTTCTAGACTAAGTTAGACAATGTGATCAAAATGACAAGAAAAAGAAAAGTCAGGGACCCAGAGGAGAAAAAAAATACTTGAACTAAAATGGTAATTTGGACAAAAACTTAGGGACTAAAATGACAATTTACTCAAACTACCAATTAAATAAAATCTTTATCTTTATAAATATTTAAAACGCTATTATATTTTTTTAGATTTTAATAACTAATATATGATTATAATAATTAATATATTATTATTAGTTATCTTTGTCTTTATCATTAAAATCTTTTCTATAAATTTTAAATTTTAAATTTAATATTATCAATAATTGAATTTCCATAATAAATATTTAAAAAAATAATTAAGAACGCCTCATAGAGTGCCATGTGTCCCATACATGGTTTCTTTTATTATATAGTATAGATATCAACATAATACGTTAGTTAATTTGACCCGTTTAATAAATAAAACCCTAAGTCAATTTAATATTTTTTTTGAACGGCAAAGAATCTCACATGTAAGATATTTCTGTTTGTGGCTATATTCGAGGTCGACTCCTCGACAACCATGAGATTGTGTCCCCTTGATGTGCGGAAACCGGATGATCTCCGTAAACCCTCGCCTCCGTCAGGTTTGAACCCGAGATTAAAGCCCCGAATCGACCCTTCAATCACATGTCACTCAAAAATGGCCGAGGTAGGAATCGAACATACGTCTCCACTAGGAAGGACAAGACTTTTGACCACTGAACCAACATTTCAGGACGAGCGAACCCAATATTTCATACGATAAATTACATCAAACCATTTTAGCATCAACATTATACCATAATAAAAATTAGAAATAGTATATAAAAATTGTTACAGAAGAGAAGATGTTCAAGGGGGGAGGTAATAGAAAAAACTATGGTGTCGAGGACAATGGTGCTCCTGTTACAACTTTCTTTGTCACAAATTTGCCTGGGGGTGTATCTCACTCGTTGTTGTGGATGGCCTTTCAGCCCCATGGGAAGGTTAAGGATAGCTATGTGGCCAAAAAACGGGATGCTAGAGGGAACTTTTTTGGCTTCGTGAGGATCGAAGGGGTTCAAAATGTGAACGAGATGCTGAAAGGGATGAATACGATCAAGATCTACGAGGCAAAGTTGAACGTTTCAGTGGCGAGGTATGACAAAAATCACAAAAGGTTTGAAGCTCAAAACAACGTGGTGGCCCAGGATCAGGCTGCGAAAAATTATGCGCCTCCGACTAAACCGTTGGTGCAGTTTCAGTCCCGGTATGTTGAGAAGGGGAAGACGTTCAGTAGTGTTTTGGCTGGGGCATCCGGGCAGAAGGAAATGACCAAGAAGACCGTCGTTGTGGAGGGGAAGCTGGCCATGTACCCTAAACACTGTCTTGGGAGGTCTGTACTGATTGAAGTTATCGATGTTAAGTCGGCAAGCGTGATCAGGTCAGTGATGAATGACAGTGGCTTGGCCAAACTCCCGATATGCTACGTTGGTGGCCTAAAATTCTTGATCACTTTCAAGGAGCATGGTGACGCACTAGGTTTCATTGAACGGACGATTCCTGACTGGGGAGAGATGATTGTAGCAGCGGATGTATGGGATGGACAGTATGTGCAAATGGATCGTCTGGTTCGTCTAAAGGTGGAAGGCGTGCCTCTCCACCTGCGTGACGATGGTTTTTTTGACAAGATTGGTGCAATGTTCGGAAGAGTGGTCCAAAAGTCATCATTTTCATGGTCTGCACAAGATGTTTCTTATGGGTGCTGCTATGTCCTCACTAAATTGGGCAAGTATATTGACGAAGAAATTGAAATTGTGTGGAAGGAAGATAGATTCCCTGCGTGGGTATGTGAAGACGGTGACGTTTGGACGCCACAGTTTGTTTCCACTCTGTCATCATCACCGAAATGTTGCCCGGCGGGCTCGGTAGAGTCGGTGAATGGGGGGGATGTAGAGATCGAAGAGGGTGAAATTAGAGCGGAAGACGGTAATCGGCATGATTGCGATGCTTCTCCGGAGTTCAATGGCGGTGCCTCGCCGGAAAATGAACCGTTACCTAAGGAAGTCCAAAGGGTGGTGAATTCGTCACGGGATTCGGTGCATGGGGAAGGGGAAGAGGCTTCAAACGTGCATGGGGGTATGAATGCAGGCGGCGCATGTAGGGCAGGGGGACAACATCACGTGTCTAGGGGTTCAGAACAATCTCTGGACCTAAATAGACCTGGACAGACTTTTGTTATTGGACCAAATGCAGATTATGATGGTGGGCCAGGACTCAGGTCTAAAAAGAGGCCCAGACATCTTAGGAGTCCAGAACATACAAGCCCAAATGGGTTTAATCAGGAGGCATCGATACCTTTTAAGGTTCCCGCCGTTGACCCCTATCCTAATATACAGTTTATGGCTCTTAATGAAGTTGAGCTCCCAAGGAACGATACGGTGCCGGAGGTTGTATTTTCGGTGGGTGGCGTCAATTCGGTTCCAGATGTTGATCAAGGTGGGGGTAGTGTGAGGGTTGAAGTTGACTTGACGGCTGATGTCGGGTCGTCTCTGGGCTTTAAAATGGCAGGATTTCAGAACCAGATTGAGGAGTTGGTTAATGGTGAGGTGCAAAGAGAAGTGTACCCATGAATTTTTTGGCAGTAAACTTGCGGGGAGTCAGGGACTCGAGAAAGGTAGATTGGGTTAGAGGCCTCAAGACAACACATGGGGCTCATTTTATCGCCATACAGGAGACGAAACTTGGAGGTAACAGTTCCTTTTTGTTCAATAAGTTCTGGGGTCGATCTTCTTTTGATTTCGAAGTAGTTGACGCTGTCGGTCGGTCTGGGGGTCTATTGTCTATGTGGAATCCATCTGTGTTTTCAAAGACGGGAGTGATAAAACAACGGAATTTTCTGGTTGTTTCTGGAATACTATGTGCATCGGGAGTTAACTTAAATTTGGTGAATGTTTATGCTCAGAATGATCCAATCGCTAGGAGGTCTCTATGGGTAGAATTAGTGTCGGTTAGAAATTCGGTTCCGGGCCTGTGGGTTTTTATGGGCGATTTTAACGATGTGCGGGATCCAAATGAGAGGCGTAATTCTGAGTTCGTAGCATTAAATGCGGAATTTTTTAACGGTTTCATTCAAGAGGCAGATTTGTTGGAGTACAACATGGGGGGTCGAAAATTCACATATCATTCAGATAATGGGGTCAAGCTGAGTAAACTGGACAGATTCTTGGTATGTAGGGACTTCCAAAATACATGGCCATCTGCAACGTGTGTCGCTTTGGCCAATGTAGTGTCGGACCACAGCCCCATATTGCTATCTACGGTGTTCGTGGATTACGGTCCGGTGCCGTGTCGTGTGTTCAATTCTTGGCTGGAAATTCCCGGCCTTGTGGAATACATTAGCGGGTTGTGTCAAAGCTTTATTTTCGACGGGGCCGCGGACTTGGGGTTAGCTACCAAGTTGAAGTGGCTCAAATTCAAGGCCAAAGATTGGGTGGAGGAATACAAACGATGCCAGCAAGGGTCGTACTCGGAATATATGAATAGTTTAAACGCCTTGGAAATGGTTGCGGAGTCTAGAGATTTATTTCCGCACGAGATCGATAAGCGGGTGGAATGCAAAAGGCTCATTGCCGAGGCGGATAAGATTAAGGCAATGGATTTACAACAAAAATCCAGGATTCGGTGGGCGGTAGATGGGGATGAGAATACCAACTACTTTCATGGTGTGATAAACGCCAATACGAGTAATAATCGGATCAATGGCTTGATTATTAATGGTGAATGGATGACGGCACCTCCGCTTGTTAAAGATTATGTTTTTAATTTTTTCATGCAGCGTTTTCAGGAGCCTTTGATGCTGAGGCCGACTTTGGAGTGTCCGAACCTGAGTCGGTTGTCTGCTGAGGAAGCGGAGGCTTTGGTCGCCCCCTTTTCTATTGAGGAAATTAAAAATGCGGTGTGGGATTGCGCGGGGGATAGGGCTCCGGGGCCTGACGGCATTAATTTTCGATTTATTAAGCGGTTCTGGGATGGGTTGCACCAAGACTTTCTCAAGCTTTTTGAGGAATTCTTTGAGAATCAGCAGATTAGCATTGGGTGTTCGGCTTATTTTTTAGCGCTTATTCCAAAAGTGAGTGACCCAACAGGTTTGTCGGATTTCCGACCGATTAGTCTAATCGGGTGCATCAACAAAGTTGTGTCGAAGATGTTGGTGACCCGGTTGAAGTCGGTTATGCACAAGCTTATTTCCGAAGAACAAACAGCATTCTTGTCTAACAGGAGTATTTTGGACGGTCCCCTTATGTTGAATGAGATTGTGGCGTGGCTTAAGCGGGCCAAAAAGAGAGGTTTGTTGTTCAAAATAGATATCGAGAAGGCCTACGACACCTTAAATTGGGTATTCCTTGACTCTATATTGGATCAAATGAATTTTCCGCTAAAGTGGCGAAGGTGGATTTGGGCCATAGTATCGTCTGCCCGGGCCTCGGTACTTGTAAATGGCTCACCGACACAGGATTTTGGGTGTCAAAGGGGCATAAGACAGGGTGATCCAATTTCCCCGTTCCTTTTTATCATCGCTATGGAGGCTTTGTCTGGGGTGATAAAAAAGGCAAACTCTCTAAATCTTTTTCGGGGCCTTACATGTGCGTCAGGTGGCCCGGTGGTGTCGCACTTGATGTACGCGGATGACGTTGTCTTTATTGGGGAGTGGTCAGAAGATGGGGCAAAAAACCTAAATAGGATCTTGAGGTGCTTTTACCTTGCATCCGGGTTAAAGGTCAATCTCGCAAAGAGTAGCATTTATGGGGTCGGGGTGGAGGATACCCATGTGCTAACTATGGCGTCTATTCTTAGATGTCGCATTGGGACTTTTCCGTTTAAATACCTGGGTTTACAAGTAGGGGCAAATATGAATTTGGTCAAACATTGGAAACCCGTGATGGATCTGTTTCGTAAGAGGTTATCGATTTGGAAAGCCAATACGGTATCTTTTGGTGGAAGGATTACACTGGTTAAATCAGTCCTTAGTGCGCTTCCAACATTCTATTTTTCGTTATACAAGGCACCTTTACAAGTAATCAAAGCTCTGGAGAGGCTAAGACGGGATTTCTTATGGGGGGAGACGTCGGAACATTGTAAAATGAAGTGGGTGGCTTGGAACGATATCATGGCTCCAAAGGAATTTGGTGGGATTGGGATCGGTTCTCTCCGGGAATCTAACACTGCCATGCTAGCAAAATGGTGGTGGCGTTTTAAAGAGGAGTCGAATTGTTTGTGGCGCAAGGTAATTTGGGCGCTTCACAATACCTCTAGAAATTGGAATTTCATTCCGGCGAGACTTTCTCAACCGGGTCCGTGGAAGCAAGTAGTAAGTATTTCGTCGGACTTGAATGTGTTAGGCATCAATCTGGTGGAATTGATTCAGGGCAGCCTTGGGGATGGTTGCGATATTCGGTTTTGGATCGATAGTTGGGCTATAGACTGTCCTCTTGCGGTTCAGTTCCCTGCTTTATTTGAGTTGGAACAAACAAAATCTGCAACAGTTTCTAGTCGTATATCATGGGGTGGGAGCGGATGCACTGTGAATTTTATGTGGAGTAGGCAACCGGTTGGCGCAGTCGAATCAATGGAGTTGGACTCTTTGCTCGCGGTCATCAGTTCAGCGTGTGGGCGACAGGGTAGAGACCGCTGGGTTTGGACCGTTGACCCAACCGGCTCATTCTCCGTTAATAGCCTGAAAAGGCTGATGCAGTCAAAGGCTTATCAGGCGCAGCCAGAAGTTTTTTTGTGGAATCCGTGGGTCCCTATTAAAGTTAATTTTCTGGCGTGGCGGGTGTGGCGTGGCCGTCTCCCAACTTTGACAGCTCTAGCAAGTAGAAATGTGCCAGTGACGTCTACTTTATGTCCGCTCTGTCAGGAGGCGGAGGAGTCTATCGACCACTTGTTCGGGTCGTGTGGCTTTTCTCTTGCCATATGGGAGGCGATATTAGGCTGGTGTAGGCTGCACTCTTTCTTCTTTTTTGACAGCAAAGACGTGCTCAGATTCCATCAGTTTACGAGAGGTTCTTGCGGTTGGAAAAAGGTTTTATACTCGGTTATGCTCGTGACGATTTGGTGTATATGGCGGAGCAGGAATGACCTCATCTTCAACCATAAGTATCCAAATATTGGTAGTGTGGTGGAGGAGATAAAATCAATTGGGTTCATGTGGGTCATGAACAGGTCAAAAGCTAGAGGTGTGTCCTGGGAGCAATGGAAGAATTTTGAAATAGGAAGTTTGTACTAGTTTATCCTCTGTTTTGTTTTTTTTGGCCTTTATCCTCTGTTTGTTTTCTGGCCTTTTGGTGAGTGATGTATGTATTTGGTGTGGCTAACTTTCGGTTAGCCGATTTATAATATTATGGTTTTTGTTGGCCGTTCAAAAAAAAAAAAAAGAAATAGTATATAAAAAAACCAAAATAGATACTAATAAAAGCGAGATATAAAAAGTTAAAAATAGATATATAGACGTTGATATCTTGATATAGAAAACCAAAAATAGAATGTAAAGAGGTGGGGCCCTGTTGTTGTTGGTACGTAGGAGACAGGTGACGTATGTTCCCACTTAAAGGCACACGGCATGTTTGATGTGGTGACACGTGGAGGGTCTATGGTTATTAGTCAGCATGTAGGTGAAGAGTTTATAGATCATGTGGATGTCACGTGAGCAGTGTAGTAGAGGGAAAGCATGGCAGTATGGCACAAGTCAACAAGCGTGACGGAACGTTTGCAAGTTTGTTACGTCGTCACTGGCGGTGGACGGTGGTGATCTCATCTACGTGCTCATCATGGTTTTTTTTTTTCATCACTATTGTTCAAAGTTAATCGCTACAAATTTTCTTAAGGGGACTAAGGGTGGTACAAATTCCATCACTCATAATATCCAATCAAGTTGCGCTATGTCATCAACCATTATTTTATTACTCACAACTTTTTTTAATGGCGGTGGTAATCACTCACAACACCCAACAATAAACTCCAACACCCCCTCACATTAATTATCCCGGAGTGGACATCAACGCGTGGAAAACTCCACGAGTGATGGGAGGTGGTGGCGGCGGTGTGCTAAAGTTTTCCACGAGTGATGGGAGTTCCATCACGCACCACCCCCAGTCCCCTAAGACCTATTTTATATAATAGTAAACTAACCCGCTTAAGGCCGATCATTGTGGACGGTGGTGGACAATGGTGGGTGGTGGTGTTTAACTCTCTGTAGATCTTAGAAGATCTTAAAAGTGGCAGGGCTAAGTCTGCACCAACAAGAATTTACGCAAACGTTTTTTAATAAAACGTTTTCGAAAAACAAACAGTCTGCAGATGGTAATGTCTGCACGTGGTCTGCGCGGCGCAGAAAGAAGAGCCTGCACTGATTTTTTTAGAAAAACAAACACCACCTATGCGTTGTTGGTTAACTAAACCTAATTCTACGTCCTTGCAACATAAGAACTTAACCATTAACTAAATACGTTAACAATGTGTTGTGATTAACTAAACACTCAATACAAATAACTAAAAATAAAGAGATGACATGTGATTGGTTGGAACATCCATGGCTCCACCACCAATGTTCATTCATCCGTTAACCCATTAACTATCCCTATTAACATACCAACACCTGACGTGGCACGTTAACGGCCATGTTAGTTAACCAATAACACATAGTCTTAGTTTGAAATTGATAACTATTTGTTCTCACTTTCTATTAACTAAATTCACCAGTGAAAGCTGACGTATATATTTTTAAGCATGTACTCAGGTAAGCGTAAGTAGTAACGGACGAGGTTGATAACAGTTTTGATGGTTGTTTGAGGGCTTGCATACAAGATCTCGTACTTATGTATTTAGCCCTGGATTGTGTTAATAATGTTATATTACAAACAATTTGAAAATTTTTGATAATGTTTAAGTAAATAATTGATATGGAAATATTTCAAGTCTTATATTTTCCGCTGCTTATTTTTGGTGAATTGATACTCGATCGGTCATGCCCAGCTCGACCATGGGGCGGGGTTTGACATAACCGAACTAAAAAGGCAAAAACAACATTCTGACACGTACTGGATCGAAAGCGTATCTAAGAACCAGACGCGGTTCTCGGACCCGTGAATCTGAAAGAAGACTTGTAACGTCTCATAATGATCATCTAAGTTATGGAAATGCGCTCATGTCAAAAGGTCAGTCGCTAATGACATGATGCGACAATTATGTGGCGTGGCTCAATGGTTCCACTATGAATACCAAATAGCTCATGTCGAAAGCAAGAAATAAGTATAAATATTCACCTTCCACCAAGAAAAATAGTTAGATATATTGACTCACCCTACTCTCACCTTCTCAAACAACAAATACTTATTCTCACGGCGGAGCTTGATCACAGAGAGAAATCCTCTCTTGTTATGTCGAGGCTAGCGGTATTTTGTTTTGTAGGAGCATACAATGTTGACCTGAAATGTTCAACGTGACACCTGCATCATCGTTTGGGACCCTTTGCATAGCGGATTCTCGTTACAATAACAAGGATGTTTGGATGATTATTAATTGTATACTTTTGAATTTATGTACTTAACCTTTGTTTCTATGTTGGTCCTCTACATCTCTCTTAATTATCATTCTAAAACAACATTATAACTATTGTCAGTTTAAGACTTACTATAAAATATCCTACGAAAATTTAGATGTTACGTGGTTGCATAATTTATATATTGGCTGGCTCAGTTAATGTAAGTTCCTTTTTTCAACTTTGTTCAGTTAACGCGGTTGTCATTCTCACGAGATAACATTATATAGGAGAAGTTATTATTTATATAAATTTAATATATCTCTTATTAATTATTTGATATATGGAGGGAGGATTTTTTTAACGACTAATTTCATGTTGTATATGAGACTTGAATTCAAAACCTCATCTCGTAAATCTAAATGGTGCGGTTCCTCAAGCGGGTTCAGCAGGTGGTAAGCAGTAACACCGCGCATGTTAAGGGGCAGAATTTTGTGTTTAGCCGGGTAGGGTTTGCTATTCAGAAGGGGATAGCGGCGCAACTTGTTGCTCGTCTACCTGCCATTAGTCTGTAATCGTCTTTGTTTTTATGATTCGATATTTATAAATTTGTAATTAACCATATCAAAGTAAAAGCTGAAAAGAACCTTTTTGATTTACTAAAAAAATGTTTAAACGTTTTGTTTTTTTTTTTGTTTTTTTTTTTTTTTTTTTTTTTTTTTGCCAATATACCACCATGAAGGGAGGAATATAATACTACTAAGCTTATTTAAGAAGTGATAGTACAGGTATTTAATATTAATAATAGAAATTAAAAGCAGAAGATGTTGCTTAACGCAAATTAAAATGAATTAGGAACCTCGTAATTTGAGTACGATACTAATCACATGCTTTCGCACGTGTTAGGTTTCATGTGAATCTTCCTTTCACTTGAGTGCCCAACCATGGAGTGCACTGCAAGGCTCCAAGCCACAATATCTCACATTAGGTTAGACCCTTTCATAGTTTATAATTTTAAATAAAGTTAAACTAATCAATTTTAGTAGAATTTATTAAATATAAGTTTGGTAATGGTTTCTAAAATATATATTGCACCTATATTGATTTATTTAGTGTGTATGTGTAATAACATAACCAACAAGTTGTGTAAGTGATATTCACTATTCTTGATGTAAAAAAATAGTTCACTTTTCAGTATCAGCATTAGATGAATTACCATGTTATTGTACTAAATCGATCTCAACATTGATAGCCTAGCTTTTAAACTCGTATGCGGCACAACATTGATAGCCTAGAGCCAATAATTTTATTTACAATCTTCATATTAATGTGTTTCTGTTTAGATACAAGGAATGATAGGGTTGACTAATTGACGAATGAAAAGGTGGTTAACCTGCATTTGCTTACATTGCATGACTCCTTTTCTTTTTCTCCTAATTTTTAACTTATTTCTTCCTTATCACAATGACGCTATCTCTTTTATATATCATTTCAATTTAACTTATTTCTTCCTTATCACTATGACGCTATCTCTTTTATACTGTATATCATTTCAAAACAATAATTTTTTACTAAGACATAGAAAAAGATATAAATTATCTAATTTTATTTTAATCAATCATTCATGTTTATAAATTTTATATTGCTTACATACATGTGTGCATGTTATCTATATAAACAACAATCAAACTAATTTGTTCATGTATCTTTTTTGTATCGTTTTACCTATACATGTATAGTTTATACACATTAATAAACAACCATACCAGTGTGTTCTCTAAATTTTAAGAGATATGAGTAAGAAACCATAATTGTTACATTTATATAGGTTCCTTTAATTTTCAATTTTGCTAAGATTGAAAGAAAATGTTCGTTTCTCTCCTAGGTGTTCTCTAAATACATAGTGTTCTAAATTTATCAAGAAAACACAATATGCACTTCAACCACACCTTCGTAACTCCAAAGTTGGATTCGTTATAGTCCCAAGCGTGATCCTCCAACCACTCAAAGAGATAAAACTCATTATGTGGGGTATGGCTATGAAAAGGGGCATAAGTCGAGCTACAAGAACAATTCATGTTGTTACCATCGTAGCAGCATGTATGAGGGCCTAAATAGGGGTCGGCCCTTTCATTGCATCATGTAACCATACATGAAGGAGAAATTGTGCAGATTTACCAATCCCACTAGCAAATAATAGAATAGCGCATAAAGTAACAAATACAAAATTGACCACATTATTAGAAATCAAGTTATTAAATACATGGAATAAATCACGAAATTCGAAACTCTCCGTTATACAAGATCTCGTTTGTGTACGTGCACGCACAAGTTATCAGAAACACGTACGCAAGGTTGGATGCATCACGTAAAATTGTAATCAAATCCCATTGCAATATCAAAATAGACCTTGACACTTGGGTGCACTGTTTTAGTGTTAAACATACCATTGTAAATGGATTTTGCAATTATTATATCAGGGTTGTACAACATGTTCTTCGCACAATGACATACCAACTGTGAAGGGATAAGGTCCCAAAAACCTTGCTTCGAGTAATTTAGACCATACCACAACCTCATCCTTCTAACCCTCTTTAGACCTTGCGCGGCCGCGCACTGGTCCTACAAAGAGAACTTAGAAGGAAAACAATAAGCAACACCTGCGCGCCAAAAGGAAACTAACAAATCCTTGCGCCGACCTCCATAGCAGAAAGGATAAAAATCCTAATTAATATCCAGCCTTGGATAAAATAAACTTCTCTGATACCATACAATAAGGAGCCACACAGGATTACAACTGTATTCTTCTAGAAGGCTCCATCGTGCACCACCAGTCGGTTATAACCGAATGGTCACGTGGCATCATCCCAGGCTCTCTTGAAGTCACGATGATGGCACGAAATTGAAGAGAGATCTTCACTTGCCCACTTTCCATGTGGCAAAACCCCTACCGTTGATCAAAATCGTGATCTGTGTGCATACTTAAATCGTCAGCGATTAACGGAGGGAAAATAACCGCTTACGGAATAAGCACTTTCCGTCAACTTTTCACCAACAGGTTTTCCCGCCCAAACTTCGGCTATAAATAGAAGGATAATTCAGGTACAATTCTCAAGTTATATTCACTTCACTTTCACTTCTTCTTCTTCTTCATAAAACCTTGTACTTATTCTCACGCTGGAGGGTGGTCACGGAGAGAACCCCCGTTCTCCACGTGGCGAGTGTAACGGTGGTTGTTTTGCAGTTATTGTGAGAAGAAGAAGATCACTCACCCACGAATCGGACGAGAAGATTTAACCCTTTTTTATGCAGATTCAAACCCCCTGGTTCAGTTGATTCCGGTCAATTAAGCCAGTGTTTCTTCATTAGCGCCCACCGATTTCTCAGTTTTATTCATTTCTTCTCGTTCCAGTTCATTTTCTCTTCATTCTCTGTTTTCATATGGCAGAGAATTCAACAACTCACTCATCAAGTCCTCCATCTGGAATCAAGGGCACGAAAACCCAAGGTATCCGAATCGACAGAATCATGGGTAACGAAGACGACAACAAAAGTCATCTGGAAGGAAACGACCCCATGGTACAAATGGGAGCTCGAAATCGTCCAGATCTACTCCTGGAGGAAACTCCAGAGTATTGGTTCACCGGGTTCCAGATCGCCATGAACCAAATTTTTGCACAAAACGTCAGATATGAGTTATTAAACAATAGATCTGATATTCAAGAAGTAAGTAAGGGAAAATCTAACACTACAACATTGGACCCACAGTCAGCTTGTCAGTGGGACATCCAATTCAGTAGTCAAGGAGATATGGTACGAAAATCAGAAGATACCAATCACCAGGAAGCCAAACCAAGGCAGATAAATATGGTACAAGGAGGTCCCTCACGAAGGTCGAACAAACGAAGCCATAATCAGCATTGGCGAGAGCAACAAGTTGTATTCCCTGTCATCCCCGGAGGTCCTCAGGAAGAACGTCCAGTAATTATCACCGGTATCTTCGGCCATTACAGAACTAATTATATGTTCATAGATCCAGGAAGTTCAATGGATATAATCTATGAACAATGTTTCAAACAACTTGACCCCGAAGATAAAGCACACTTAAAACCAGTTGATTTCCCTCTCACTGGTTTCTGCAACGAAGCTGTCTTTCCGCTGGGACAAATCGCTTTTCCGGTGACTCTCTCAGATGGCGAACACCCGCGCACTGTCACAGTAAATTTCATGGTTATGCCAGCAACGTCACGTCACGATGTACTACTGGGGAGACGCTCTCAGAGAGAATTCTGCATGATTACCTCTATACCACACGCCGCTTGCGGTTTTCCGACGGAAACTGGGGTAGCAATTTTGTATTCCAGCAAGGAAGTTATGTATGTGGATGATGAACCACCAGCAAAGGTTGCCAAACCTTCAACATCAAACGAACCAGAAAAATGGGTTCTCAACGAAGAGCATCCAGAACAAACCATCTTGTTAGGGCACGCCATCTCCTCGGCAATCCGGATAAAACTAAAGGAACTACTCTCCAACAACATGGACATTTTCGCTTAGTCCCCGGCGGACATGACTAGAGTACCACGAGACATAGCGCAACATTGTTTAAACGTCCGGCCTTCAGCGGAACCCGTCGCACAAGGAAGGCGCAGTCTCAGCGTAGAAAAAGCAGAAACGATGAACGAGTAAGTAACAGACTTGCTTAATGCGGGGATCCTGCGCGAGTTACAGTACCAAACCTGGGTAGCCAACCCAGTAATGGTACAAAAACATAATGGTGGGTGGCGCATGTGTGTCGACTTCAAAGACCTCAACAAAGCATGCCCGAAAGACTGCTATGCTCTCCCGGAAATAGACAAGAAAGTTGACTCTCTAGCATCCTTCCGCTGGAAGTGTTTTCTAGACTGTTATATAGGTTACCATCAAGTACAGATGAAAGAGGAAGATGAAGAAAAAACGGCCTTCCATACAGATAAAGGTATCTTTTGCTATACGAAAATGCCTTTTGGTCTCCGCAACGCAGGGGCTACTTACCAGCGCTTGATGGATACAGTTTTCAGGGAAGATATTGGAAAAACAGTGGAAGTTTACATGGATGACCTCGTCATCATGAGCCAAGAAGAAGAAACCATGCTCACGAACATTCAGCGCACGTATGATTCTTTGTGCAACATCAATTTAAAGCTAAACCCAATGAAATGCTCCTTAGGGATGAAGGAGGGCAAATTTCTAGGGTTCATAGTAACCAGAGACGGTTTCAAGGTCAACCTAGAGAAAGTAGAGGCCATCCAACTAATGCCGTCACCAGCAATAGTTAAAGAAATGCAATGACTAGCGGGTCGCTTAGCAGCACTGAACAGATTCTTGGCAAATCACGCCGCGAAATCTTACTCGTTCATTAGCACGTTGCGTAATTGCGCCAAGAAGAGCCATTTTCAATGGACACCGGAAGCGGAGAAGGCCTTCAAACAAATGAAGGAATGTCTGATCCAGTTACCAACTTTAACAGCGCCATGAGAGGAAGAACCACTAATCTTATATCTGTCCGCAGCGGAAGTCGCAGTTGGCGCGGTGTTAATGGTAGAAAGAGATGGCGTCCAAACTCCGATATACTATCAGTAAGATGTTAACTGGCCCAGAGACACGCTACTCTATGATACAAAAACTCGTACTCGCACTGGTGCACGCGTCACGAAGACTATGCCGGTATTTCTCTAGCCATGTTATTACAGTACTCACTAATTATCATTTAGGTCAAATTCTGTCTAAACCCGATGTCGCGGGGCGTTTGGCCAAATGAGCCATCGAGCTAGGAGGATAAAATATCCTATACAAACCTCGACCGGCAATCAAAGGGCAAGTATTAGCGGACTTCGCCACCGAAGTTCCCATCAAAAAAATACAAGAATGCGAGGTAATCTGAAACCCTATTCCAGTCTTCGACGATAGGGTTTGGACGTTGCACACGGACGGAGCTTCTAACGATGACGGTGCAGGCGCAGGCCTTCGACTGGTTAGCCCAGACAATCACAAGCTCACATACGCAATACGCCTAGATTTCAAAAGCACAAACAATGAGGCAGAATACGAAGCATTTCTTGGGGGCCTCCATTTGGCACTTAAAATAGGAGCAAAGAACGTCGAAGCATACATCGATTCCAAGCTAGTGGCGGAACAAGTCAATGGTCATTACGACGCTAAGGGCGAAGCTATGGCTTTATATTTGGAGCAAGCATGAATGCTTATCAGCCAATTCCAAACGTTCAAGATAGTCCATATAAATAGAAGTGAAAATAAACATGCGGACGCACTGAGCAAATTGGCCGCCACCAGTTTCAAACATCTAGCAAAAGAAGTCCGCATCGAAGTATTATCTAATCCACCCGTTCCTCTAAGGCAAGTGAACATCATCGAGGTCGTCAATCCATCCTGGATGTCCCCGATCATTACGTACTTACAACATGGCAAACTTCCAGAAGGAAGAGCGGAAGCTAGGAAAATCCAAAACAAAGCGCTGAACTACGAAATGGCGGACGGTATCTTATACCGAAAATCATTCATGGGTCCACTCCTACGTTGTGTCGATAAAACGGATGCACAATATTTAGTCAGAGAAATCCACGAAGGATTATGCGGGATTCACGCCGGACCACGCATGGTAGTGGCAAAGATAATGAATGCAGGCTATTATTGGCCAGGGATGCATGTGGACGCAGTGGAACTATTGCGCAAGTGCGCAGCATGTCAGCGCCACGCGCCAAAAACCCTTCGTCCAAAAAATCCTCTAGTTCCGGTCATCTCGGCCTGGCCTTTTCAACAATGGGGTATCGACCTCGTCGGTCATTTCCCCGACGCACCAGGCGCAGTTAAATTCATCGTAGTGGCAGTTGACTACTTCACTAAGTGGGTGGAAGCTAAGGCATTAGCATCAACCACAGCAATGGTAATCCGCAAGTTCATATGGGAACATATTATCTGTCGATTCTTGTTGCCATTACGCATCATTTCCGATAACGGCACAAACTTTGCCTCAGAAGACCTCCAGAAGTGGTTTAAGGAAATGAAAATCGAGCACAACTTTGCCTCTGTGGCGCACCCACAAGCAAATGGGCAAGTTGAAAGCGTGAATAAACAAATAGTTAATGGCATCAAGGCAAGATTGGGGACTGCGCGTAGAGGATGGGTAGATGAGCTCCCTAGCATCTTATGGGCCCATCGCACCATGCCAAAAACCAGTACAGGGGAAACTCCATTTAGCCTTGTATATGGTTCGGAAGCAGTAATACCAGCAGAAATCGGCCTCCCATCGCCGCGCATGATCGCCATGGAAAAGCAAGATAATGTAAAAGAACGAAGAATGGATCTGGACCTTCTCGAGGAAAGGCGCGAAAATGCAGCCATCGCAGAAGCAAGGTATAAATCCAAATTAGAAAAATACTACAATGCGCACGTACGCATGCGCACCTTCGTTCCAGGAGATTTCGTCCTGCGCGACAACGAAGCGTCCAACGCGGAAAAGCCAGGCAAATTAGCACCTAAATGGGAAGGGTCGTACATCATCCATGAAGTCCTGGGCAAAGGGGCATACACCTTAAAGAGGCTCGACGGAACAGACGTTCCCCGCACCTAGAACGCGCAGCAGCTGCGCAGGTGCTACATGTGACCAAGCCAAGCCATTCGCCACAGAAGGCCAGACTTATACAGGCAATGTATTTATTCTAATTATTCACTTTGTATCCATCGGCCCCGCGCCTTATTAATACAAAGATTATCCTTACATATTTTACTGTTTATTACAAATTGCATGTAATTCCTTTTGGTACATGCGAAAACAATATGGTGAGACATTGTAAGCCTCATGAACGGTCTAATGGGCACAAGTCCCGCGCATAATCCAGACCTACGTTCACACATGAGCTCAATACCATTCTTATTCGCTTTACCTAAACAAAGTAATTATACACATGCAACATATTGTAATTCAAACACAACTTATATCACTAGCGCACCACGCGCAATAACAAAAAACATATATGCATAACAATGCATCAAAAAGTTACTTGTGCAACAAAGCACATTAACAAAATTTACAAAACACGGCAGTGTATCAAAACATTAGTTACAAATTAAACAGACTAAACACATCCAACACACCCAACGAAGTGTGCAGTACTTCACCATACCAGGAAAGAGGAGGAGGGTCAACAATCCAAGGGTTTACACCCCCCCATCACTCACAGCAGGAGCAACCACATGCACACCGGTCGGAATCTCGGTCGGAAGGGATGAGCAGCAACCACTGCAACACCGCCGGTACATGATCGAGCAACCGCCTCTCAAGTCAACCAGAAATGCTCGGGTTACGACATATGCCGACAGCTTGGTGACCCCCTCATTATTATCATCTGTAGAGTGAGAGAGAGCAAGATTCCTTGAAGACTCGGGAAGAAATACTTCACGAACACCTCCATTTTCGGCAACAGCTCCAGCCGACAAACTGGAAAGAAGTAGCAGAGCATCAGCAGCGTCAAAGACCTTTAGAATTTCAGAGATTCTCCGGCATCGAAACCGTCGCCTGGGCTTCATTTTCCCCAAATTTGGAAAATGTCTACACACTCAATGTGAATATATAAGCCGAAAAGACTAACGTCAGCTTTGAAAAGGGGGACTTGTGATGATTAAGTGTCAAATCACTCCCCTTAGAAAACGGCGCTGCCACTGCAGTCGTCAAATCACATTAAATGATCTCTGACAGGCCCGCACATATTCCCAAGGCTACAGTTCAGTTAGAAGACGAAGAGGCAATACAAAATACATTTTTACAATAACGTAAACAACAGTCAGCTCATGAATAAAAAAGGCCCTCACTCAAGTGAACAGTTCAGAGTAAAGAAAAAATACAAATATCTTTTTCACAAAAGATTTCCATTTTTTCCAAGGTCAAGATTTTTGAAATCGAAAATCATGAGCAAGAGTATCTTCCCCAAAAAGATTCTCCACTTCCGCGCCAAAAACTCCACAGCAAAAAGCACCTATCTCTCATAGTCCAGTGCTCTACTTAATTGCATAAGAGCAACGCTAGACTGGGGGGACTTGAAGGGGTAAGGTCTCAAAAACCTTGCTTCGAGTACTTGGGACCATACCACAATCTCATCCTTCTAACCCTCTTTAGACCTTGCGCGGCCGCGCACTGGTCCTACAAAGAGAACTTAGAAGGAAAACAATAAGCAACACCTGCGCGCCAAAAGGAAACTAACAAATCCTTGCGCCGACCTCCATAGCATAAAGGATGAAAATCCTAATTAATATCCAGACTTGGATAAAATAAACTTCTCTGATACCATACACTAAGGAGCCACACAGGATTACAACTGTATTCTTCTAGAAGGCTCCATCGTGCACCACCAGTTGGTTATAACCGAATGGCCATGTGGCATCATCCCAGGCTCTCCTGAAGTCACGATGATGGCACGGAATTGAAGAGAAATCTTCACTTGCCCACTCTCCACATGGCAAAACCCCTACCGTTGATCAAAATCGCGATCCGTGTGCATACTCAAATCGTCAGCGATTAACGGAGGGAAAATAACAGCGTACGGAATAAGCACTTTCCGTCAACTTTTCACCAACAGGTTTCCCCGCCCAAACTTCGGCGATAAATAGAAGGATAATTCAGGTACAATCTCAAGTTACATTCACTTCACTTTCACTTCTTCTTCTTCTTCTTCTTCTTCATAAAACCCTGTACTTATTCTCACGCTGGAGGGTGGTAACGGAGAGAACCCACATTCTCCCCGTGGCGAGTCTAACGGTGGTTGTTTTGCAGTTATTGTGAGAAGAAGAAGATCACTCACCCACGAATCGGACGAGAAGATTTAACCCTTTTTATGCAAATTCAAACCCCCTGGTTCAGTTGATTCCGGTCAATTAAGCTAGTGTTTCTTCAAAATGGTATTCATAAAATGGTTTTGAAAATATTTTCAAAACGTGTCGGTTAATTGTATTTACCAGTGAAAACTGACGTATTTTCAAAAGACTAAGCGCAGGTTAGTAAGAATGGAATAGGCTAGAGCTGCTCGGTAATTGCTTATTGGAATTTGCGACTCCAAGCAAAAAGCCTAGTAGTCTTTATGTAATCATTTGTTATTTCGATCCGCCTGTGGATCTTTTAGTACACGTTTGGTTTGTATATTATTTTGAACTTTCGAACTTTCGAACTTTCGAACATTTGTACTTTGTAATAATTATTTTATACTCCCAAGACTTCTGTTGTGTTAAATGTGAATATTTATATCTATCGTCACGCATAAACCCCAAGTCCGGGCCCACCGGGAAATCAGGGTGTGACAACCGTAAAAAGTGTGACAACTAGGAACGCATGCTTTTGGAAAAGGTTGTGAACTCACCTTAGTTTGCTCGGTAAGACTTAAATGCTTTATTAGTTGATGTGGTCAACCACGACCTATTTTAATATCCATAGGGTTATTAGTGTGTTTATGCAAAGCTCATAAGTTCTACAAGCATCTAGCACACATAACATGTAAACAAGTTGACATGTAGTTGTCCAATTAATGTGGTTTCGTGTATGTGTTTATAACATACCATACGGAATGTTTAGGTAACATTCATGTAAGTATTAAGCAAGTATAGGTAACCTAAGATAGCAAGATCAACACTTAAAAGTTTATGAACCATTCACTGCAGTTTTAGTTTACACCCTGAAACTGAGCTGTTTTTGAAGACTTATTTATGATAATTAATAAGCTGAAAAAATTATGAATAAATTTACGTGATGTGTCTTTTGGTCCAATAAGGCTTGTGTGGAATTTTCAAAGCTTAACTCATTACAAAATTCATGAAAAATCATTTACTAAACATTGGTCAGATTCGTCACATTTTGACTGCTGCTTACGGAAAAATTTATTTAAAACTCATCATCAACTCTTTTAACAAAATTCCAGTGGGAGAATTTCGCTAACACCTAGGACCATCAACAGTAAAATTTTCAGATGATAACACAATTCCTACATCAAGTTATGCAATTCGTAACGGGCTGAAATTTCTGCCTGAAAATACAGGCTGGACCTCTGTTACGGAATAATTCATTTAAAATATCAAATCATATCAAAAAATTATGATTCCCACGCGGTTAGAATTGTATTTCAAAGAGGTTCATTATAGACTCAAGAAACTCATGTTTTTGTTAACCCGATTACAGCTAACTTCCTGGACAGAAACTGTTTTCACATATCCTTTTTATAAACGAGTTTTCAGGTTTCTTTGTCATGTTTTTTTTTCGATTGTATGAACATAATCAATCATTCACAGTAGGTTATAGGTTAGTTATATCAGATTCATCGTACCAATTCATCAAAATCATCAAGCATCTCAAACCCTAATCAAGATATATGTGTCTATACATGCATAAAACTATTTCTAAGCATATCACTTGATTTTTATAAACCCTAGCACCATAAATTATCATCATAACCATTCAGAATCAAGAAAATACACAAAACACAGGTTGATTAGCATGAGTATGATCATAAGTAGACGTGTTACCGGGTGTAAGATGTGAGATAACTTGCTTGAACTTTGACCGAAAGGCTTGGGGATCTTGATGGTTGTTGTTCGTCAACCAAGGAGAAGCAAAGAGGAGGCAAAAACTTGTGATTTAGGGTTATGGAATAATCACACATACATGCACGTATAAAAAAGTAAAACATAAAGGGTTGGGGGCGGTTTTCATCTGGGTCGCCGAAAGGGGCTTGGGCCGCAAGTCTTGGGCCGCCTTTTAATGGGTCGCAAAGGAGGGCATGGGCGGCGGTTTGGATTTAGGCCGTGACTGGCTTGGGCCGCAAAAGGGGAAGTGGGTCGCAGGTTGGGTTAGGGTATTCGGGCTTCGTATAATTGTATAAAATTCGTAGAATAATCTTTATTTCACGTCAAGTCTTATATATAGACACACACCCGATTAAGTGCGTATGGGTAAAGTCGTACAATAGAGAAATAAAACGTATTAACGTGTTGACGTAATTATATAATTTGTTAAGGCGAGCAGTGTTTATCTCGAAAAGTTCGGGTTGTCACAGATCGATTGATGTAAAACATACCTCGAAATGGTGCTCCAAACAACGACCGAATACACTTCAATACACAACCTTCTAAGAACAATCTCAAAAGCATATCATCATATACCTAGACGCAAACTTAAAGCAATCTGGGCAACAAAATAGTCATCCTCATACAACGATTACACATTAACGCAACAAGACCCAACAAACTACATCTGAACAAAGCATCATAGAACCAACCGAACAATCTAAACAGTCTTCGTAAACTAAAGAGTAATCGTCTACGTCAAAGCAACATCAAAAACACATAGTCTAACAACATTTGAACACATGCAACTATGTGATCGCATGTTAATACACACTAAACCCAAGAAAACATCACCAAAATCAACAACGAAGACGAACCGTCACAAGCAGACGGTAAGCATCATAGAATCAGGCGAACGATCTAAATAGTCTCTGCAAACTAAACAGTAATCATCATCGATAAATCAACATCAATAAAACAAAATCTAACAACTTTTGAACGGATGCAACTATGTCATCCCATGTTAAAACACATAAAACCCAACAAAATATCAACAAACTCAACATCGGAGACGAACCGTTAGAAGCAACCAATAAACCCAAAACATCAGCCGCTTGTATAAAAACCTAAAATATGTCTACCTTACAGACAAAGTTAACACTAACCATATCGTCACGTAAAACCTCCGGTAACATCAGTAATAGAAAACCCAACAAACCAAAAGTCAGAAATATGGAAACCCAAATATCAATTTTTTGTACTCTCGTTTAACCAAAATTAAACGAACCGAACCATTCATATTTTCATATATTTCTAGGTTTTATTTTATACATTTAGTTTATATATTTCATATCTTATATCTCCATTTTATGTATTTATACATTTCAATTCATGTATTGATACATCCATTTCATGTATTTTTAAGCAAAAGGTTTCACCCAAGTTTGGTTTGACTATTAACCGAAATTAAACGAATCAAACAAAAACCATCAATTTAACCGAATAAACTAAACTGATTAACAAAAAACCAATGGTTAATAAAATATACTAACCGATGACATCGGTTGACGATAATAACCGAATCAACCGAACAATGCACACCCTAACAGTGTCTGTGTATCTCACTATATCACGCGGACACCTTTATAGTACTCTAATATATATATATATATATATATATATATATATATATGGTAAGGTTCCAGCGTGAACAACCTCCCAAGAGTGAACTGCGTGAACAAATCTTGACCGCTGATTAATATGATCTTGATTATTTAAAGGGGTGGCATGATTGTAATTAATAGGTTAGATTTTATTGTTTTATTAAAATTAAAAGGGTAGAAGTGTAATTATATTATTTTTTTGCTTATTTAAAACTAGGAAAGAAAATTATTTCCAATAATAAGAGAGTAAATCCCGTAAATATACCATGTATTATACACATGTGTAATATCGTGTTGGAATGTATAGAATAGTAGAACACAGCAGTACACATGTGTACTACGGAGCTAAGAAAACAACGTTGCGGGTCACATGTGTACTATACCATGTATTATACACATGTGTACTATCGTGTTGGAATGTATAGAACACAACAGTACACATGTGTACTACGGAGCTAAAAGTTATACACAATAAAAAAGATGACTGAAAACTCTAGTTCAACTATAATTCGAATCTTGCTACTATGACAAAAAACAATGACAATATTAAAATAAGCTAAGATTATCCTAACATATTTAAAATAAGTAATTGTTTTGTAGATGTCGAAAATGTTGGTAACTGGTGATGATTTAAATATGTTAGGATTTTGAAATTAATAAGGCAATAATTTAAATTCAATATTTATATAAAGTTACAATCTTACCCTTGTTAAATGTATATGGAATCAATGATTCAGATCAGTTCACGCGGTTCACTCTTGGAAATTTGTTCACGTTTGAACCTAATCCTATATATATATATATATATATATATATATATATATATATATATATATATGGTAGGGATCATGAGTGAACAATGATTATTTGTGAACAAAATGAACTTATCCTGACCATTGATTTTGTAGATCTAGATTTTTTCTTTAATGGCAAGATTGTAATTATCTTTTGTAACTTACAAGTGTTTTAATAGACACAAGGGTATAATTGTATATTTCTATCTTCATTTAATTAATTAATTAATTTTTTCTCTCTCCTGATTTCTCTTTCCAATTAAAAGAATATTTAATTATATTCTCTATATTTTTTTCTTTAACGTATTACCTAACTTAATATTTCAGAATTTTAAAAAAATACAAACATTATCAAATATTGTTCCAGCTAGAACACAATTAAAAATATTTAATTATATTCTCTATACATATATGTATTAGATCAATGTTTGATGAAAATATGTATAGTGGAAACAATATGTAGTAATACACAAGTGTGTAAGTCTGATATATATCGACGTGTATACACTATGTACTTGAATAATACACAAGTGTATAAATCTGGTTTATACTAACCTGTGAAAACAAGATGTAATAATACACAAGTGTATAAGTCTTGTATATACTGACCTGTATACACATATGTTAAAAATCATTATTTAATTAGGTTTAATAATTGATTTTAAAAGGAACATGACAGTTTATTTAAAAAAAAACATTAGCCCTTCAATCTCTTATAATTAAAATAATAGAGAAATAATTAAAAATGAGAGAAAGAGAGAGTTAAGAGAGGAGAAAATCAAGTGATTTTAATTAAAAGTACTTGGCTAATGTCAATCTTACCCTTTTAATCTAAAAAATGATCAAGGGCCAAGATTAGTTCACACAGTTCACTCTCAACAAGTTGTTCACTCATGATCCTAATCCTATATATATATATATAGGGGAAGGTTCAAATGAAAACCACTAGTTATTGTGAAAACTCGAAAACTAATTAAAAAAAGCCAAAAAAACATACAAAAATTTTTTTTTTTTTTTTGCAATCAAAATTTCGCAGGTTTTTTAATATAAAAAAAAATTTCAAAAAAAAAAAAAAAATTTTTTTGTGTAGTGCACATGTGTAATACTGCACATATGTATGTGTACTACACATGTGTATTATTACACATGTGCACTACACAAATTTTTTTTTTTTTTTTTTTTTTGAAAAAAAGTTTTTTTTTATATATAAAAACTAGCGATTTTTATAAAAAAAATTGAAAAAAAAAATTTGTGTGTTTTTTAGGCTTTTTTTAGTTAGTTTTCGAGTTTTCACAATAAAAGTGGTTTTCATTTGAACCATCCCCTATATATTATATATATATATATATATATATATATATATATATATATATATATATATATATATATATATATATCAAACGATTAGGATCTTACCCAACAAATATTATACCCCTATAATTTTTTAGAATAGATACCACTATAATTTCCTGCTATTTTAAACATATCTCCTTTCATACTCATCGTCTTGATTTTTGACGAGAGGCTGCTTAACACTACCAAATGATCAATGATCTACCTGATCGTGGAAAACACAATTCTTTCTTGCCCAACTCATTGATCAATACACATCATGAGAGGCATTTGTCTCACTGCTATAACTGAACCTTGATGAAAAACATATCTTTAGGACCGAAGGGATATTTCTTTATGCTTGCTTTCTAAATAATACACCCATGCCTTTCTTATCCTGTAGCTATGTCTGTCACGTAGGTGATGTTATCAAGTTTTGTGTTTGTTTTATTGTGTTATTTATTAGGTGTGCCATGTTGTTAGCGATTTTATAAAGTTACATACAAGAAAAAAAACCTTTATATAGTTAATGGAAAGGCGACCATTGTAACTAGTTTGCTTAAGCGTTTGGCTTAATTAACGATTGTTGAGAATTTATCATACATAATAACGAAAGCATGTCACATTTTATCGCAAATAAAAAAAGAGGCGAAGGGTGGATTGCAATAGCCAAACACAATGAATGATGGGAATCAGAATTGGGAATTTGACAATCTTTCCATCATGAATTGATCGTGAACTTCTTGTAAACAACCGAAAGGAATTCGAAAGCATCAATAATCTCAGGTGATTTCATTCCCACAAAGGGGTTTTTCCTAAATTTTTATTGGGTTTCATCTGATGGATATAATTAGGTGGTTCCGCTGATGGCATAATGATACTCCAATGGTCTGTCAGTAATCTAAATTTGCCGTTAAAAAAAATCTAAGTTATCTAATACAAAAATTTCTAGTAACGAGTATGTCTTCATTACATTGATTACACCCTTTATTACATCTATAACTAGTAATGTATTATCGTGAAAGAAAGCATTGAAGCTCTTGTTAATCATCATTAACCAATACTTATGTTTAAAATTAGGAGGGTAGCTTGTTTGCACCAATAATACTTGTGTTTAAAATTAGGAGAGTAGCTTGTTTGCATTTGTATAAAATAATATAGATAACATATACCTATTGCATTATTTAATAAGTGCCTATAATCATGCTTGTCATGTGTTGTATTCTTTTAAGGTATGATGTTGTAAAGAAAGTGAGAAGTGATACTTAAGGGAATAATATTAATAGGCATGCAAATAGTTAATTCTTCATTTGTTTCCGGTTAGGTTTTTGTATTATCTACATGAACCTTTTGTACATTATTTTGTAAAAAAAATATATATATAAGATTTAGAATTTCTTAAGATTAAAAAAAAAACAATTTAATCTGATAAAGCATTATGATAGTATCCAACATGTTTGGTCTCAAATAGCAAAAAGAAGGTCCTCGTAAAGATTAGGTAGTTTAGCAAGCAATATACATCCATCAGTGTAAAACATAAAATTCAGTTTATATAATTTGATACAAAACAATCATGATTATGATGATTCCAAAGCCAAAGAAACCCGAAATTTTGATCTCCATAACCCTTTGCGGTTTATTTTGTTTTTGATTAAAAATCATGTCATCATGACTCCTCCATAAGCATCACATTGTAGTTTAAACCACCGTAGAACTGCCTTTTTCCATCTTGGTGATCACCCGAACATAAGAGTGTAACTTGACCAAATATCTCATTCCAAAAAGAATAAAGATGGGATTTTGCACCATTGTTACACAAAATCCTAATTAACCATATGTGAAAATTCACATGAAACGAAAAGGTGGTCCAGCAAGGGCGGATATAGCTAATAAATAGGGGTAGCCCCCGCTACCCCTTAGTGCTCCGGCGATAAGGTCAGTTTTGGAAAAATTTGACATTTTTTCAATTTGTTACCCATTTTTTTAAAACGTTGCCTCTATAAGAATTTTATAAATCCGCCACTATGGTCCAGACCAGCACCCATTGCTAAGGTTGCCCCACAATGATTGATCTATCAGATTTACATATAAAATCACTTCGTTATTTTTTAATAACTTTTATTCATTCGGCCATGAATGCAGCCTTTAGGTACCCGACAATTTCTATTGGAGATGTTTTATGATGTAGACCATTAACTAAGATAAATGTACCAATGTAATAAATATGTGTTTATTAGTATTAAAATTTACACTTACCATTAAACGACTAATAATTTGCTTTATACACCTTCTATGAATTGAAAACTCTTTATTCACACAATCATGTAACATGTTTGCTATTACTTAGCGAACAAATTGTTTAAAACTATATTTGCTTTGGACATATATTCGCTACATGCAAGCATTCGTGTATACTAAATACATGAAATGCGAATACCTACACAAATGTGTGTAAACTTGTACGACGCAGAGCGGTAGTTAATAAAAACAAGAATAATTCTTGAAGAAAGATAGATGTATTTCTGAATAAATGAAATTGTTACAGCAGGCTTCTTTTTATAAGATTTTTCTAAATTTTCGAAATAACAATCAGACAGAAATAAAGAAATTAATAGCGTAAATATGGGTGTAAATCGCACTGATTAGAAAATTGATAAAATTGGGGGGATAAATTTTGTTGACGAAATCAGAGCCTTAAATCATGGAATTCAGAACTGATTGTTGGGCCAAACCTCCTATGGTTGTTTGCCACAAGATCCGGCTTGTCGAGACGTTTCTGTCCGCTGGTCGTGGGTCCCATAACTGCAGCCGTAGCCCAAGTTATTTCGCTTAAAGTTTGGGTTTTTTCTGCCTTGTTTTCCTATCAAGCCGGTCCATGTAAGAATCAGCTAATTCTTAGGCCCGCTCCTCGTGATTGTAGTGGTATACTGGTATATTAAAAATGACACATGATCTGCTGATCGTTTTCTGAAGTCTTATTTTATAGGTATAAAATCAATGAGTATATTATTATAACTAATTTTGCATATTTCTTCTCTCAATTAACAACAAAAAGGTTACTTATGAAGAAGGTTTACCAGTTAAAAGTGCTTGCTGTGTGTTACCAACCCGATAGTTGAGGAAAAAGTGTTTCATGGTACTCTCGGAAAGCAAAGGATGTAATGATTAGATCACACTTTTTATGTCCAAAAAAGCTACAAGAGATTCTATGTTTGCTTATTCACCACGCTATATATATATATATGAATCAAAAAATGCATTACTCCCTATCAATAGTAGTTTACTTCAAAACTCAAGAAATATATAAAAAAAAATATATGTGTTCAAATAGATAAAGTTTACAAATAATATTTTAATAAAAATACTTTCAAAAACTTGTAACAAATTTACTTTAGTGGTTGATGGTAGAATGAGAAATTAAATAAAAGTGAACATTTTTTTTAGACAACGGAGATAAAATAATTGAATATATGTTTAGACGCAAATGGTAGTAAAATGTACTTTGTGTAGTGCAATAAAATCCAGTTATAGATTTATATTTATTTCTGTAAAAATCAAAATAACTAATAGTTGAGAAGCATGTGACAAGTAATTAATTACTTTTAATGTCACAACATTTTTAAGACCAATTTTTATAACCTAAACATGATTTTTCAACGCTATAATATTGTATTTGCACATGTTAATTTTATCCAAGGATGTAGCTTGCGATGCTTTTCACTTTAGAATTATAAAAGCCATAGATTTGTAACCTCTATGATTGTAAATTATGGTGGTACCATGATAGCAAGGCACATGCCCTGATCATATTAATTCTTGAAATAGAATCGAAATGAACTTTAGTAGGGTATCTCCGTATTTGGAAATTTCCTTGCATAACCAAGCAATTTTGACTCCTTACCCATATGGCTTGAACCATTTATTGGCTGGCATCCGTAGGTTATATTATATAATATAATATAACCTACGGATGCCAGCCAATAAATGGTTCAAGCCATAAATTAAATACCGGTTGGATAAGGACTCAAAATTGCTTGGTTGAGTTAGATACTTAGATGAGTAAAATTATTCTACAAACACTTCTAAAATGAGAATTATACAAAGAAACAGTGGATCGCAAAATATAACAATTTCGATCAAAATATAACACAATACCGAAAAATATACCACAATGTCGAAGAAAAAGGACATAATGACGCAAATATAGAAAATACACAATGATGTAAACAAAAAGTCTAAAATCTACAAGTTAAACATTTAAAAACAAAAACCCAAAATCTCACGTCATAGACTTCGAGGAGACGGTTCCAATGCCTCTTGAATGAGGTCAATCAGAGTCCGTTTGATACCCTTCTTACGACTTCTTATTTTTCAGAGACTTTGTATTTGATCCTAACCCGGGTTGGATTAGTCAAAACTTCTTATTTTAATTTATTTAAAAATTGATTGATATCATTGTAAATTTTCATCGATAAATAATACAATTTTGTTTGAATACAATGATTTCACGATTATGAGGTTTTATCTGTGCCGGGCTTCTGTCCACTAAAGGCCCAAAAGGCTTGTAATGGTTACTTTACACCGCAAATTTGCAATATAAATTGCGCCAAAAGCGGCTCGTTATCTTAGGAAAACCTCTATGGTTTTGGGCCCATACGAATTGTTATGGATCCGAGACCACAAGCCCACAACTCCAGACGACGCATTGCTCCAGATAATGGGCCTTTGATTCTTTATATGGGCTACAAGCCTACAACGGATAGTTCCTTTATTGCTGCCTTGCGAGCCTACACGAACTTTCACTTACATAAATTTATATAATATATATTTATTTGCTAACTATATATCATATGTAAAATTATGATAAAAATAACTAGATAATATTATGTATACAATTTTCTTTTTCAAATAAATTAATGAGCCGAGCTTGAGTTTGGAAAACTACTCATGAACGAAGCTCGAGTTTTAGATATAGAGCTCTAAAGGAGCTAAGCTCGAGCTCGAGCCTCTTAAGCTGAAATGAACAGCGCTCGAGCCTAAACAAGCCTGTGCCCAGCTTGGTTCGTTTACTCCCTAGTTCTGGGCTCATGCGTATTGTTATGAATCCGAGGCCACAACTCTAGTCCTCTAGAGTCGATTACTCGAAGGCGTGGGTCGCATGGCTCCAGATAATGGGCCGTTGATGATTCCTTTTTTTTTTATTTTGGCTACAACAGGGTTCACTAGTTCTTATATTGCCACAATGGGCTTAGGATATTGAGCTTTAGGATACCTTTCATCTGGACATGTTTTCTCAAACTAGTTATTTGTTTTTTCTTTTATGATGAAACAAGTAACTTTAAATAATAATAATAATAAATAAATAATATAAAACACCTTGTAGGGTAAAAGTCAATATTGCCCTCAAGAATCCACAGCCACAAGTAGTTCACAAGTGTAAGATTATTTGATGCCACGTCAGCCCAATAATATTCTGCAAAGGCCCACATGACAACCCAAACAACCAATCACAACATAATTTCTTCTACTCACTCCTATCCTTTTAGATAAGCCCATTATGCCTTTAACACCATCCAACTTCTTCCTCACAATCCTACTCATTCTTCATCACCAATTCTTCTTGTAGACAAAAACACAATGGCTTGTGCTTCTTCTGCCATTGCAGCTGTTGCTTTCTCTTCTCCAAGGTAATATCTTTTATTATTAGAATAGAATGTGGGTTGTACTAACTATTTATACTAACTTTTTGTTGATTTTATTTGTATAGTTCACAGAAGAGTGTTGGATCAACAAAGGCTTCTTTTCTTGGTGGGAAGAAGTTGAGAGTTAGCAAGGTGGGTGCACCGTCCGGTTCACGATCATTCGGAACCGTGTGCGTTGCGGCTGACCCCGATAGACCCATTTGGTTCCCTGGCAGCACTCCACCAGAATGGCTCGATGGCAGGTCCGGTTCAATTATAACTTACGTTATAAAAAAAAACACCAACCCTTTATTATGTTTTGGTCATCTTAACATTTAGTTTTTTATAACTTGCTTACTTGCAGCCTTCCCGGAGACTTTGGTTTTGATCCTCTTGGCCTAGGTAAGCATAGTGTTTCAATTCATAAATTTTACCAACACAAATAGTATTAGAGATAACGTATTAGTTAGAGTGTATGTAATAATATTTACCATAGTTACGAAATATGAGCCTAGATCAAATACAAATACATCTTATCATATGGTTAAACGTAGGAAGCCAAATGTTGATACGCAAATATCAAAGTGTGACATATCAGCACTTTGTTATTTGCATATCGACACCTTACATCTCACTAGTTTTAGGTTAATAGTATTGTGTACCGGAACTTTCTATACAAGATATTATTTAATTACTTTCCTTTCTTACTACCCCAATTCTACTTTTGTCTTTTATACACAGTTGATCAATAATACACAATAACTTGCGGTGTTTTCATTATTATATAAGTAGATCGCACCATGTTAGTGTTTTTTTTATAACAAGATGGAATTTGTGAACGATAGGATCGGATCCCGAGACTTTGAGATGGAACGTACAAGCGGAACTTGTACATTGCAGATGGGCAATGTTAGGAGCAGCCGGGATTTTCATCCCGGAATTCCTAACAAAAATCGGAATCTTAAACACTCCATCATGGTACACTGCTGGTGAACAAGAATACTTCACCGACAAAACCACACTCTTCATCATTGAGCTTATTTTCATCGGTTGGGCCGAAGGAAGAAGATGGGCCGACATCATCAAACCTGGGTGTGTTAACACTGACCCCATCTTCCCTAACAACAAGCTGACCGGGACAGATGTCGGGTACCCAGGTGGGCTATGGTTCGACCCACTCGGGTGGGGAACCGGCTCGCCTGCAAAACTCAAAGAATTGAGGACAAAGGAGATCAAGAATGGAAGACTGGCTATGTTGGCTGTGATGGGTGCATGGTTCCAAGCCATCTACACTGGAACCGGACCCATTGACAACTTGTTTGCTCACCTTGCTGACCCGGGTCACGCCACCATCTTCGCTGTAAGTGAAATTCATAAATCTTTTAATAGATTATATGTTCGTGATAATCATGTGTAATTAAATATTTAAATGGTAATTTCAGGCATTCAAGGGCTAAGCATGCATATGGAGGAATTTAAAGAGTTTTTGGCAAGTGGTGTTTGTGTGTCATTAGAAATTGTATCTTCATCTTAATTTACTGTAGAGAAGTTTTAATGCAATGTACAAATACCTCTTAATTTCAACTCTTAATGTTGCATATATAGTCAAGCAAAACATAAAGCACATCACCGCAAACAAATGACAAGAATCGACAAGTGATTAAATCCAATACTAATAAAAAAGTATACATAATGTCACATGACATTCTTATACTATGACAAGAGTCTATTTAATGCCACATAGTATTTTCTATTTAATTTACTATTATTATTAATTAATTAATTAATTAATTAATTAATTAATACAAAACAATAAAAAATTCCTTAACCACTTAATACTAATAAATATTTTATTGTTTAGTTAGATATTGATTATTTACTTTTGAGTTATCTAAAATATATAGTTAGTTATTAGAAAAAATCTACTTATAATAAACAATTTCAAATAATGTCAATGTGACAATACCTTCTTATTTTTTAAAGTCATTTTTTACTAGATGTTTAAAACATCTTATTAAATAAATTATTAATTTATATTATAATAATAAAAAAGGTAAAAAATAGGTTAATCTGATATTTGAAAACCGGTTTACTTTCATACTTTGAAAACACTTTTAATATTATTAGACCCGTGTAATAAACGAGTTTAATGACATAATATCTTCATAATGGAGTTATATTTTTAGACTATCGAAATCATTGATAATTAACAAAGGTCAATGTTCCGGTGACATTATCAAGAAATATTGATTGAAAGAATGGTTTATGTAATGGAACTCGACTACATGTCCTATCTCTGGATGATCAGGTTATTGAGACACTCATATTATCCGGAAGTAATGCTAGCACTTGAACGTTTATCCATAGATTTCGTTTAATACCGCCAAATAGAAGGATTCCATTTATGTTGAAAAGAGACAATTTCCTCTCGCCTTATGTTTTGCCATGACGATAAATTGTCACACCCCTCCAAAACCTCACCCCGCCTTGGAGGCGTGACATGCCCAGGATCATAGCCACCAATCATATTGAACAACGTATTTAAGTAAATAAAACCAACCACAATACAATTGGTGTCAAAACATAGTTTGAGTTTACAGTGGAAGCAAAACATAAGTTTAATATAAGTTTTCCCACAACGACCACGCCTCCCAGTGCAAGCTCCTTAAGCTAGGGACCTAACGACCTGCAAGGCATGTAACAACGAGTCAACAACAAAGTTGAGTGAATTCACAGTTGGTTTACTGGCTTACTAGCCCGTATCGTGGTCTCCCAGACATGTGTGCGAAGGTTAGTATCCGTATCGCGTCGCATCGCGGCCCTGCAGGCATGTGTGCGAAAATTAGTGGAGTGGCATCCTACCTCTGGAGGATGGTCGTGCCTTGTAGAAAGTTTGTGAACTCACCTTTGCTTTTGCTTTGCTTGGTTTGCTTATCTTCTTTGATTGTGAGGGTATGGGATAGAGTTTAGCCTACTGATAAGCCTAATAATCTAACGCACACGAATTTAGGTAAGTAACCAATACAGCATTTACGACAATTCACGAGATTAAACCCTCACAACGATTAACAAAGTGCAATACTTAACAATTCAGTGGATTCACAAAGAATAACAGAGCATAGTCCGAAATTGGATAATACTCAAATATTCAAGTCGAAATCACGACGAATAACAAAGTATAAACTCAATTTGAGCAGCACTTAATCATACGTTGGATAGTTTCAATCGATCGGACGTTGAATCGTAATAGCGATTGAATTAATACCCTGAATCGTAGCAGCGTTTCGGGATTGGTGTGTGTTTTGGAGTAATCAGACAATAACTCAACGTACAGAGAGAATTTGTACGTCGTTCCAACTCCCAAATTCAAGTCCCAAAGCCCTCTATTTATACTGAAAAATTGACTCCCTCGCGTGTCGCGATAGGGAGATGTGCATCTGTCGCGTGGCGCGACGGGTAACAATTCTAGCCTAGGGTGGACACGTTCAGGGGTAGCTTGGCTGAGTTGATTGTACGACTGAATTCCAATTCTACAGCCAATTGTGAAGATAATCATTCACTAGGGTTTATCCCCACTGAGTTTTAGGGGTCCTGATCCTGATTCCGATTGTTATGAAAATTTTAGGGTTTATGCAGAATTACTTGGGTTTCTTAATTAGGGTTTCCTTAATAGATAATTAACATCCTAAGTATTGATTTTAGTGAGAGTTGTTACATTCTCCCCACCTTATTTAAATCTCGTCCTCGAGATTTATTGGAATAAGTTAGGATACTTTCGCTTTATTTCTGATTCGAGTTCCTAAGAATATTCCGGTCCTTTCTTCGAAACCTATTTGACTTTGACCAATACTAATCTTTTATGCTCGAGAACTTAACCTTTCTGTCTTCTATATAAAGTGGTTTCTCAACTAATCTTTAAATTTTTCATTCACTTATATGTCTTGAAGAGGTACTACCAGCTATTCGTCAGATAGATATTTCTTAAAGTTGGATACATGAAATACTTAGGGAGGACTTAACCTTAGCTGTAACACTTAAAATGAATATTACAGAATGCAGTAAAGTATTGAGTCTTGCACTTGGAGCGAAGCATCGTTGCGAATCATTGAGCACTGTACAGGTTATAGTCTGGTTTTATCAAAAAGCTTTTTCCCCTTTTTAAAACCAAGTTTACTATAACCAATGGCTCTGATACCACTCTGTCACACCTCTCCAAAACCCCACCCCGCCTTGGAGGCGTGACATGCCCAGGATCATAGCCACCAATCATATTGAACAACGTATTTAAGTAAATAAAACCAACCACAATACAATTGGTATCAAAACATAGTTTGAGTTTACAGTGGAAGCAAAACATAAGTTTAATATAAGTTTTCCCACAACGACCACGCCTCCCAGTGCAAGCTCCTTAAGCTAGGGACCTAACGACCTGCAAGGCATGTAACAACGAGTCAACAACAAAGTTGAGTGAATTCACAGTTGGTTTACTGGCTTACTAGCCCGTATCGTGGTCTCCCAGACATGTGTGCGAAGGTTAGTATCCGTATCGCGTCGCATCGCGGCCCTGCAGGCATGTGTGCGAAGATTAGTGGAGTGGCATCCTACCTCTGGATGATGGTCGTGCCTTGTAGAAAGTTTGTGAACTCACCTTTGCTTTTGCTTTGCTTGGTTTGCTTATCTTCTTTGATTGTGAGGGTATGGGATAGAGTTTAGCCTACTGATAAGCCTAATAATCTAACGCACACGAATTTAGGTAAGTAACCAATACAGCATTTACGACAATTCACGAGATTAAACCCTCACAACGATTAACAAAGTGCAATACTTAACAATTCAGTGGATTCACAACGAATAACAGAGCATAGTCCGAAATTGGATAATACTCAAATATTCAAGTCGAAATCACGACGAATAACAAAGTATAAACTCAATTTGAGCAGCACTTAATCATACGTTGGATAGTTTCAATCGATCGGACGTTGAATCGTAATAGCGATTGAATTAATACCCTGAATCGTAGCAGCGTTTCGGGATTGGTGTGTGTTTTGGAGTAATCAGACAATAACTCAACGTACAGAGAGAATTTGTACGTCGTTCCAACTCCCAAATTCAAGTCCCAAAGCCCTCTATTTATACTGAAAAATTGACTCCCTCGCGTGTCGCGACAGGGAGATGTGCATCTGTCGCGTGGCGCGACGCGTAACAATTCTAGCCTAGGGTGGACACGTTCAGGGGTAGCTTGGCTGAGTTGATTGTACGACTGAATTCCAATTCTACAGCCAATTGTGAAGATAATCATTCACTAGGGTTTATCCCCCCTGAGTTTTAGGGGTCCTGATCCTGATTCCGATTGTTATGAAAATTTTAGGGTTTATGCAGAATTACTTGGGTTTCTTAATTAGTGTTTCCTTAATAGATAATTAACGTCCTAAGTATTGATTTTAGTGAGATTTGTTACATAAATAAAAGTATAGGACAATTTTTATGTAAAGTTGGTTTGTTTCTAAAAGAATTGGTTTTTACACATGACCAACTGTTGCATCATCTATGGTAAAAAAATTCACTTATGTAAATTTATAAAGAGAATGTAAAATTAAATAATTCACAAATTTCTATCTTTAAACCCGCGTAATACACGGGTCTAATAATCTAGTGAATAATAAATATCAATCTTTTTATAGAAAAAAAATCATTAGAATATGTGTTAAATAAATTCTTGTTATAGTCATATCAAATATTATGTCTCATAAAGCGTTTATATATTTATAAAAATATTGTTTTAAAAAAAATCATATTATTACAGATATGAAATCATATTAAACAAGCATCAGAAATAGGAACGTTCAGATTGAGGATGCGTCGTGTAACCTTTGCAACTATGGCGACGAAACGGTTGATCATTTATTTACCTCTTGCCCGGTGACGGTTAGGCTTTGGCTCTTTATTAGCACTTGGTGTAAGGTCCCTAATTTTTTGGTTTTGGCATTCAAAGACCTACTGGAGTGGCATAATTTTTCGGGGCTCTCGGGTCGTGCCAAAGAGGCGCTTTCAGGTTTCATAATCATTGGATGCTAGAGTATCTGGAAAGCTAGGAATGAAGCTAGGTTCTCGAACAAAACGGTTAAAGTCGACAACATCATCAGCCAAGTTAAGGCAGTGGGTTTTCTCTAATAGATCGAGACATAAGGATGTAACGTGGGAGGATTTGTGTAAATTTGTAAATATGTAGTTTCGTTTGTTGTTTGGTCAGCCCGGTTGCTGTGTTTGTTTTGTTAATGGAAGTTACTGTTAAAAAAATATATTGAACAAGCATGAATGAAATAAACTAGAGAGTTTAACTCAAAGAACATTATGTTAAAGTAAATGATATGCATAGTAATAATGTGGGTTTTTTTAGGTTATTGGACACTTGTCACTCTATAAATCCTTCTTACACTTCTTACAATTATGATCCTTTGTATTTGATCCTAATCCGTAATAATGTTATGAACCCGAGATTTATGGATGTAGTTTTTAAAAGACTTGGTTGTGCTATTCCAAAAGTGGTAGCGGTGCTTGTCGCCTGTTTACCTTCTATTTTGATGTAATTTCCATCTCGGGAGTTAATGATATACGAGTTACGACCAAAAAAATATGAAAATATGAATAGAGAAGGCTTTAGTTTATGATTGAATTTCTTAGACTAAAGGGTACGGAGAGGATGGGCTTGGAGGGGATGAGCCGCCACGTAGGCGCCACGTAGGAGTGGCTTGGAGGGAATGGACCTAGGGGGTGGGGGATGAACCCCTTTATGTATATATATGTGTGTATGTATAGGTATATGTGAGAGGCAAGAGGAGAAAGTGGTCCGGCTACCCCGGCTGTGGGTGGCCGGTTGTGCCGAGCCGAGCCCCAGGGGGCGGTGTGGGGGTCCGGCGCCGGGCCTAGCCGGGCATCAGCCGGCCCCCATACCTTCCAGTCTTTAGTGAACAATCTAAAGAACGATCATTTGCTTCCGTACTAGTATTGAGGTATGTTCTGTTCTGTTTCATCTTTATGATACCAACATTTATGTTAACATTTATCAACAACCTCAATGATCGAACCACCTATTCTCAAGTTCCTGATTGTTGGCAGGAATTATTGTCACATTTAGGGTAACAGGTATATAGTAGGTAGTGATTTAATTCATAGGAGTTATTATGAGGAGAGAGGCTTTTCCATACCATCACAAGACTCATGTTTATTAAACCTCGAGAGTTAGTGCCTTAGCGGTTACCCATTTATGTAGTGGGGAAGTTACTACATTATAAAGAAGAGCTAATTGGTTGACCAAGCCAACATGGGCTTGACCGGTGCGGGTCTGAACCCACGAAACCGGGTTCGAAAGTGGATGAACACTGCAAGTCCCCTGGTCTAGTATGATATGATGTTTACGTTATTCTAGTCTCGCATTTCATTATCATCAATGAATAATGTTGCACAACGTGTTAACATCTTAAATATTAATGTGGTCCCTCATTGAGGTCGGATGACATTTGGTTTTCATGACCTTTGATCGGTGTATCTTTTCGGCTCATAAAATTCTTGTACTATAAGACTAAGGGGCTGTTTGACAACTTTTGAATGGTTAAGTGTTGAATTAAGTGGTCTGAACCATTGAGAGACAGTATAATGTTTAACCGTTTAGAGACAAATGTCTGACCACTTCAGATTATAGGTCTTAACCATTCAGACTTATTATAATGCTTAACCATTCAGAGGCAAATGTCTGGACCATTCAGACATCTGCTCACGAAACAAACAGTCTGAACCATTAAGTGTTGAACCTGTAAGAGGTCTGAACCATTAAGAACGAAACAAACAGCCCCTCGGGCTATAGGGTATGGGTTAGTGAAGGGTGGGACGTGGTGCCCGTGGAACCCCCCCCCCCCCCCCCGCCAATCCCACGCATGGCCTTTGTGAATATCACCACGGTCCAACTTTCAAATTTTAAGGGTTTTGAGCGTTGTCAAATGATCCGATTTAGAAATAATAATTATAATTTCCGATTTTGCATCTATTTAAACAAACAAACGCACTATTTTTTTCACAAAATCACTCTCATTCTCTCAACTCTCTACAACTCTCAATTCTCTAAAATCCTAAATTATATATCCGAACATATGGCGTCTTCATCATCCTCTTCCGACGAAATCAACGCATTCTTTTAACACTGTAATGGAAACCGGACACATTATTTTAGAGGAAGAAGAAATTACGTCGGAACGTAGAACACGGAAGACGTGCTTAAATAGGGATCGGGAAGGTAATTGTACTTTTTTATGTCTAGTGTAATTAATATTTTTTTAGTGTAATTACTATTTTTTTAGTGTAATTAATATTTTTTGTGTAACGGATATTTATTATGTCTAGTGTAATTAATATTTTTTTTGTGTAACTGATATTTATATTTATATTTATATTTGTATTTAATATAGGTGCTCATTATATGTTGGCGCCTGATTACTTTTTCGAAAACCCGGTATACGCTGATGAACTGTTTAGGTGTCGGTTTCGAATGAGCCTTCATCTTTTTCTACGTATAGCCAATGATTAGGCAAATCTTGTCATGTTTTTCACATTAAGATGGGAAGCTATAGGTAAAAGGGGATTTACTACTTTACAAAAGTGTACATCGATAATTCGTCAATTGGCTTACGGCACAAGTAGCGATGCATGGGATGAATATTTGTAGATGTCTCATAAAACGTCACGAGAGAGTTTGTACAAGTTTTGCAAAGGTGTGGCCAAGCCATACAATAAGAGGTATTTGCGAAAACCAACAAAAAATGACATGCTAAAGTTGTATGACGCGCACCAAAGTAAGCATGCTTTTCTCGAAATGCATGTTAGTATCGATTGTATGCATTGGCCCTGGCATAATTGCCCTAATGCATGGCGAGATCAGTTTACGCAACGTGAGCATGGCCACCCCACATCAGCGGCGAAGCTTGAAAATTTCCACCGGGGGATCGAAAGTCACCGGACCTAAAAATTCTATATAAGTAATTTTTTTTATAAAACCAGGGGGTCGAAAACGTATATACCTAAAAAATTCTATACGAAACGTACATTCATAACACTACTGAGCGAAAAGTTCGGGGGGTCGGGCGCCCTTCCCGGCCCCTTGAAAACTACGCCCCTGCCCCACATTAATACTAGAAGTCATGGCTTCACATGATCTATGAATTTGGCATACTTTCTTTGTTGTTCCAAGTTCAAATATACCCGTTGGAATATACCCAAGCTACGTATCAATCATTAAAGCTATACCGTATCCGAAAGATGATAAAAGAAATAAATTTGCCAAATGTCAAGAATTTGCGAGAAAGGATGTTGAACAATTATTTGAGAGTCTAAAACAAAAATGGCACATTGTGGCAAACTCGATACAAGCATTTGCATCCAAAAAAATTGAGATACTATATGTATGCTTGCTTCTTGTTACATAACATGATTATTATTATAGACGAAAGTAACACCATATGCGAATATGATGAGAACATTGATGAGAATGTTGTGTCAATTGATAAAGGACAACAAGAGTCTAATATGTGGATATTATGTAATGAGGCTACGCATAACAACCTTCGTACGAATTTGATTGAACATATTTGATAATTCAGTTAGATCAACAATGATGATTAGTTTTCTTTGTATGTTTTAAATTAAATAGTTTAAATATTTTTAATATGTCTTATTAGAATTTCCTTATTTTAATATTATGTAGCTTAATTATTCCGGTTATTAAATAAAATAATTTAGTTTTATTTGTTGTTTATCAAAATAAATTAACTTAAATCAATTTTAAATAAAAAATAGGAATTGGATGGAAAGGACCATCAGCACATCATATAGGGTGGTGACTGGTGGTGGTTGATAGAGTGATGTGGTAATAACGTGGAGGGTAGTGATGATGATTAGAATTATCATCAAATCTTATAACCTAACGGTCTATTGTACACGTTGATGTTCCTGAGCAATGTAGTTATTACCTAGGACATCATCCTGGCTATTATTTGGGACAACATCCTTAAAGTCGGAATCAACTTGTGTTGGATTTACACATGGTCAATCAAACAATTGACTTTGAATAGTAAGGTTTATACGTGTTCAACTTTTAATCACAAAAATTAGATCAAACATCAAAGGAACGCAATTAACGTTATTGATGTCCCTACTTTCTTAGTCATTAACATCTATCAACATTTCATAGGTCCAACTTCTACCCATATGTAGGTTACATTGCCAATAATTAAAAAAACAAAGTGATGAGATGATAAAATACGAGAATAGTGGATTAAAATTCATCTACTTGTCATGTAAATACAGTTCCAAAAAAAAGTGCATACTGCAAAAGTCAAGGTTGCCAATTTATAACGCATTCTTTCCTTAAGGATTTGATTATTTTTGAGTGTTAATAAAGCTACATCCTAAGATTTTATTTTCACACGTTCTATACGGGTCGTATAGGGTTATACGACCTGTTTAGAATAATCTGACATGATAAATATTGGGTCGTATAGATGGAAAAGTTATTAGGTCGTATAACAATCTATATGGATTCGTATAAAATTATGAGGTTTGGGTCATATAACATTCTATCCAGATGTTATAACATTATATTAGTCGTATAATGTTATACGTCTTGTATACATGGAGACAAAAAAAAACATTCCTGACATTCTTTTTGTGTAACATTCAGTTATACAACCCGTATAACTCTATACGAGTCGTATAGATGTACGACGTGAAAATAAGATTTTACAGGTGTAGGGACAGCGATAGCCTTATTTTTTTCTTTGTGTATATTTACCATATCAGACAGTAAAATAACTCAAAATGATCTATATAACTGTATAACCATAGTCCATAACTCCTGATTATCATCATATAACATACAAAATCTATCACCGACACTTGAATAACTTACAAAACAAAACAGCTCAGACACAAAAATATCAAACTAAACCCAACAGCGGTTTCGATCATCTAACAAAACCTATCTCCGGTAACATTCCCGGCCGGCGGTATCTCAAAATGCCACAACCTTCCAGTCCCATCTTTCAAATACTTCCGGCACAAAAACTCTTCCGCATACGCCTTCTCCACCTTCCGATCAACATCGTGCAAAAACACATGCGTCACACCGGATTTCTTCCTATTTCTCGCCATCACAGCTGCCGAATAAATCGCTCCCATCCTACCTGGCGCCTCCGCATAATACCCTTTGGGCGCATCAATCATTATCATATCCCACTCCTTATCGTACACCACATCCGGCAACCCAGTAAGTGCTAACTTGCACCGTTCGTTACCTTTATTAGACAACAAAGTAATTATAGCAAGTCAAATATTAGAGGGTAAATTCTAAATATGGGTATTATAAATACTCTTGTAACCTCATTTCTATACAACATTTAATGTAAATATAGCAAGTTAAATAGAGTAAAATGCTAAAATAGCTAATTTTCTCACTTCAGTCTAAAAATGAAATTTTCTGTATTTAGGTCTCTAAAGTTTCATTTTTATTGTCATTTCCATTCAACTTGCAAACTGGGTTAGAGTTTTTCTGTTAACTTTTCACTTTTTTTTTGGCGTTAAATATATTAAATTTTCAAAAAAAAATCAAAATATATTATGGGATAAATGACGTTTATACGCTTGATTTAAATGAGGAAAACGACAAAATAAGAAAAACTTAACAGAAAATTCTAACAAAGTTTATCAATTGAATGAAAATGACAATAAAAATAAAACCTTTGGACCCAGACAAAACATTCATTTTTGGACTGAAAAGCGGCAAAAGTCGCCTAAAAGCATTTTACTCAAGTTAAATATTAGAGAGTAAATTATGTAAATATGGGTAATTTGAATACTCTTGTAACCTCATTTCTATACAACATTTAATTTTTTTTTGAAAAGCATATACAACATTAATTTTTTTTTTTGAAAAGCATATACAACATTAATTTTTTTTTTTGAAAAGCATATACAACATTTAATTAATTAAATACCTTTAACATATACAGTTAATTAATTAACTACCTTTAACATACGATTTAGCCGGCGCACATTCCGGCTCCCGCCGGTAACTTTTCATCAACTCATCGGCTTCTTGAAGCTGGGTCCGGTACTTAACGTGAGCCGCTTTTAAATCCGGTGCATCTTTCAAAACCGTTTGGACCCATTTAGGATCTTCTTCAAGGAACAAAGTTAGCCCACCGGGGTTGAACGAGGCCCACATAAGGGAATCATGGCCCAGACCAAACACAAGGAAATTGCAAGGGGAAATGGATTTGAGAACATTGAAGGAGATCGAGATCTCGGCGAGAGATTGTTGGGGGACGGTTCTGGAGGTGGCGTAGTGGAGGATTGCACGGAGTTGGATGGGGATGATGGTGGTGGCTTGGTGGGTGTTGGGGGTTCCGGTGCAGATGAGATTGGTGGCGTCGTTGGTGAAGATGGTGAAGATGACGACGGCGCCGCCGATGAGGGCGAGGAGAGAGAAAGCGATGGAGATTTTCCGGTCGGGGAAGGGTCGTAGGTTCATTGTGGTTTGGAAGCTGGAAGAAGAGAGGAAGATGAAATATGGTTATCTGGTTTTGGTTTTTGAATGGTGTTTGATGAAGATGAGGATGATGTGGAATATGTGTATTGGGTGGACGGTGTGGGAAGTTTATTGACTAAAATACCCATGACAAAAATATCTTGAAATTGAAAATTCTAATATAAAGGAATTTACTATCTTTAGATGTGATACGTTTAGATTTTATCGTAAAAGTTATGATTTTATTAAAAGATATTATATTAGATGTGTGAATGGTTCCGTGTAGATCCGTATTGGGCAACCTTTTTAGTTTTCGAAAAATATTTAATTTTGGTTTTTACAATAGGTTTGGTTCGGTTTTGTATTCTTAGATATTGTGCCATTTGGGTTCCCGTTTTGGGGAAACGTCATAGAAATATAACCAAGTTTGCCTACTGTTTCAATTAAGTCATCCAAACTTATATTGTCTCTTTAAAATAACTAAACTTTAATTTCGTATTCTAATAGTATGTAATTATCAGGTTAACAGGTTACTATTTTTTTTCTTTTATTTTCTTTTCTTTTTGTAATATTCAAAATTGTCATATAACAATAAAATATAAGAATTAAGAGTATGATTAGTTTTAATTTCAAATCTTCCCCTCTCAATTGCCGTACAACTTTCTTTCCCATCTTTATCGGAAGAGTTATTCCGTTCAAATAAATCGGCATTTCCTTCTACTAACAGGGGAAGAACTTGGTAACGTGAAATCCAATCATCAGCCTTTAAAACACGTTATTGTCCTCTGTTTCGCTCAAACTTCGCTGTCGCACACGCGTTCGGCGCCGCCGCTATTTTCTGATTAATACAGTCCGTCATCACCACGCCCCACCTTTGCCGTTGTTACCATTACGTCCATTCGCCGCACTCAGTTCCGAGACTGTTGCGCTTAGCTTCGTCATCGCCAATATCGGTTTGGATCCACGAACAGGCATTGAACGAATCCTGATGATTGAATAACCTGTTATACAATATATTTTAGAATAAAAGTGATTTTATTTAAACTGAAAATTACATTTCATCATTTATATTTTCCATATCATATCAAAAAAAATTAAAAAAAAATAATGAAACCTGACACATCATCATTGGTAACCTGTTAACTTGTTAATTACATAGTATCAGAGCACTAAATAAAACTTTAGTAACTTTAGAGAGACATAAAAAGTTTCAGTGACTTAATTGAAACAATCATCAAACTAGGTTACATTTTTATAAAGTTACCCCTTTGGTTTTTAAGAGCGGTTTTGGATTCTTAGATGTTGCTATTTGGGTTTTTAGATTTTGTCACTTGGGTTCAGAAAACACAAAATCAAACCGTTTGTTTTTGTTTGGGTTCGGTTATTATGATCTGGTTTTTTAGCTATTTCAATTGCAGGTTGGTTATTCGATTTGATGCACACTCCTAAATGTATATGAGCTTTGACATCATTAAGAAAAATATAAAATCATTTTAGTTATTTTTAATAGATAATATAGAGTATAATCCTCCTTTAAATGTAAAAAAAGGATCGGATTGAAAAGTAATAATGATTTGATTTTTATTAGCTGATTGCTTTATAGCCTAGTGATATCTTAGGGGTGAGATAATGTTTTGTTACCAATAGATCCTTAGTTACTATATGGGGTTTTTCCCACATTTATTGGGTTTCCTCCTTAATTGGTGTATAACATTATGTCTCGTGAAGATGGATATGATCAGGTGGTTCTACTGGTGGTACGATAATACTGCAGTAGTCCGTCAGTAATTCAAATTTCCGTTCAATTTTTTTTTATTAACAACAATAATTTAGAATTTAAACAAGCACTACTTTTGTTGTGTGTGGGAAGAACCGTCTCACTAGTTTCGGTAATAATGTTATTTGATGCTAAAAACTGATACTACAAAAGACAAAGTGGTGAAGGGGGTAACGAAATCTCAAACCCGGCCCACACGGCAAACCCAACATCTTTTCCACCAACACCAAATGTCATGTTGCCATATAACCTCCCAAGACAAAGCATGTGCGTCAGGTAAGAGTTTTTCAACTTTTTTTGAGGAATCATGTCTTAAAAGGTATTAAAGAATATAATAATAATTATTATAATAATAATATTGTACTCATAAAATAAGTTATGAATTGAATACCGGGTTGAAAAATACCAAATAATCACTTGGGTGCACTCGCAGAATGATTAAAAATATTCAACATGTAAGTTAAGGGTTTTCTCAATGGTTTTTTAGCATGTTTATAGTTAAGGGTTTTCTAATATTACGACTTGCGAGCAATAGATTCTTCTCTTCTTTTCTTTTTTTTTTTTCAGTAGCTTTTTGACCTGTGGCCCCTCGCCCCCAACCTGAATCGTAATGTATTGCGAGATTATGGGACATTTGGTATTAGTGAAAACATAAGGTAAAAGTTGAAAATAAAAGTTGGAGCTGTGGGCATTAATTGGTTATGTATCTACTTTCAGTCGTGTATCATACTTTATTACATTAATACCCATGCTACGTCTTACATGAATAATATTTTGTTTAACATACGCAAATCAAATGTCGCCTACCAACTCTCAATCATGTAATTTTAACTTTCAGTCCTGAATTAAAAATGCGTAAAACATAATTGATGTGTACCATTTACAAAAATCCCAAGATAGAGAGGGAACATGAGATATTCGGACTTAGTTATTGTTCATGTTTGCTTACATTCAAATGTTCGACGTCATTTATAAGCTTACGCTACAAAGAAATAACACAACCAAAAAACATACCCACATGCAGCCACTTCCATGTACACGCATGACTTGTGCGTGATGTACCAGGATATGCAACCCCCCCCCCCCCCTTAAGAATTATTGGCCACATGAATAAAATTATGGTAGGACTTGGTGAAGCGGTGGACGCCACTCGTTGTTTATGGAAATCAATCAATTATAGTTGAAAGTTTTATATTTTTTAATGTAGAACAATGCACTTTTATATTTACGAACTCAAGTTTCCGACTGTGGTAGCCTCCTAATTTTAAAATAGAGTAAACATATTACAGACCAAAATCATGAATCAATATTCAGTCTACGGTTATATTAACGTAAAGCTCTTCATCCAATCGTCTAAATTCACCAAGAAGAAACCCATTCTCATCAACAATCATCCCTCCGTATTCTCAAACCAATCTTCATCTACCGATCCAAATTCACCACAAACATTCTCAACGACCACAGTGGACTCACGTGTCGTTTGCGATTTATTGGCGATGTATCGGTCTTGGAACATGGAGATTCAAATTCATCATCATCGGATAGATTTATTACTTCAAGAATTGGATCATATGACCTAACTGAACTCGTGCACTCTTGTTTGGGAATATGGATCTTGTTTGACCCGTTGACTGGGCCCGAAACCGGCGTTGTTAGAAGTCTTTTGTATTCTCTGTAGTTAGTAGAAGAAACCTCTGATAATGCCCTCTTCGACATTGTTTTGTTTGTTGTTGATTGTAGAAACGCATCGAATGGGAAGAATATATTGAGACTTGGGGTCAACCAAATGATGGAAGGAGATGAAGAGTTGTTCTTAAAATTCCTTTAATTCTATTATTTCGGTTATGTTATCTTTAATTATTGTAATTCTAATTTCTCCTTTAATTCAATTAATTCAGTTACTTTAATTCTATTATTTCAGTTCTGTTATCTTTAATTATTGTAATTCTAATTTCTTTTTTAATTCCATTAATTCAGTTACGTTATCTTTAATTTTATTTTAAGTCTAACAAAAGGAGATGAAGAGTTAACACACATATATTTTAAATTAAATGTTTAAAGTTTTTTATTCCTTTAATTCCTTTAAAATTCCTTTAATTCCATTAATTCAGTTACGTTATCTTTAATTTTATTTTAAGTCTAATTTGTTACAATTATAATATTAATTTTATTAATTTGAAGAAAGAATGTATTTAAGAGACTCGTGTATTTAAGAGTCTCATTAATGAAGGTTGTAAAATAGTTCATATAACTAAATTCTAAATTTTTAATTTTATTTTAAGTCTAATTTGTTACAATTATAATATTAATTTTATTAATTTGAAGAAAGAATGTATTTAAGAGACTCATGTATTTAAGAGTCTCATTAATGAAGGTTGTAAAATAGTTCATATAACTAAATTCTAAATTTTTAGGGCATACGGAGTGGATGCGGCAAAGGGGCGGTAAAGGAGTTTGCCGCGCGGCAAACACCGCCGCCAACAAACTTTGATCGCGGCAAAAGAACAAGATCGGTGATGGATTACCGATTCAAGAAGCATGAGAGAGAGGGTAGTGAGAGAGAGAGGGGGTATTGTGGGTGGGGTCCATTCCTATCTCAACCAATCACACCTTTTTCCTTTTTTTTTTTTAAATAGTTTACCACTTCACCAAGTGTTTAAACCATTGCCAACATTTTTCACCAAAGTTTAAACACTTTTGCCTAATTGACATGGCGCGCTCTGATTGGTCGGTTTTTTGTTTTGCCACTTTAAAGTGTTTAACCACTCCTTATACCCTTAATTATATATTTAAGTCTAATTTGTTACAATTATAATATTAATTTTATTAATTTGAAGAAAGAAATGTATTTAAGAGTCTCATTAATGAAGGTTGTAAATAGTTCATATAACTAAATTTTTAATTATATATAGATGATAGGCACAAAAATTATGTTTTATTGTTTTAAAGTCAAACTTGGTCCGAGTTGACCTACTAGATCCGATTCTGGCAAAAGTTGACCGCATTTCATCGATTTCGAGTAACTAGGCGGAGTAGAAAGTCGACTCGGCAATCTTCCTTATAGCGACTACTTAGGGAGTACTCGACCTTAAAGACCTTGTTTTACAACCATGGCTCGAGTAATATATAAGAACTACACTATCTAATATAATGTAAATTTGGGGATATCAAAACTATCAAACATTGCACCGCATGTTTTTTTTCCATCAAAACCCAGTATGGTTGTAATTATACCTTCATTTTAACTACCTTTTTTAGTAGACGTTAACAACAAATTACGTTGAACATCTTGTTAACGACCAAACAACATTAACTTATATTAGGTTTGACCACATATATATAAGTTGTTTTGGCCTATTTAATCCAATGCGCGATTTAACAAAATAATACAACTTTAGTAGCGCATCAAACCACGAACTTAAATTTTAAATATATCTTTTTACTTTTAAAAGACTATTTGCCAAAGTGATTAAATAGTAAAGTAACTTTTACTCTATAAGAAATATTTTATTGAGAATCAAACAAAACGGGTTAATTGACAAAAAATGATATAACTACGTGATTATCTTCACATGCTTACAAAAATATAACATTTAATATTATTTTCAGTTGTAAAAAATAACGTGTTTCTTTTTGACCAATGAATAATCGGAAAGGACAAAATGCTTTAAATCAAAACATCTTATCATGTGACTCCACTATTGGGTTTAAATTTTCTGTGTCTTGATTCAATTTGGACCATTGATTCCTATCTAGAGTCTGCACTTGGTAGTTGGTATGTTGCTTCGCCACATTTATTTTTTATTTTTGTTTATTTTATTTGTTATCGAGACATTTTCATATTGAGGCAAAAAACCTCAAATTTCATTGATGCTTATCAATTTTCATTGGGCCTTCACTGGGCTATTGTTGAGTAAGGCCAATTCCACTATAAAAAGGCTATTATGCTTTTCAACTTTGGGCTGATTCTCCTTAGCCACCACTTTGGGCTGGCCTCTTCTAACCCCTTGGGCTAAAGCCACCTTGCTAGGCTTAAACTGGATACAAATCTTTTTTTTTTTTTTTTTTGAAACATATGGATACAAATCTTGTTTTTGTTTTTTGTTTTTTCAAGCGTCTTGCTAGTTTTATTATGATATATTCACAGCCGTACAAAAAAATCAAATATAACTATTGTCCGTAAGGGACATCGAGGTTAAGAGGAGTAGTTTATGATTAGGAGTCGTTCTAAAAAAACTAAACTATTTTTATGAAATTTATAGCATGTGTTTAATATAGATAATCATTTATTTACATGCTTTCAAATTTGTAACATTTTTCTCCTCCACAAAATAAAGATTGTTGCAGCGTATCTTATAATTATATTATAAATTTGTATCTAAATAAACTAATGATATGAAATATAACTGAATATTCTTTAGTTGGTTAAATATAATATTACCTAACTTTTACTTTGTATTTTTGTAAGATACATACAACGTAACCATTCAACGAGTAAAAAGACACATTTGGTTTATATTTATCATGATTCGTAAGAAAAAAAAAACATAGAATAAAAGCATACTAACATATAGAATATGCATACACTGTTTACCATCTTGAAATTCATTTGGTTCTGTTTTACTTCAACTGAATGATAATAATCATCAATAGGTTCAGAAATTTACCAATAAATATGCCAAAATCTCAACCATAACACCATGGTAAGTGTTTACTATAAAGTCAATGGTTGACCAATACCTCTTCACCTTAAAACTATAAACAACCAACACTGAAATGAAATAAAACAGAATATAACAACAACCTAAACAACTTTGTAAAATTCTCCAGGTCACAAGGGCTTCAAGATTTCATCCATTGGATTCCCGTACTGAAATCCATACGGTCCCTTAAGATTCCGAGATTCTTGAAATTGAACGTGGGTGTCAACGCACTGCTGGTCAATCTGCCAGCCCTCGGATGGCAAACCGTGGTGAACCGCATGCATTCCCTGTTGAGCCATGGTGAGACCATTTGTATACATGGGTTGGTCAAGCCCTCCGAAATCCGACTCACATGAACCCCATGAACTGTTTGACAGAAGAGAGAGAGCACGGCGAAAATCAAGTGCTTCTGCATTCGAACCTACATAACAAACAAATCATACAATAATGTTTTATTCAGTCATGCTTGTTATCTTTTGTGGTACAAATAAATATTCTGAAGAGTTAATTGCCATTTTAGTCCCTGTGGTTTGGGTCATTTTGCCAGTTTAGTCCAAAGGTTTCATTTTTAACATCTGGATCCAAAAAGGTTTCATCGTTGCCATTTTGGTCCAACTGGCTTAACTCCATCCATATATGTTAAGTCTGCCAAGGGTATTTTAGTCATTTCATTTTTCTTTTTATTAACCCTTTATGGCTAAAATGACTAAAATGCCCTTGGCAGACTTAACAAATATGGATGGAGTTAAGTTAGTTGGACCAAAATGGCAACGATGAAACATTTTTGGATCCAGATGTTAAAAATGAAACCTTTGGACTAAACTGGCAAAATGGGCCAAACCACAGGGACTAAAATGGCAATTAACTCTATTCTGAATTTGCAGTAATTACAGGAAAAGAAACCTTGATGAAAAGCGCCGGCTGCGATGGCCTTAGGTGGCAGCGTAATCCTATTGAAAGTAAAAGCATCCGGAAACTGAAAAGCTTCAGGTTTTTCAGCTTTTACTAAGGGTGCTGTTTGTTGCGGGTTGCATGTGGTTTCCCAAACAGAATTCAAAGCAGGTTTAGTCTGAACCAGAGGAACGTTGTTAAACACGAACCCTAATTGTTGTTGCCCATCTGTAAATGCAAAAGCATGATAAATTACTAAATTATATGATTATACGTGGTAAGTGAAAATAAACTGGTTGGTTAATTTGAAGATAATTTGAGTACCGTAAAATGACGAAGACAGATTGCTCGGGTTGAAGTGGATCGTTTCCTGCTGCGGCTTACGGCGGCGGGCATTGTGGTTGGAAAGCCGCCGCCGGCAACTCCTCTTCTTCCCGTCAAACTCCGACAACCCGTGAAATCTGTACCGGTCATTAGAACGGGTCAGCTCAGGTGGCATGCAAACATTTTTTCTCATTGTATCGAGTACAAATACAAAAAAATGTGTTACTACGATACTACTACGATAAGTTGTTATGGTAATAATCTTATTCTTTTATAAATAAAAATTATTTAAGAGGCTGCAAGCAATAAAATACACTACTTTAGGTGACTTTTAATCTTAACCCGCTCGACCCATTTCACTTTTATAAATGGCAACCCATTTATTATAAGTAAGCGGGTCAAAATTACGAGGTTAGCAACATCTTGAAATTTAACAGATTCTAACATGTAGTTGCAAGTTCGATAAAAAGCATACCGGCTACATTGTTGGCAGAACCGCCGTTCAAGACCAGCGACAACAACCTTTAACGCTTTCGAATGATTTTCACAAACTCTATGCTTCTTATGATATTCTTTCGCAGACGAAAGATCAAGGTTGCACCCCTCAACTTGGCATCTCGAAACCGCCATACTCTTGTTCGATACTTTAACCTTTTTCACATTTGATACAGAGCGTGTTTTTGAATCGCTGCTAGCAAAACCGTTCTCGAAGTACGTTCTTTTACCAAGTTTTAAACCAATCGACTGATCAGAAGAGCAAACCGATGCCTCAAACGATGGAGAATTTCCATTTATCTTGTTGTTATATGTGTTGTTCTGGAAACTTCTTGAAAGATCAGACGAGAAATTCGACGATGAATTGTCGACATTAACGACCCCAGAAAGATTAAACGACCCGTCGATATCTTCTGATGATTGTACCTTCTTTGGACTTGAAACCGCAACCGCTTTTGAACCGAAAATATCATGGTTTTCCCAGTCCCACTTTGAGTTCCACTCCATATCTGGATAATGATTTCATTCAGATTTAGACATTGCAAAAAGTATGTTTTTAATGCATATTGAAAGATAAGTAAAATCTAACATTTTTTCAATAAACGGAAAGTATAAAAAGGGCCCAGTTGACCACAATATTTTTTTTTTTGAAAGGTGAACTTCTTAATGGTGACCATTGTCACATCCGCAAATCGCGGACCCTCGCCAAGAACGTGGGCCCAGATAGCAAGGCCAGCGCTGGGTTAACCAGTCTTGGGTCGAAGGCTTTCCTCCGGAAACTGTACTGCCTCTACACGAGTTGCCTCGCTAGAGTAACAGCCGGATGAAAACCGGAGTGACGCTCAGGATCAAACCCTCCTCGGTAGGTTTTTCACCATCATTGCGCACGGGTGTCCTACCCCCTTTCGCCACAAGCGGGAGTCGAACCGGTGACCTCTAGGAGGACAAACCGGCCCCCAACCACTGGGCTATGAAGGAAGGACAGTTGACCACAATATTAGCAGATGAAACATTAACATTTAACAGACTCCATTAAACAGTCTCTAATTTAGGGATCTAGTATTTAACAACAATTACACAACAAGTTAACACATAGATAATCCATTAAACCACTATTACTACCAACCCATTAATCTATAAATTAAATCCAGTGAAAATATTAATGGTCCCCAATCAGATTTACAAACTTTACACAACTGAAACAAAAAGGTGGAAATATGACACAGATTGCACTACACCAAATTGTTAATAGTTCCCCTCGTGATTTAAAAACGTCGTTTTCTGGTAAAGCAAAATGATGAAGATAACCATAAAAAAAGTTTAAAAATCATCAATTTCTTCACCCAGTAGTCAGCCACTCATCAGATCAAACGTATTACTACCAAAATCGTTAAAAAAAACTAAACTTTCTCACACAGACATAACGTCGAACACCTTATCTACACTTTCTAATTATCTTTTTCTACACCCAGACGTTAGAACTTCACAACACAAGTAAATAAACAAAATCAAAAGTGAGAAATCATCTTTGTGTTTTGCATTTCTTGATTTGTAGAATGAAATAATAAAAGGGTGATAACAGATTAACAGATTTCTTGTTTGAGAAGTTGTGAATAATAATAGAGTAATGAGAGGTTACCGATCACAGTAGTCTGCACCATTCCAGGATGAATGAAGGAAAATCTGAAGATTTTTACTTTACCAAATGAAGAAAGTTAGAGAGAGAAAGAGGAGAGAGAGAAGATAGGTTTTTTTACTACTAGGTGTGTGTATAGTGTTTTAATCATCTGCACTGAAGCTAGCTAGCTCTCAATAAAAATCTGTGGGGAAGAAGAAGACAAAATGAAAGCAATTTTTAAGAAATTGACATATTGTAATATAGTATTAGTACATAGTGTACACTAATGCTTTTAATAATGTTTTACACCATATAATATATGGATAATTGGATGTTATATATTGTATATTTTTGTAGTGTCATAATGTTTACTACTTTTAGTTGTAGCGGAAGATATAGAAGAGAAAATAAAATAGGTGATTACACATGACTGTTTTAGTTATTAGTTATTATATGGTTATCACATTGCAAAATTAATAAATAGTTAAAGTAAGGTTAGCGGTCCTTAAAAGCGTGGGTTAACGACATACTGACTCATCGTATCAGTTTTAGGAGTTTCAGTATATTATAAATATCACAAATGCACTTCAAATCAAATCTCTTTCAGTGATTATTAACTAGGGCTGGCATATCGTGTATACCCGTACACGATAAGACACGACACGATAAGATACGATACACGAAATCCCATACACGAACACGACACGATAACTTATCGTGTCCTTTTTTCAAACACGAATACGACACGATATACACGAAAATTACCTGTTAATACATGTTAATACGACTGTTCGACTGTTATACACGAAAATTACATATTAATACCTGTTAACACGAATAAAAACACGAACACAACATGCTATCTGAGAGTTACAGAGGGAGTTTAGGGTTTTATTTTTTTTTTAATTGAGTGAGGAATGAAAATAGAAAGAAATTAAGGAACCCACACGCATATGGCTGATGAGTTTTATTTAATTTAATTTCTTGTCGTGTACTAACGGATATTAACAGGTAAACAGGTATTTTACCTATTTATACACGAAAATTAACAGGTAATCTCGTGTCTACCTGTTTGGTACACGGTACATGTTAAGGCCATACACGATACCTGTTAACTTCGTATAAATTCATGTCGTGTATTCGTGTAAAATTGTCAGCCCTATCATTAACACACCAAACTACATGTTAGCATATACGTGCCACAAGAAAAATAACACCACTTAATGATTTGTGTGAGTCAAACATGTTAATGATATAAAACATACATATAAAGAACACTCGTAATTTATCAAAAGCATTTGCATGTATTTCTAACCCAAAACATTATAAAAAGCGATAGTCTTGTGAGAGACTCACCTTAGGTCACAATGGATATAATTACTACATTTAAAATCAAGCATGGCTCACTTAGCGATGCCAAAACACTAGTAAGAGATTAATCATCAAATTAACATACTAGTTACAATTTTGTGAAAGGCAATAGTAGCCTAACAAACTAGTTATGTCATATTAGTCATCAGTAGTTTTATTGGTTAAAAACGCATCAAATACACTTAAATAAACCAAGTTAAGTTTATGTGCAAAAGATCATACTCCATGACATTATCATAGTTCATGGATTAGGAGTCATAGTCCCGTTTCATATCCAAATGGTCGGTAGGCAAGGTCGGGCTTAGCTCGACTAGACTTGTTTACCCCTAAAATAATTAATTAATTGTTTGAAATATAATAACTATAAATGAGAAAAGTAAATAACTAAATCAAACAATCGAAAATAAATTAATTGAACAAATTTATATTTTTTATAAAAATAATAAGTTGATTAATTGGTTAATAAGACTTAAACAAAAGTTATAAAAAATAATGATTAAAACGGTAAAAGAAAAAAAACTGAAAATATTGTGGAAGTTCGTAAGGGCAAATTTGTCATTCTAAAAAATCTAACTAAAAATTAACAATAGTTAGTAAAAATGACAGAAAGCGTGACAATTTTATAAATAAAGAACCCTCTTAGTAAGTAATAAAGTTAAAGAACACAACTGATAAATTGACCTATAATTAAAGAACACAAACTATAATTTTCTCAATCTTATCATTGTAATATATTTGATAGTTATACTTTATATTTTACTAGGTTATGGTCCCGTGTGTTACACTGGTTGATTAATGAAAACGATATAATTTATTATTTGTAAATACTTATTATTTTTAATCTACTCTTGATAGTTTTGATTGAACATACATGATAAATTCATAAGTTGTCATTAATAACATTGAATTTCATGGGACAAACCTCTAATAACATTGAATTTCATGGGATAAACCTTCTAAAATTATAAAATAAAAAAACAAAGTCATCAAAATTCACACCAACAAAACTTGGGAAAAGTTGAATTAAAGAAAGAAATATTGGATTTTAATAATCTCAACTATTTACCGTTGGCTGTTAACAGTTCCAATTTCAAAAATAACCACTGGCTGTCCCAACTATTAACATATTGGCTTCCAATGGATCCTGACTAACAGAGCCCTAATGTTGTTAGTCTCCGATCGTCGGAAAAACGTTTTTAACCGTAAAAAGGTTCCTAAAGGTCCGATCTAAAGTTACAAAAAGGTTTGGGACGAAAATATTGAGTTTTCCGGCCAAAAACTTGAGTTTTCCGGACAAAAAGAAGTTTTCCGACGATGAACGAATTTACGGCGACCTCAATAATTGGGGCTTTTAGTAGAAAAAAGTTTCCTAAAATAAGTAATAAGGTTACAAAGAGGTTTGAGACAAAAAAAGAAGTTTTCTGGCCAAAAACGCTTTTCTGACGACCGGAGACTAACGGCGTTAGGGTTCTGTTCGTTAGGGTCCATTGGAGGCCAATATGTTAATAGTTGGGACTGCCAGTGATTATTTTTTAACAAATATATATCTATTTGTTTAGGGTAAAAGATAAAAAGATAAAATATATGGATTAAAATAACATACTTTTAACTTAAATCTTATTAACAAATATTATCTATATATCTATTTATTTAGGCGGGCAAAAATTGTTGAGATCACCTTATAGAGCGTCATATGTCCTTCATCTGATTTACTTTATTATATGTATAGATTAGAATCAAAGGTTCTCATATAATATATACTTAATAATTGTAAAGAAGTTTTTATTTAAAGATATATTTTCTTGTTATTTAGTATATAAATTATTTATATAATCCGTGTGATACATGTAGTTTTAACCTAGTATGAATTATAGATATTACATGATTATTTCAACAGTTTCCTTCAATATTATAATTATCTATTGGATGGAATTTGTCTTCATTTAAAGGATATCGTCTAACGTTAGGTTAAGTTAAATCATATTAAAATGTGATGGAAAAATATTACGCTATGCTACACACCTAACTTTTAAATGTTATTTTTTTTAACAATTTTATTTCTTGTCAATAATTTAGGGTTGATAAGATTTATATTAATTTAATTAATATTTAATAATTTAAATTAAATAATAACTATCTATAATTAAGGGTGGTCTAGAATAATGACAAGTGTCCCTCCATTAGTTTCTTTTATTATATAGTATAGATTAGAAATACTTTTATCGGTTAACTCACTCAACTTTCTAGTCATACTCCTAAATTTACACATTTATCTACCATGGACTTGAATCCTCAGAAGTCAATTTAATGATGAGATTCATATTTTCTCCACACTTTGATACCGTTAAACTATAACTCTTTTGGTATTAATTATTTCCTTTTTCAACAACAATATTTTTATATATTTATACCATACTAGTGCTAATACCCGCGAATTTCATGGTGTTGGGAAATGATATGTTTTTATTTTATTTTTATTTTTTTGAAAAAAAAATTACGTTTAAACTGATCATAAACAAACTGTACGCATGAACTTGTTTTGGAATAAATAATACGTCGTGAAATAAAAAAAAATACTTCAAATATTTTAAAAACTTTAAAATACCACTTATTATACAAAATTGATATCCACCAACTGTAAAATACCAATTTTTACCTTCAGATACCGACACCGTACCGAACTTTTTCGGTACCGGTACCAATACTCAATTTTGGCGATTTTTCAGTATAGGTATTTTCGGTACCTATATCACGCTCATCTCTACATATGGGACTTTTGAGGTTGACCTCAAAAGTGAAAAGTCAAAAAAAGTTGTATTTCTTTATACTTATTGTCCAATTTGTATCAAGAAAATGTCCAGTTTAATTTATTGTCCAATTAGTATCAAGAAACTGTACCGTTTAACTTTTGAGGTCAAATATGTTTCGACTTCTGAATAATAAGAAATCATGAACTTGTGAAGTTTTTAGAAGTGGAAGGTGGAAACTACTTTAATTTGACATTTTGAGGTCAAATATGTTTGGACCTCAGAATAATAAGAAATCAAGAACTTGTGAAGTTTTTAAGAGAAGCGAAAACTACTTTAATTTGACGGTTAGATCATGATATTAACATTCAAAGAAGCAATAAGATATAACTTTCAAAAGCCAGGTTTAGATCAACTGTTGCAAAAATGTATATGCAGTTTCACTTTTAAGGTCAACAGACCATCTTTAGAATTAAAAATAATATGAAATATGAATTTTTGATGAAAATTAAAACATAACAGTTAACATGAACTTGTAGAGTACGTAAAAGAAAAAATTGGTGCAACTTTAGTAATAAGTAGCATGTTAGACCTCAATTACAGTAGTTATAAGGTTAACCTAAAATGTCAAAAGTTCCTTTTTTTCATGTCTTTGGTCAATCCAACCCATCCAACCGTTTGTTGGTAGGTTAACTCAACCCATTCAACTGTTTGGACTCGCATTAAAAACTTACACAATTTGACCTGAACCTGTTTTGACCCGTTACCAAACTAATCCATTTTGGAAACAAAAGCAATTATGAATCTTTGATATCTAACCAAAAACAGGGCGAATAAAGTTGTTGGCTTTCTTCTACGGTCATTGTGCCCTGCTGTAACAACTGCCACTAAAATCAATAATTAGGACGATAATTAGTCAATAAGAAAACCCTAATTGAGACACCCAATTAATTCTGCACTAGCCCTAAAATTTTCAGGACAATCAGAATTAGGATCAGGACCCCTAAAACTCGAGGGGGGCAAACCCTAGTTGATAATTATCTAAAATAAAACGTAGCTATGTTCTGATTGGCTGGATTTTTGAGTCACCTAAGCTATACCCGAGCTAGGCAGCCTATGAATTAGACTGCTTAGCTTACGGACCGTAAGGGGGGTTAGGCATACGGTCCGTAAGCGAGTCTCAAAAAATCACTATAAATAGCCGACATTGGCACTTACCTGTAGAAGTTAAAACGTCGCACAAATTCTGTCTGTACGACGAGTTAGAGCAATTACAGTTCACAAAACACAGACGATCACGAGGTGCTGCCGCAATAAGGGTAATAACTCGATCGCTATTACGATTCAACGTCCGATCGATTATAACTATCCAACGATTGTCCGAGTGCTGCTCAAATTGAGCTTGTACTTTGTTATTCATTGTGATTTCAACTTGAATGTTTGAGCGCTGTTCGAATTCGGACTATGCTCTGTCATTCGTTGTGAATCCATTGAATTGTTAAGTATCGCACTTGATAATAGTTGTGAGGGTTTAATCTCGTGAATTGACATAACTGCTGAATTAGTTACTAATCCCGTTTGTGTGTGCATTGTTATTTAAATTAGGTTAGAAGGCTAATCAGTAAAATGAATGATTCACTCAGTATTTCCCCGCTGACAAAACCTTTTTCAAACCTGTTTCAGGTGATCTGGTATGAGCAAAGAAAAGTGCCGCGGAGCACTCCCAGCTTAGAAAAGTGGCTCAATGTAAATAAATAAATGAACATGTTTTGAAAATAAAGATTTCTCTGAGAAATCACATTATTGTAAATTTCGGGAATTTATCCCTAAATTATGAAACAAGCAGTTTAAATTATTGAAAGATCCTGTTTTTTTTAAAAGACTTCCGCTGTCGCTTAACTTAAATACCACGGGATTCCTGTCCCGCGGCTCCTGAAACGGGTCAAACCGGGTCGGGGGCCGTGACAGGAAAAGGTGGTATCAGAGCCACTGTTTTAAGCTTACTGATTAAGCTCACTATTTTAATTTAAGTACATAGGAAAATTTAAATTGTCATTCTGTGAATATGTGTGCATTAACTGATTAATTGTTAAAATTACAGTATGGGTAAACAAAAGATTTCTGCTATCTACCGCAAATTAGATAGTACACCTAAAGAACAGGGAACCTCTTCCTCCAAATCTCCCGTCAAGTTAGAGGAAGGAATCTTTGTCCGTAAGGCAAATTATGAAAACCCACTTACACCAGAGAAAAGGAATTTGATTATTAGGAAGGGTCAAGAGAAAAAGAAACCCCAAACCAAGAGAGTGAGGTTTAACCCGGAAATTCAGGAAATTAGCAGTAATCCACCAGGGGAAAATAACTTAGATGAAAAATGGGCAAATCTGTATCTGCTCGCTACTGTAGCAGAAAATGCAAATCTTTAAACTCTAAATCTAGAAATAAGTACTTCCCAGTAAATAAATAAATAGATCTGAGTGTGTTCTGTTTGCTGTTATGTTGTACAAATTGGTGTGCAATAAAAATGTTTATTTGTTAAACTTTGTTCCAAAGTTTTAACTTAACATTCTGTGCATTTTGCATATATACTACACAGCATGAGTGAGCTATCCGAGGTGTTTCAGAATCTCAACCCTCTATCCTGGGCCAATTGAAGTCTCCCACAACTTCACTGGTTACATTGCTGACATAGAGGAACCTATGGAATTCCAAGCTCCACCGCTGGAAAAAGCAAAACCTAAAAAGAGGAGAAGATATGTAGGGTGGTGAAAAGTGCGCAGAAGGAAACCTAGGAGACTCCCTAAAATAGAAAATCCTATGAGTGTAAGCAAAGGAAAAGAAATAGAAACCGGAGAAAGTTCCAAACCAGCAGAAATAGGGATAGACCTAAAGCAAAAGGGAATAGAAATCGGAGAAAGCTCTAAATAGCCTGAAGAAATCACATTCCAGGACGAAATAGACCGCCTACTGGATAATTGTGATGTACTAGAGCCTATCAACGATAATCTCTTTTCTTATCCTGCTACAGCCCAATTCCCAATAAACCTAGGACCAGCTATTCCAGACCCACTAGTTCACACCTGACCATTAGGCCAAATGGAGGAATGGTGGACCAATGACTGACAATTCCAAAATATAGTTAATAGTCCCTATAGTTTTCTCCCACAGTTTGATCCAGAACCTATCCCTAATCCGCCAATGAGCTATGAAAATTTAGCTGAACTACGTCAGTTTGGTGAAGAACTGATAGGCACCGGGAATAGGATCCGGGAAATGGGGGAGCAGATCTCTTGGAAGTACGACGAGAGGGAGCGTCGTTACTGAAACTGCCAGTGAACCAAAAGATAGGAGGGGTTTGGAGAAGTTTGTTTGTATTATAACTAATATAGTAAAAAACTGACTCTGTAAAATGGGCAATAAAACACTGTAAGATAAAAAAAGTGTGTATTGAAGCAGGTATAATATATAAAACAAAACAGAAGTCGAGGTATCGACAGTTTTGGCTATGCTTGCATGTTATACTAATCTATGTGTTTATCTGTGATTTTGGTATCAATAATTAGACACTAATAATTCCTATTAATGCTAATTAGCAGATGGAAAACGCTAATAGTGAACCAATTAATGAAGTAAATCAGTCCGAGCAAAATCAGGAAGATCAATATATAACTAGACAAGATATTGAGCACTTTATTGCTCAAGGGATAGCCAATGCTATTCCAGAAATTGTGGCTGCTGTTCAGAAACCTGCCGAACCACAATTAATTCCTAGTAAACGTACTCCGGAAGATAACGGCAGTAACATCATAAATGGAGGCGGCAATCATGACGATCATGATCCGCAACAGGCCCTACTCCCTAAGAGAATGAAAGCTGCAACACCTGGTTGCACTTACAAAGAATTTCTTGCCTGTAAACCCGCATAATTTGCAGGTAATGAAGGGGCAACTGCAACACTGCGTTGGTTAGAGAAAACCGAGGCAGTAATTGCAATAAGTAAATGTGCTGAGGAAGATCAAGTGATGTATGCGTCAAACTTGTTCAAAGAATGGGCGCTAGAATGGTGGAACACGGTGCTACAAGCAAAAGGAAGAAGGGTGGCCTATGCGATGAATTGGGAAGAATTTAAGAGTCTTGTCGAAAGAAAATTCTGTCCCGAATACGAGAAGGAACAAATGGCAAACAAGTTCCTGAGCCATCGTATGATAGGTGTAGACTGTCGAGGATATACTTCGACATTCTTCGAATATGCGAGAGTGGTACCTTCCCTGGCTTCGCCAGAACCGGTACTCATTTCCCGTTATATTTGGGGATTAATCGGAGAAATCCGTAACATCATTAAAGCTGCGAGACCACGCACGATTGACGATGCTGTGGAATTAGCTAATACCTTAACCGATGAACTAGTCCGCACCAGAGAAGAAGATCGCAAGAAGGAATTGGCTCAGAAGATTACCCAAGGATTTCGTGTGTGTAATAATAGCAATAAATTCAAGAAAAGAGGAACCGGGCAATACTCGTCACCTCCTTTCTGCAGAAATTGCAAAAAGAAACACTATGGACAGTGCAATATATTTTGCAACTTCTGCAAGGTAAAAGGACATCGGGAAGAAGACTGCAGAAGGAAAACTAGAATCTGTTATAACTGCGGAGAAACAGGGCATATCAAACCTGAATGTCCTAAGTTAGCCCAACCAGCAGACAATAAAACTAAAACGGCCGACGGAGTAACTAAGAAAAATGCGCGTGCATTCCAGCTGACCACTCAAGAAGCCGAACTCATTCCAGATGTGATAGCGGGTACGTTCTTAGTGCACAACGTCTATGCAAAAGTATTATTTGACTCTGGTGCAAACCAAAGTTTTATTAATACTTCATTCTGCCAAACTCTTAACCTACCTCTAACTACCCTTAGGCAGATCTTTACTGTTGAAACGGCAGATGGAAATTCTGTCAATATAGACAAGGTTTTGCAAGAAGGAAAGATAGAATTGTTAGGTCATAAGTTTTCTGCAAACCTATTACCTAAGAATTTAGCCAGATTCGATGTGGTATTAGGAATGGATTGGTTAGTCACCAACCATGCTCGAATCCTGTGTGATAAGAATTCCGTAGAAATCCGTACCCCCACAGGAGAAGTAATATTAATTTCAGGAGATAGACCTCGGAAGCCACTGAAATTCATTTCAGTAATGAAATTGGCTAGTTATTCAAGGAAACAAGAAATGGTGTATATGATTTCTGTAATCATTAACACTAAAAGTAAGGAACTCCAGGACATCCCTATAGTCTCAGAATACCCAGATGTTTTTCCAGAAGAATTACCTGGTTTACCACCTGATAGAAAAGTAGAGTTTAGAATTCATTTAATTCCAGGTACTACACCAATAGCTAAGACACCTTATCGATTAGCACCTACCGAAATGCTAGAATTGAAAAAGCAATTAGATGAATTACTAAGCAAAGGATTCATACAACCTAGTTCATCCCCTTGGGGTGCACCAGTGTTGTTTGTAAAAAAGAAAGATGGATCAATGAGAATGTGTATCGATTATAGGGAATTGAATAAAGTTACAATTAAGAACCGATACCCATTACCTAGGATTGATGATCTTTTTGATCAATTGCAAGGAGCTAGGTATTTCTCTAAGATAGACTTAAGATCAGGATATCACCAACTGAAAGTGCAAGAGGAGGACATACCTAAAATTGCTTTCAGAACTAGGTATGGTCATTATGAGTTTACAGTCATGCCCTTTGGATTAACAAATGCTCCAGCCGCATTTATGGACATGATGAATAGGATCTGTAAACCCTACTTGGATAAATTTGTAATCGTTTTCATTGACGATATACTTATTTATTCCAAAAGTCAGGAGGAACATTGTGAGCACTTGCATGCACTCTTAACCTTGTTAAGAAAGGAAAAGCTTTATGCCAAATTCTCGAAGTGTGAATTCTGGCTACAAGAAGTGCAATTTTTAGGTCATATGGTGAATCACGAAGGAATTCACGTAGATCCTGCTAAAATAGAAGCAATCACGAATTGGAAAGCTCCACGAACGGCTATGGAAATTAGAAGTTTTCTAGGCTTAGCGGGATACTATAGACGATTTATTGAGGATTTCTCTAAGATAGCTGTACCTTTGACTAAGCTAACCTGTAAGGCAGTTAAGTTCGAATGGGGAACTAAACAAGAAGAAGCCTTTAGGATTCTAAAGCACAAATTAACGAATGCTCCAATTTTAGCTTTACCCGAAGGAACCGAGGATTTTGAAGTATACCGTGATGCTTCAAAATTAGGATATGGATGTGTGTTGATGCAACACAAAAAGGTAATTGCGTATGCCTCTAGGCAATTGAAAAAGCATGAAGGGAATTACACAACTCATGACCTAGAGTTAGGAGCCATAATTTTTGCCCTTAAAATTTGGAGACATTATCTGTATGGAAGTAAGTTTACTATCTATACGGACCATAAGAGTTTAAGGTATATATTTGGGCAAAAAGAGTTAAACATGAGGCAAAGAAGGTGGATGGAAATCCTAAGTGATTACGACTGTGATATTCAATATCACGAAGGAAAAGCAAACGTAGTCGCAGACGCCTTAAGTCGTAAGTATCATGAAAAGCAAAAGCGAGTCCGTGCTCTTAGGTTAAATCTACAATTAGATTTAATGGAACAATTGAAGAAAATTCTGGGAACGGCAATCAAGGACGATGCCGAAGGAATGAAAGGTTACCTAAAGGAATTAGAACAAGGAAAAGATGGAATTTGGAGATTCCACAAGAAACGAATTTGGATACCTAAGCAAGGAGAATTAAGAAATAAGATTTTAGAAGAATCTCATAAGTCTAGGTATACTGTACATCCAGGAAATAATAAGATGTACCAAGATTTAAGAAATAATTTCTGGTGGATTGGAATGAAAAATGATATAGCCGAATACGTATCTAAGTGTCTAACCTGTTCACAAGTTAAAGCCGAACATCAGAAACCTTCAGGACTACTACAACAGTTAGAAATGCCTGTATGGAAATGGGAACTCATAACAATGGATTTTGTTACTAAGTTACCCAAAACCAGAAAAGGTAATGATGATATTTGGGTAATTGTGGATCGATTAACCAAATCAGCTCATTTTCTACCAATGAAGGAAACCTTTAGCATGGAAAAGTTAGCCAAGTTGTATGTAGATGAAGTAGTATCCTTACATGGAGTCCCACTCTCCATTGTATCAGATAGAGATAGTCGTTTTACTTCCCGTTTTTGGACAAGTTTCCAAGAGGCAATGGGAACTCGACTTAACTTAAGTACTGCATATCATCCTCAAACAGACGGACAAAGTGAAAGGACGATACAAACCCTGGAAGACATACTCCGAGCATGTGTAATTGATTTTGGTGGTAATTGGGATAGCCATTTACCATTAATTGAATTCTCCTATAACAATAGTTATCATTCGAGCATCGAATCTGCTCCATTCGAAGCACTGTATGGACGCAAGTGCAGAACTCCCGTTTGTTGGGCAGAGATAGGAGAAAGTCAGTTATCAGGTCCAGAGATTGTACAAGAGACCACAGACAAAATAACTCAAATCAAGGAAAGACTGAAGACTGCTAGAGATCGTCAGAAGAGTTATGCGGACAATCGCCGTAAGCCATTAGAATTCCAAGTCGGAGACAAAGTACTTTTGAAAGTATCTCCTTGGAAAGGAGTAGTACGATTTGGTAAGAAAGGAAAACTGAGTCCCAGATATGTTGGACCATTCCTAGTGATCCAATGAATAGGACCAGTAGCTTATCGTTTACAACTACCAGAAGAATTAGCTGGAGTACATGATGTGTTTCATGTATCCAATCTTAAGAAATGTTTATCAGACGAATCCCTGGTAGTACCTCTTCAAGATATAGAGGTAAATGAAAAGCTGAAATTCGTAGAGAAACCCTTACAAATAGAAGACCGGAAGATCAAGTTTCTCAAACACAAACGACTAGTACTAGTAAAAGTCAAATGGGAATCCAAGAGAGGACCAGAATATACTTGGGAACTGGAATCAGAGATGAAGCGAAAGTACCCTCATCTATTTCAGTAAATCTCGAGGACAAGATTCTTCTTAAGGTGGGGAGGATGTAACAACTGCCACTAAAATCAATAATTAGGACGATAATTAGTCAATAAGAAAACCCTAATTGAGACACCCAATTAATTCTGCACTAGCCCTAAAATTTTCAGGACAATCAGAATTAGGATCAGGACCCCTAAAACTCGAGGGGGGCAAACCCTAGTTGATAATTATCTAAAATAAAACGTAGCTATGTTCTGATTGGCTGGATTTTTGAGTCACCTAAGCTATACCCGAGCTAGGCAGCCTATGAATTAGACTGCTTAGCTTACGGACCGTAAGGGGGTTAGGCATACGGTCCGTAAGCGAGTCTCAAAAAATCACTATAAATAGCCGACATTGGCACTTACCTATAGAAGTTAAAACGTCGCACAAATTCTGTCTGTACGACGAGTTAGAGCAATTACAGTTCACAAAACACACACGATCACGAGGTGCTGCCGCAATCAGGGTAATAACTCGATCGCTATTACGATTCAACGTCCGATCGATTATAACTATCCAACGATTGTCCGAGTGCTGCTCAAATTGAGCTTGTACTTTGTTATTCATTGTGATTTCAACTTGAATGTTTGAGCGCTGTTCGAATTCGGACTATGCTCTGTCATTCGTTGTGAATCCATTGAATTGTTAAGTATCGCACTTGATAATAGTTGTGAGGGTTTAATCTTGTGAATTGACGTAACTGCTGAATTAGTTACTAATCCCGTTTGTGTGTGCATTGTTATTTAAATTAGGTTAGAAGGCTAATCAGTAAAGCTTATACTCTGCTCGTAAATCTACAATGTGAGACATTCTCTTTTTATCACACTGTTTTACAAAACTCCAAGTTATTTTTAAAGTTAAGTTACAGTGATTAAGTCTATGTAATCACCAAGTTACAGCCGGTATGTGGGGTTTTGTATACATTACTTATTTCCCGTCACACTTGGACAACGAGTTAGCCAAGGGGTGATCTGACCACAGTCACAGACACCATTTGGACAACGAGATAGCCAATGGGTAGTCGAGTGACAAATACTGTGGGTAGTTGGTTTGATATCAGAAACATTGTAATTCCCCTTAATACTGTAGATTATAACAAATGTGTCGTTTTCAGTAAAATGAATGATTCACTCAGTATTTCCCCGCTGACAAAACCTTTTTCAAACCTGTTTCAGGTGATCTGGTATGAGCAAAGAAAAGTGCCGCGGAGCACTCCCAGCTTAGAAAAGTGGCTCAATGTAAATAAATAAATGAACATGTTTTGAAAATAAAGATTTCCCTGAGAAATCACATTATTGTAAATTTCGGGAATTTATCCCTAAATTATGAAACAAGCAGTTAAAATTATTGAAAGATCCTGTTTTTTTTAAAAGACTTCCGCTGTCGCTTAACTTAAATACCACGGGATTCCTGTCCCGCGGCTCCTGAAACGGGTCAAACCGGGTCGGGGGCCGTGACACCTGCTAATCGTTTGAAGCGACTTCTTTATCCCTGATCAAACTCAGGTGATTAACAAACCTGTAAGGAAACAATAGATGATCTAAAAATGTAATATGAGTACTGTTTATTTGTGAGGAAGTACACACATTCACATGAATGCAAATCAGATCCATCATTTCCGATATTATAACAAAAACTTAACACTTACAATTCAAATTATATTGCAACAACTTAAAATAAAATCATGAGAACAAATGAGGTTCGTTAATCAAAATAAGACCCTACAAACAAACCGAGATTGCGCAATAACATAAATTGCTAATAGTGAATCAGCATGGAATTGAAAATGGGGATAATAAATAGGAGATTGAAACCGAACCTTATTCCATTGTGGATAGAAAGGTAGTCGAAATGGCGATGAAGATGAAGTTTAGGGTTTGTGTTCAGCCATTTGTGTAAACACAGAGTAGGTGCACCAAATAAAAACTATTCACCAAAACATTTATCCACCAAAATCAAAATCTCATCTCCAAATCGCTACCACCTGTCCCATAATTACATCAATAAAGTTTAGATTACCACTTTAAATATGGTTTTACTACATAACCATGAAGAAATTATAAACCCTAGATCAAAATTCAGGATCATAATCAACCTCAAATTATTCATATGAACTAAAATAAAGTTTACAAATAAAGAATATAGTAGTATTAGGATGTTGGTTTGATAAAATAAGTGAAATAAAAAATGACCTTTTCCTCATTTGAAATAATAGGATGTTAAAAACCATCCCCTTCCTCTTGCTAGTGTTTCTTTATAAATTGTTACCGAAAAATTGCAGCGAAGTTATTAAAAGTTGGTTAAATCTCGCAATGTTAATACTGTGAAACATATCATTATATGAGAAAAGCACATAAATTTGTTTTTGCTTACTTGAAGTCAATAATGTGACAATAAACTCATATATCCAATCCAATCGAAGACTGCATATACGTATTTAGACTTTGTAAGCTGACACACCAACTTTTTATAAAACTTGGACAAATTTTGCTCTGTTAACTCATCTGGCATACCTAATCAGGTACGGGGGTGCTGGTGCTGTAGAATATGTAAAATATTTCAGTAATCTCATTAAGGACCCAAAGTTGATACTCGACATGAAACCGATGAATGTAGTAACACGGACACCAAGTTATGATAATAATTTACATTTTAAAAATAAAGCAATTAGGAGGTTGTACCTAGGCAAGCATTAAAAGTACACTTTTGATGGCATTTAACGCACCTCGCATTATTCATTTTTTGCTAAAATAAGTTATCCGACCCATTACTAATAAAGTATAACTAAAATTGGCCCCAATATGCAAAAATTAACCCACTTAAGCTATTAGGTTCAAGCTATAATGTGACACCCCAGGAAAACCGGGAAAACCACACAACTTAACTAGCTTCCTCAGTGAGTGCCTATCAAATTTCGGGACGAAATTTCTTTCAACTTGGGGATGATGTGACAACTCGAAACTTAGAACCTTTCGTTGTACCTTGATGTAACATGCTTGAACACTATGTGACTAGTTAACTTGTCAATTTAGTAAATGTTATAAGCAAACCTCCTATGTGATTATATGTTATGTTTATATGTATGCTTGTATGTATGCGACCCGAGATACAAGAACCCGACTCGAGACCATGTGGTCTCGAGTGAACAGTAACAGTTGGGCCGGTTGGGCCGTCTAATCACACCCGAAACCCATTAGGGTGCACCATGTAGAACTAGTATATATATTACACTCCTAGTCATCTTTGCCATTTTCTTGGGCAAACCATACACACTCTCCTACGCACACACTCTCCTACTTTCTCTCTCACTAAAACCCTAGAAGCACAAACCTCCACTTCCTCATTCTCGGATCTAATCGGTTAACACTAGAGTCTTCGGTTCAAGCTTGGAATCGGCATTTGGAGTTCACCCTTCCTATCCCCTAACCGGTTAGTGATTCATGTTGTGTTTTGTGTTTGGGTTGATGATTATGATAATATGTTTGCTTGCTAAGTTTATACATGATTAAAGGTGTGGATGTGTAATGATGTAGGTTAGTGCTGCATGCTAGGTATTTATTTTGTATGATGATGTTATGTATATGATGTATTCGGCTAACATGCTTTGATTCGGATATATTGCACAATGAGCTCATGATATCTTGTGTTTAAATGAGGTTTAAACCACTTATTGTTAATGTTCATGAAACCGGCTTGCATATATACTAGATAATGTCATGTAATCGGTGTTATGTGATGATTGAAACCATTAGATGATTATGTTTAAGTGTTTTGATTGTTGTTCATGTTATGACCGTGATTAACGCTAAAAACCCTAAAATATGATGAACAAGGTTGATGATCAACATGAACATGACTTGAATATATGAAGAACTTGTTGAGTATGATATGAATGTGTTATGAACATTTGAACTCTGATTGTTTGATCCATTTTGGTTAATAATTAGACAAGAAAACATGTTTAGTGGATAGTACACAATTGTTGCATGAAATCAAAACTCTATTGGATAGTACACTGTGCAGAATCAGCAGGTGCTGGGAGTCGAGACACCTGATTTCGAACTCGAGACCATGAACATGACAACTCGAGAACATAGATTGCGACACAGGTTGCGAGTCGAGAACCCCTAGTCTCGACTCGAGACCACACATGACCATCACACAAACATCATGACCCGAGACCATGCTTGCGAGTCCGGTTGCGACTCGAGACCAATACATGCATGACCCGAAACCACCTCGGTTGCGACTTGAGATCTTGTAAGCTACACTCGAGACCGCACAGTCTCGACTAGAGACCGCACAGTCTCGACTCGAGACCATATACATGTACACACTATTTGGACTTCCACACTGCTACGGGTTTGGGTAGTTGGGCCGGACTTATGGGCTTCTTGTGTTACTGTTGAATGCGTATTTTGGGCTTGCGTGCTATTACGAGACCAACTGTTTGGGTCACACTTAGACTTTGGTTATTACATGAATGTTACTGTGGAACTCGTTGCGAACTGTTGTTGAACTGCCATGCTAGATATGTATGCCATGATTGTTACTTGTGTACAATACGTGTAGAACATACGTGCACTACTTGGATACAAACCTGACTCGAATGGTATCTATGTTAGGACGTAGTTGACCACTTACAACTTGATTGACTTTTCTGTGTATCTGCCGAGCAAACCAAGGTGAGTTCACACCCTCTACAAAGCATGGGATTCCCTGGGTTGGGAATGGGGTTAAGGAACGTAGATTCCTCGTCCTCCTTGGATAGGACAGCAATGATTCAGGAATGTAATTCCTCGTCCTCACGGACAGATAACTCGTACTAGACCAAAACTCTATCACGAAGTCCCTCCTTTTATATCGACTTAATCGCCGGGCCAATGGCGAGCGGGTCATTAGTTAGATAGCGCTATTTAGGTCTGACAAACCTCACACCGTGCCGCAGAGGACGGGCGTGAACTAATGGATCTGGGGCACGTCAATGATGATAGACATTGACAGTTTCAGGGCACATAAACATGACTACAGTCAGCAGTCGATATGGTAACGAGTCTAGTGTATACATGGGGTAGCCCCCACGGCCGAAATGCCAGATAACTAGTACGGGGTAGCCCCCACGGCTGGATTGCCAGAGTAACCGGGAATAAACAAATCACGTTTTCAACTATGGGGTAACCCCCACGGCAGGTTGCCAGATAAGGGAAACTGTTTTCGAAACAAACTAAAACGAACACCCAACTGTGAACTCACTCAACTAGTTGTTGACTCGTTACTACATGCTTTGCAGGACCATAGGTACTTAGCTGGAGCTTGCACGGAGGAGAGTCGTTGTGGGACATGGATAGCTGCATGCCATGTTAAACTTGGAAACAATTGAACTTATGTTTTTGTTTTAAATCTTATGCTTCCGCTTGCAACTTAAACTATGTTTTGTTTGAACACCAATTGTATTGGTTGGATTTTATAATTACTTATATGCCTGTTCAATATGATTGGTGGTTGGATCCTGGTCAGTCACTCCTCCAAGCGGTAGTACTCCGCAGGTGGATTTTGGGGGTGTGACATATAACCCAAATTGACCCGTCATGAAATAGAAACCCTTCTCACATGTCTCATTCTTTGTTAGTAAAAGGCTATTTAAGCCGTAAAGAGAAGTATAAACCAAAGTGGTCTTTTCTTTTTGCATTTTAGAACAATTAATTTTTTTTTCAATAATAGATTTATAATGATTGAAACTTAATGCTCAACCAATATTAATTAAAAAAAGACTTACTGTTGCAGCTTGAACTGAAGGTGATTCGTTGAGATCAAATGGATTTAATGACTTTGATGGATGTACAAAAGGTGGCACATGCTGCTACAATTAAAAAACACAATTAATTTTCACACCACTACTTCTAATCATACTAAAAACTAACAAATTATATCAACAAATGTTTGTAACAAACTTAAATTAGAAATGACAATAAAGTAATCTTAAACATGTATTTTCAAGGATGGATATAGCATTATCATTGTACATGTCCTACATCAGGTAAATAATATATAGTGATGATAACATAATTCAAAAGTTGAAAGACGTAAAGAAAACCACATTTATTTCTCAACAGATTGAAACTTATTAACACAAACAAAGTTATCAGCACACGCTTTGTATTGGCGAGATCTCAAACTTTAACACCAACGATTTCAACACCCAATTAAAGAAGCTTGCAACTTTAGGTTGTTAACAAACAAATTTAGCTAATTAGAAAATCCAGAAAACTTCGTACAAATTGTCTAACAAATTACATAATTAAAAATGACCTAATTTGGAACATATTACAATACCTGGCTTGAAAAAAAACAAAAGAACAGAACTCAAAATGTGTCATTTTAGCAACAATTATAGAGGCTATCACAACATCAAATCAAGAACAACATGGATACCAAACCATCAAAATAGCAATAAGACAACATTATTGAAACAAACATGAATGTTTAAAACCCTAATTGCGATACAATCGACCAAATATTTTCGCAATATAAAAACAAAATCTAATACACGGAGGTAAAAATCAGAATAATATATCATTCAAACGCCATAAAAATTTATTAAAATTTATTATCAAAATCAAATTTGTAACTTATTTCCAAATTTATAGATTTAAGTTCAAATTTTAAGATTTTATTAGTTCCTAGTTTGTAATACTTCCAAAAAAAATCCCAATCACATTAATTTCAAAGTTCCCACATTTTATTAGAAGTTAAATTTCTAACTTATTTCCAAATTTATAGATATAAGTTCAAATTTTTAAAAAATTAAGATTTCATTGGTTTCTAATTTATGATGCTTTCCAAAAATTTTCTTAATCACATCAATTTCAAATTTCTCATATTTTTATGATCGAAATAAACCAAATTAATTCACTACAATTTGGGAAACCTTGAATATAAAAATCCGAGCTCTAGTAAACAAACTTGGTAGTTTGAGCAAACCGCCTATTTATATATTTATTTTACTTATGTATACATGTACAGTTATTTAATACAAACAAATTTTAAGTTGACAAGTGCAATAAATCATGTAAACACATCCTATCTCTCCCATTACATATTATAAGCACGACACACATATTGAAAAAATTCGTATCTTTTATCTAATAAATGATTCTATAAAATGCATGTGTTGAAACCACATTCTCCCCCACACAACTTTTCCCGCTCAAGTATCATATCAGTTATATATTTGATTCCTATTAAATTTATTATCAAAATCAAATTTGAAACTTATTTCCAAATTTATAGATATAAGTTCAAATTTTAAAAATTTTAAAATTTCATTAGTTTCTAGTTTGTGATACTTTTTCAAAAAAAAATCTCAATCACATTAATTTCAAATTTCTGACATTTTATTGGAAATTAAATTTGAAACTCATTTCCAAATTTATAGATACAAGTTCTAATTTTAAAATTTTTAAGATTTCATTAGTTCTTAGTTTGTGATACTTTTCATAAAAAAAAATTCTTTATCATATTAATTTCAAATTTCTCAAATTTTTTAGATAGAAATTCAAAATTTTATAATCTTAAGATTTCATTGTTTCCTAATTTGTGATACTTTCCAAACATTTTATTAGAAATCAAATTTGTAACTTATTTTTCCAATTTTATAGATATATGTTTAAATTTTCAAATTTTAAAATTTCATTGGTTCCTAATTTTGCGATACTTTCCAAAAAAAATTTCTCAATCACATTAATTTCAAATTTCTCGCATTTTATTAGAAAATTATTTATTAGTTATTTCAAATTAAAAAAATTTAAGATTTTATTACTTCTTAGTTTGTGATACTTCCAGAAAAAAAAAATGTCAATCACATTAATTTTAAATTTCTCACATTTTATTTGAAATCAAATTTTGTAACTTATTTCCAAATTTATAGATATAAGTTCTAATTTTAAAAAAATTAAGATTTCATTAGTTCTTAGTTTGTGATAGTTTCTAGAAAAAAAAATTCTCAATCGCATTAATTTCAAATTTCTCACATTTTATTAGAAATAAAATTTGTAACTTGTTTCTAAATATATAAATAGATGTTCAAATTTTTAAAAATTTAAGATTTTATTGATTCCTAATTTGTGATACTTTACAAACATTTTATAGAAATCAAATTTGTAACTTATTTCCAATTTTATAGATATAAGTTCAAATTTTTAAATTTAAGATTTCATTGGTTCCTAATTTGTGATACTTTCCAAAAAAAACCCTAATCTGATAATACTGTGGATTAAATTTCAAATCAAGAATCATTTCGTACATCAAATTAAATATCATCCCTAAATTCATACATCAAATCATTACATATGCAACACACATTAAAACAAAAACAAAATAATAAAAAAACCTAAAATTCAAAATTGGGAATAAGCAAATCAAATAACATTAATCGGTTATTCAGAACCAACTAAACGATTAAAATCTCAAACAAACAAAGATTCACACTGGTGTAACAAAACAAAACAAATCCTAGATAATATTCGGACCTGCAAAACCCAAAATTGATGAACAATCGATGCTAATTGGAACAAATTACCGTAATTGAACATGAAGATTACAGTCTAGATTAAAGAAATGAATATATATTGCAAGAATTGAGGGATTAATTAAAGAAAAAAGTGGAAAACTGACCAAAAAAGGGGGTTTCTCTCTCCAAAATATTGATTGGCCTAAGAAAATGGCGCTGATGATTTGGATCGGCGACGGCGACTTTCCGATCCAGCCACCAAACAGTCTCTCTAGAATCATACATTGTTGTTGATGACATTTGAGTGTAAAAGATGTAAATAGGTCGAAGATGTCAAACCCTAGGGCATGAAGAATGAAAAACAACTTAATGAACAATCTAAACGAAGATTGACAGTTATAGAATGATGAAATCAACATGTTTAATCGAAAATATTCATGATCTAACCTTGATTTGGAGCGATGATGATAGGATCTCTAAATGTAACGCCCGGCTCTTTTGTACTTTCCATTTATAGAAAGTTTTGTTCGTATTTCTATTTTTGGAAACCTTGTATTCTTGTAATCGTTCCTTTCGTTGTAATCATTATCAAACCGAGACTTGGATCATTAATGAAACTTGTATTTTGTTACATTATTGTTGTACACACTCTATGTATGCTCGTATGTTCGACTTCGTGAATCAATCAATGTCTAATCGTTATTCTTGGAAACTATGTGCAAAACTTGTAATTAATCTAAACTTATGCATTGAACGTCTTTTGAACGAGAACGATACTTGGTTATGACATTTATACGCTTAAACATACTTGGTTACGATCATCATGCTTAACTACACCTTATACTATGCTTTTATATCAAAACAAGTCCCTAAACTATCAAAAATGCACCTAATAGACTCAAGCATAAACTTCAGGGGGGTAAAATGCAAAGTTATGGAACTTGCCGGCACTAGGGCGCCGCGTGACGCGAGGGTCCTAGACGTCACGCGAGCCCCTTGTTTCGGCAGAATGTGTGTTTCCTTGAGCTGCATGCACGAAATCCCATTAATCTTATTCACCCAATCACCTTTAATCCACCTCTAATCACCTCCAATCACCTTCTAACTCTTCCATTATAAATACCCACCTTCTCCAACCCCTTTGACACTTTCACAACTCTCTAATCTTCACAAATTCACTCTCAATCTGCAGTAAATCTGAGTTTTGGACAGATTATTGTATCTTCACAAAAGTGAGTGTAACATGCTCATTTCTTAACCAAACTACTTGGTTCTTCTTTCTAATGCTTTGTTATGTTCTTGGGTTTGAATCCTTGGTTTTTCCTTGGAAGAATCATGCTTGGATTTGCCCTAAAATGGACTAAAACTTTCTGTTTTGTTTAATATTAATCAACAACTCGTTATTTCCTATCCAACTTGTGTCTAACACATCTCACACCAATGTCCTAATGCTTACAACCTCTCTTATGGTTGGTTAAGCTTAAAAACATGGTTGAGACACTTAAATCATAGGTTAAAACCTCACAAACCTTCTGTTTTAATTAGGGTTTTACCCACAAGTGGTGTTCAAGTGTGAAACTTGATGTATGTGTGATGGTTGGTTTAGCCTAGGCTATCCCTTCATAAGAATCCACTCATTACTTGATGTTTTTCTATAGATTAGTTGTTGTTATTACCTTAATACTTGTATGTTCATGACCCTCCTTGTTGTTTATAACAACAAGTGTAGTGGTGAACAATAGAGGTGCCTAAATGGAAGCTTGTTCTTCCTACCTCATGTATGTATTCTATGACACAAAGAGGTACCTAAATGGAGACATTAATCTCCTACCTCATGCTTGAATTATAAGACTTGTAAACTATATAATATCTAAGTTATTCTATATGTATACATCTAAGTAACTAAGACTTGATGATGACTTAATAGTTATTTGTTAAGTGGACGTTACATCATCTATGACCATGCCCTTGTTACGACTCTAATGGATCTTAGAATCCATGAAATCATACCAACTCTTTTGAGTTTCAATAGTGTCAAGAACAAGAGTTATGTGTACAAGATGATTATTTTCACCTATGTTACTTTCTATATATTTTAAAAACTCCGAATCTATAATCTTCCGTTATACGCCAAACTCACACACCTACGTTTCCTTGTGTAGAAGGACAAGGTGCTCCGAACTAATTCATCTACAAACTTGCTCTCGGAACTTCAAGTCACCACTTGTAAACCGTGAGTATACTCGAACCCATTTTTACTTTTAACACTTTGGGTGCAACATGTATTCTATATTAAACGCACATGACACTTGAAACTTACTCTATCCATTTAAACATGAAACATGAAACTTGTGAATCTTGAGACTATTTTGTGCTATGTGAACGTTTAATTCTTGTGTGTAGTTCCGCCTTAACAATAGTAGCGCTATAGGAGTAATGCACCTCCCCGTTAGTCTTTGGGGTATTGTTAGGAGGAGACATATCAACCTCCCGTGAAACTTTGGGTTAGGTACTTTAACGCATTGGGAAACTTGGGCTATCACTTGGACTACGTAAACTAGCATGATTGAAACTATTTTATTATGTTCATGTTGGATATGAGTTTTATTCTAATATGCTATGTAAACAAACTTGTATACTCGCTCTTTGCTTTTGCATTGAACTCTATTTTAATACATGTTGCAGGTTGATTATTGAAGTATGGATGAATGATGAAACAAGTTAGGGTGGACTAGATACACACCTAGATTAATCTATCATTTTGTTTGTTATGTTATGTTATGAAACAAAGTTGTTATTTCCTTTTGAATTATGTATGACATTTAGTTTTGAAATGAAATTTTAATTTAATTAAATATTGTCACATAGTGTTATGACGTCTCTAGCAATCTATACACACTTCGTCTCATCCCGATGTTTCCGCCATCGGTTGGGATGTGACACTAAAGATCTGAAGGAGAATGGAAGTTTAGAAAACCCTGATTTCTAAACGAAAATGTGAGGGAAGTGAGGATTTGAGACGGGTTATATGTATTTATATGGAAACATTTTTATGACCCATTAGGAAAACGGGTCCACCTAACCCGTGCACCAAAGGTAATTTTTGTGTTTTTAGGCGGGAAAACAGAAAATAGAGGCCCTAGATGGATGCCATGTGTCCCTAGGTATGGCTTTTATTAGGTTGTATAGATAAAGTTGCACTTGTAAAAGTTTCAATTCACACTATTTTTAAGACACAAACACTAGTACATGATCAAAAGTTAACTTAGTATTTAATTTTTTAACACTAGTAATTGATTATATAGTTAAAGAATATAAAACCATCTATATTTAATTTTTTTTTTAACGGCAAAACTTCTATTTAAAAAATAGAAACCGGGCCAGCTAGTAACCACAAATGTTAAATTCTAACCATCTAGACCAAACAATATTACAAAATTTTGTTCTACTCGTAATCCACAGAAAAGCGTTTTCTTTTATAAGTTCCGCCGTTCTAATAAAATGCACCTGGTTATTGTTGAAAACCTTCACGTTTTGCGCCCTCAGTATCTCCCAAATGGTAATCATAAGTATGGCTTCGACGAGCTTCTCCAGTCTTTCGAACCTCTTTGATTTGCCATCAAATCCAATAGCTCTTAAACTGATAAAACCGTTATGAGGAAAGGGATTCTGAGCCACACAAAAATTGCCCACCAAACCGCCTTTGCAGGCCAACACTCCCACCGAATATGCTGTGACGACTCATATCTAAACCCGCACCGATCACACTTAATACTAGCAATATATTTAATTGATTATATAGTAAAGATAATATACAATCCACCAAAAATTGAGTATTGATATATGGTCCCCTGCCCCCTCAAAGGCATCAAGGTGTAATTATGTACATGCGACTTTGAAAACACAAAAGAATCGCAGGATTTTGAAGTTAAACACATGTAATGATTTTTCTTTTCTCAAGTGAATATTGACTTTTCTTTTCTTTTTCGACCTTTTCCTTTCTTTTTCTAAAAAGTAATTGATATCAATAATCATAAAATATTAAAAAGTAATTAATATCAATAATCATAAAATATTGAGGTTCGAAGATTCGCACGCCAAATTATTTAATCAACAACTTGCATACAGTTGACAGTTACCAAGTAATTATATTATAATATTGATGAAATTTATTTAACCAGTAACGCACCCAAGAATTCTTTTCATGGGAGGCGGAAAATTTTGGGGTCAGTCATCTATCGCTATATAATAAATTTTTTGGTCCAGTCTGGTTCAGTTTGGGTCAGAGCGAGTCGGGTCATACAAAAAAAGGATAACCAAACTAAAATTTATATAATCAACAACAGTATGTCAAACATTACTACAAATGCATAATGAAAATCTAATTTATCTAAAGTAGTTCTATACGTGTTTTAACGTTTTAAAATCTAGCCATAACCAATGTTCTAAACTAGGTTGTCGTCTTCCTCTAGGCTCTATCTTCTTTCTTTCTATCTATCTTTAACTATGCTAAACCATCATCGCCGAAAAACAAACCATCATGTATTGTATATCTCATCTCTTCTCTTCCACACAAATATAAAACAACACACTACACTATTAGTACCCTCTAATATCTATTATATTATCAAAAAAAAAAAATTAATTTGTAAATCCACACACGTAGATCGTAAACATCTGTAGGAAATACTAACATTATCCAAATGTTTATAACTAACAAAATATATTCTAATAAAATAATTATAATCAATCAATCAATCTTGATCTTTACAAAATTTAAAACAAAGATTTAGTATTACTTTACTTCTATACTAATAATTATAAAAAAATGTTCAAGAAAAAAAGTTTAACCTAATGCATTGTGAATTAAAATGCGATACTTTGTGTCAGATTTTTTTCGTAAGTTGTATTGATTTATTGATATTTTTAGATATTATAATAACAATATCTAGTACAAAAAATAGGACTCGTTGAGGACATGATGAAAATGTATGTTAGCAAGAATCATATCGAATTAAAATAACGTATTATATTAAATAGCTAGGTTTGTAAAACAAACATTCTTAATTTCTTATAAGCTTTAAAGGCAAAAGAAAGGGTTATATAAAATATATATGTATCACATACGAGTTACATATGTATATATGGCTTACGAGCTACATATATCATATATGTATCTCGCGACCTAAAAGTAGGTTTATTTAGTGTTAGAAAAGATTAGTAACATATAGAAAGAATGAAAAAAAAAACATCGAAGAGGAGCGACGTGGGTGATTAAGGAGGAGGCAAAGTTTTTTGAATTTTTTAGATTTTTTTAGAATTGTTTTGATTTTTTTTTATTTGAGTTAAATGTCATTTTAGTCCCTGTGGTTTGGGTCATTTCGCCAGTTACATTCTTAATTTCTTATAAGCTTTAAAGGCAAAAGAAAGGGTTATATAAAATATATATGTATCACATACGAGTTACATACGTATATATGGCTTACAAGCTACATATATCATATATGTATCTCGCGACCTAAAAGTAGGTTTATTTAGTGTTAGAAAAGATTAGTAACATATAGAAAGAATGAAAAAAAACATCGAAGAGGAGCGACGTGGGTGATTAAGGAGGAGGCAAAGTTTTTTGAATTTTTTAGAATTGTTTTGATTTTTTTATTTGAGTTAAATGCCATTTTAGTCCATGTGGTTTGGGTCATTTCGCCAGTTTAGTCCAAAGGTTTGAAACGTTGCCATTTTAGTCCAAATAGTTTCAAACGTTGCCGTCTTAGTCCACTGAGTTAACTTTATCCACTTTTTCTATTAACAAGAAAGGCGATTCGTTCATTTTATATGTAATTATGTTAACTAGAAGGGCAATTCGACCATATAAAATGACCGAATTGTCATTCTTGTTAACAGAAAAAATGGATGAAGTTAACCCTAGTCGACTAAAATGGCAACCTTTGAAATTATTTGGACTAAAATGACAATGTTTCAAACCTTTGGACTAAACTACCAAAATAACCAAACCACAGGGACTAAAATGGCATTTAACTCTTTTTATTTTTATGATTTTTTTTAATTTTTTAGAGTTTTTGTATTATATTAGAGTAAATTGCTAAAATCGTAGCTGAGGTTTGGACATGTTTGCTAGTTTCATCCAAAACAATTTTTTGTACCATATCATCCTTCACTTTTGAGATTTTTTTTCATTTTCATCCGAACGTCTAATTTTTTTATCATCCTTGAGGTTCGGGAATTTTTGTTATTTTCATCCAAATGTTTGACAGAAAAAAAAATAAAGCAACTTAGACGTTTGGATGAAAAAGACAAAAAATCACAAAAGTGAAGGCTTATTTGGTACAAAAAAGTTGTTTTGGATGAAACTGACAAACATGTTCAAACCCCATGGACGATTTTGGCAATTTACTCTATATTTTTTAATATGGATCGATCCGGATAGTGATTCGTCCATTTAAAATTATTTGGATATGGATCGGATCACGATCCATTATATCGGATAATGGATCAGATTATGATCCATTTAAGTTGGATCATTAATGGATCGGATTATGATCCAATCCATATCCATCTATTAAGAGGCCTACCTCCTAGCACTTTTGTCTAAGGAGATAATATTTAAGGAGAGCGATCTTCCTTATATATCACTTTAAGATTTTAAGGTTTGTTTCTCTTACGAGGACAAGTTCTCACTCTTTCTACCTTTTTCCCTTCTAATTTCCGTAGCTTTCACAATTTCAAACACACAACTTTAAGTATTGATATTATATTCATCTTAGCTTCGTTTTGGACATGCTTAGATTTGTTACAAACCTATCACATAGTAAAACACAAAACCAATAAATCACATTTATACTAATCGCATTTACATATAACTATTTGTGTCCAAAGATAAATAAAAAACACATATACAAATATACATTCACCATTTTTTTCCAATAATCCAAGTCACGTTTACTAGTCATTAACTATATCTTCGTCTATTTATATTCTTGTTAAAAAGTTTTGACCGAGAGTTTTGAGGATCGACATGGCTTGGCTTAAACATGGATTTGTTCCCAAAATATACGCCAGTGTTTTATGGGAGGGAGATAAGCAGGCATGCATGCTTTGTTTGGTCAATTAATTATACTTAATGATGTGGATTAACATTAAACAATTATTTTTTCAAGCAATTTGACACGCTCAACTACCTATGTTGTGCAGATTAAGGTTAATCAGGACCACCGACCATGAGTTAACTTAAAAATAACATGGTTCCAGTCTAGGAGATAGATCTAAGAGTAAATATAAAAAATGTCTACTTATTGATTCGACTTGTCCATTAATGTTAACTTTTACTAATAAACTAGCAATAACACTCGTGCTCGTTGTACCGCAGGCACATCGCAAATATTGAATGGATCAATTCAAATGCTATGTGATGCGTTAACCATATGAAAACGCACGTTTGGAAGTATCCGACCGAACTTAATGTGACCTATATAAGCATTGCGATTGGATTAAAACGTAAAGTAAATCTAGTTTATATCGTACAATCATAACGTATTATATGTGTCCCAACTCATACAAGAAAACATCAATGGGTATAAAGGAAAAAACCGACATGTGTAATCAAAAGCGATTAATTGCAGCTTTTGAAAAAAAAGGGGAAAAGCACAATTTGACTCTGTTAGATTGGAAACAAAATTTACGAAACATACATAAAAAGACGAAAACATATTATATTTGACCTGACTCGTTTTCCAAAAAAGTTTACGTTGAAATGTAGAACAACTCGAATTTATACCAAAACGTACATATAACATGAACTTAAAAATTGTTTTTTTAAACAAAAACATATTATATCTGAGTTGACTCGTTTCCAGAAAAAGTTTACGTCGAAATGTAGAGCAAATCGAATTTTTACCGACACGTACATAAAAACATGCACGCAAAATTTAGTTTTTTGATTAAGGATACATAGAATTAAACTCGAAAATATTATTAGTAAAAAACTTAATAGATTAAAAATGTTCGTAAAACCGTGCCAAGTAGTACCAATGTCACGTCACTGCTACCGACCACCAACATCGGAAAAACTCGTAAAACTAAAATAAATATAAAAGGACAAAATAACACCGGACGAAAAGCAGACGTAAAATAGAAAAGAATAAATAATTCGATCTAGGACTTGCGCATTGCGACAAATTTGTCAAACAGGGAGAGACAGACGTTTTGCGACGGGCCTGTCAAAAGGGAAAAATATACAAAAAAACGTTGAACCCCACACGCACGTTGTTGTGTGTTAACTCGTAAAATTTAGAACGAAACGTAAACGAAAAAACTTGCGAAAGATGAAAAGTACGGGGGATCAAAGTTGAAAATAAAAAAATGTTGGGGTTAAATTGCAAAAAGATGAAAAACTTTAGGTTAAAAGTTAAAAAATCATAGGGGTTAAAATGCAAATAGTGAAATTCTTTGTGTTAGAAGTAAAATATTACAATTTTTTTTTGAAAACTCTCAATGCATGAGATACAACATCATTAAGCAACAACTTGTTGCTAATTTATAATATCGAAATATATCTATACTATATAATAAAAGAAACCACTTTCGGGACACTTGTCATCATATTAGGCCATCTCTTATAGATAATTAGAGAAAAATGCCTGGATAGTCCCTGTGGTTTCGTCTTTTTTCACCTATAGTCCCCAACTTTCTAAAATTACCTGAATAGTCCCCAAGTTTTTATTTTTTGTTCCCGAATAGTCCCTGGGTCTAACTTCAGTTTGTTTTCTCTGTTAAGAGGTTGTGAAATGACAAAAATACTCTTTTCTTAAAAAGGCCAAACCATAGGGACTATCCGGGCATCTTCTTCATTTTTATTTATAAAACCCACCACCACACTTCATCTTCAACCTCCACCCACCATCACCTTCCTTCGCCGTAAAAATAAGTCACTGCCGCCCCGCAGACGGCGGCGCCTCTGTCATCGTTGTTCCTCTTTCCCGATGCGCCGGAAAAACCCTAGGCCCCATCACTCATTTCCCTCTCAAAACTTCATCTCTGCAATCTCAGAACACAAACCATATGAACCAGAATCTTGTCTTCCCCTTCTCACTTTGAGCTCTTCCAAATCACACCTGCACATTATCTGCCTCATTCACTCCAAATCACACCTCCATAACCATGGCCGGCGTCGGTTAACTGGCCGACGAAACACCCACACTCGACACCAGACTCCACTACCCCGTTCCTCACTCAAGTGTAGCCGACAGCCCCCCTCCCCCCCACACCCACTGTACAGATCGGAGAAAGATAGGAAGAGAGGAGAGACAGAGACGTCGGAGGGGGGAGGATAATGGCGGACGACGATAGAGCTCCACCGCTGATTTGATGACGGTTAAACATTTTTTTTTCTTTTACAAACACCTCCAACTGCTGACGTCGAGAGAGAGAAAGAACCGAGAAGGAGAGGTGGTGCATACCTTTCAGAAACAGATGAAGATCTTCTCACCGACAAAACCCTCTTCACTGCTGTCGCAGTGTTCTTCCTGTGTTGTGTTGTTTCTCAATCTTGAATCTGCTGCTTGCATCAGTTGTTGTACCTTGAGATGTTGCTGACTGGTTTATTTTCAGGTTTTCCATGGACAAGTGTTCATCTTGTTCTTGGTTGCCTGAATAGTGATTGTAATCATAATCATCATCATTATATAGTATTGGGGTGTTGGAGTTTTTATTGTTTGATCTAAGAAATATGGAGATTTTGAGTTGTTGTTGGTGTTCATAAGGTTTATCTTTAAATTCCTCTTCATTTTCATAGATGTGGAAGCAGAGACAATGGTGGTGTGTCCCTATGGTTTGGCTTTTTTAAGAAAAGGGTATTTTTGTCATTTCACACTCTCTGAACAGAGAAAACAAACTGAAGTTAAACTCAGGGACTATCCGGGAACAAAAAATGAAAACTTGGGGACTATTCAGGTAATTTTAGAAAGTTGAGGACTATCGGTGAAAAAAGGCGAAACCACAGGGACTATCCGGGCATTTTTCTCAGATAATTATTATTTTAATTTAACCTCTTCTAATTAATTATAGATAACCCTCCTACTAAATATTATTTAATTTAATATCTTATATTATAGATAACCCTCCTATTAAATATTATTAGTTTAATATCTTATGGATAATTATTATTTAGTTTAATCTCCTTCTCATTTATAATAGAGTAAATTATGATTTTGACCCCTATGGTTATATCACTTTTACCCTTTTAGCCCAAAAAGAAATTTTTTAACATCTGAGCACCCAACGTCTTTTTTTCTAACCCTTTTGGCCCCTAACACTAACCTCATCCATTTACTTTTAGGGGCCAAAAAGGTTAGAAAAAAAAACGTTGGGGGCTCAGATGTTAAAAGATTCTTTTTTGGACCAAAAGGGTAAAAGTGATATAACCACATGGGCCAAAATCGTAATTTACTCTTTATAATATTATTTATTTGAATTAATTATATTTGAACGTTTTGTTTAGTTTGGTATCAAATAGATTTTACGAAACTTAAAATAAAATTAACTAATATTATTTATCATTTATACATTTACGTAGTTTTAAATAAAGAGTCAAATTTATTGAGACTTCGTCAACAAATTTTGCAACAACAGAATAATCTATTTTTATCACAAAAACCAAACTTTGTATTAATATGTTAACTATTTTTATTTTCACTATACAAAATTGCATTTACTCGACCCATGTAATACATGAGGATTTTTGAGATATAACTTTTTTATTATTTGATATATAAAATTAGATTTATTCAATTCGTACAATACATGAGGTTTTTTAAGAATGTATATTTTTTTATTATTTAGTACAGAAAATTACATTTATTCAAACCGTGTAATGCGCATATTTTTAAAGATGTATTTTTTTTATTATTTGGTATATAAAATTACATTTATTCAACCCGTGTAATACATGGGTTTTTTAAAGATATATATTTTTTTATTATTTGGTATATATAATTACATTTATTCAACTCCGTGTAATACACGGGGTTATAACCTAGTTAGATAATATTAGAAAGATTTTCTTTATGTTTTTCTTATAAAGCTATATTCGCTGTGCAATTTTTTTCGTGATTTGTTAGCTTTCGAACACTAGCACACCTTTTATTTGTTTTTTAGTACACCAAATCTTTCTAGATTTTGGAATTTTAAGAGCATAGAGTTCCTTAACATTGTATTTATAAAAACAACTTTTATGAATCCAGAAAATAAACTGGATTCATAATGTTATGGTTGTAGGGGCAATATTTTATTGTAACATATGTATAATCTTAATTAGGGCCATCTTTAAACATGTTAAAAAAAAATTAAGCCGTCGGCATGTTATAAAACTAGGACCTATCTACCCTATTATACTAAGTTTCATTCAATACTATACCAAGTTTCATTAAGTTAAACTTGATTCATAATATTATGGTTGTAGGGGTAATATTTTATTGTAACATATGTATAATGCTAATTATGGCCGTATCTTAGAACGTTAAAAAAAACTTAGGCCATCGGCAAGTTAAAAAAAAACTGGGCCTTATCAACCCTATTGTTATGGGTCATTTTCTAAGCGTACGTATCCTGACCAATATTCTACCTTTGTTTGTTTATTTGTGACCAGGATACTGGAAGAGGATATCGCTAACTTCTTGGGTGATATCCTGAGATTCATTAATTAACCACGTGCAGGTTAAAGGCTGAGACTTACTAACGGCCAAGAGGAGTTCTTCTCCTCAGGACTCGGACGAGTTTGTTGAAGAAGAGACGTTGAGCCCGAAAGACCAGGTCTACAACGTTCGATGAAGGAATATTCGGTGGATCCCGCAAGTTTAGGATAGTTTGTTGATTTATCTTTACTATAAATGGATGTGGCGGATCAGTTTAAGGCACACAATCTTTTCACTAACACTCTCGTACACTCTTGCTCTCTAGATTACTGCAGTCACCACACTTGTATCCAACTCACGTTGTAACACTTAGTTGATCCGCACCACATCCTGCACTGTATCCTGATATTTGAAGTAATAGAAGAACAAGGCAGCTGCGATTGTCAGCTCCCGAGGTTTTATGCCGGCGATCTAGATTGATCAAGGGCTTTCCTCGTACATCTCGTGTCATTTACTTTACTTTTTTGCTCATTGTTTGATCACAGATACGACTCTATATCCTGAGCCGTATCCTGAAACTGTTTTTACAAATAACTCAATTGACATATTTTTGAACACATTCTCTTAGCACACTACCTCACTTAACTAATTTGATCACTTAATTGCTTCGGTAATTTTTGACCAAAACAATTTGGCGCCCACCGTGGGGCAAGTGGTGCTCTCTTTACTAAAAATTTTTGTCAAATCGCTAATCAGTTTTCTGTTTTCAAAACTTTTTGCCACATTGTCCATAATGGCCTCAAGATCACACATGAGTTCCTCTACTGTGTCTGCTATGACTTCTGCTACTACTGGTCCGGTGCTTCCACCACCTCCTCCAAGGATGCAATCTTCTTCGCAACCTCAGGACATTATCCCTACTCGGAGTGTTCAGGGATCTGCTTCGATTTTGGTTTCTAATGATGAAATTCTAACCTTATTTGGGAGTGTGCAGGAACAAATGAGGCAGCAACAGGAAACGAACCAGATGCTGTTGAGGGAGATACTGTTAGGGCTGGATTTTTATGACTTATGATCCTTACATGTGATCCTAACCAGTGATCCTTGTTTCTTTGGCAGATAGTGATCCTCAGAAGAGTTCCAGGATCAGGATCACGGAGCATCCTAGGGATCCTCATACTAACGATTGTTCTCTTTGAATTTAATGTTGTCTTGCAGGAATTTCGAGTAGGATCCGCTCTTAACAACGTAAACAAGGAACCTATCACGCTACTTTGGTATATGCATAATCAAAGATGGACGTTGTGGACGATATGGAAACTCAGCACAATTTAAGGGCGATTATTTAGGCTAAATTTACTTCTATTTCTAAAGGGGTAACGAGCTAGTAGTTAGGTGATTTGCCTAAAATAGAACCACACACAATTGTATAAAGGGCACTCTTGAACATTCGGAAGACACAACACATTTCTCACACGCTTTGACACACGATACTATAGTGATCCCTGTACTTAGCTCGTTACCATCCGAAGTTGTAAAAATATTGTTTGTTATATTGAAGCTTGGTGATCGGTAGTTGCCATCACCCGAGGTTTTTTATGCCGGAGATCATTCATTGATCAAGGGCTTTTTCCTCGTATAAATCCTTGTGTCATTTGCGTATTTTACTTCAAAGTGATCCTTTACTTTGTTCATCATACAACCTTCTGGCGTAGCCCAGTTGGCCAGCCTCACCCACCCTCTCCCTAGAGGTCCTGGGTTCGAATCTTGGTGTCCGCAACCCACGGCCAAGCTCTTCGCTCTCGGTTGGGTATTCACCCCCAGGCAGCTATGGGGCTAAGCTAGCTTGTGGAGTGTGATCACTCCAGCGGTTGGGAGGACCGTGGAATATCCCCCCTACTTTGTTCATCATACCAAGCATCATTCCCCGTTTACATAAAGGTTGGTTGCATTATCCTTGTGTGATTTTTGACCAAAACAGTTTGGCGCCCACCGTGGGGCAATTGGTGCTTCACTCATAAAATTTTTTTTTCTGTTGGTGATCATTCCGGAAGTGTTGCATGGCTTCCTCGTTGAAGAATGCTTCCACAGCAATGTCTGCAGTCAATTCATCTAATGGCATTCCACCTTTGCCTCCACCACCCGTTGGATCTCAGAAAAATGCTGAGAAGAGACCAACTCCTATCTCCTCTAAACCATCATCTTCTGCTCTAACTTCTTCTGTTCCCAGTACTAGTGATATATTTACTTTGATTTTGCAGATGAGGGATCGTATGCAGCAGCAGGATGAAACTAATGACAGGATCCTCAAGGAAATCGGAGATCTCAAAAGGCAAAAGAAAACGGCAGAGGATCATTCCCCACTAATGCCCAAATCTTTGAATTTTGATACCCTGATGATTACTTCTCAGCCATCAGAGGTCCCAGACGTTCAACACATGTGTGGATCAAGAGGAGTGCATTTCGGCCCAGCAGTAGTAACTCAGGCATCAGGATCATATTTCCAACCAGCAGGATCCTATACTCAGCATATGGGATCCTTCATGAACTCGGGATCCTCCTTCGTTCCAGGATTATCCCAGGTTCAAGGATCCTCCTTAGTTCCAGGATTATCCCAGGTTCAAGGATCCTCCTTAGTTTCAGGATTATCCCAGGTTCAAGGATCCTCCTTCGTTCCAGGATCACCCCATATTCAGGGATCCCTTCAGATACCAGGATCCTTGAAGAATTTGCAAACAGGAAGTCCAGATGTCCATCAAGGAGATTTTATTCCAATGCAGACCATTGCTTCCACTGGTCCATCCATCATCCCAGAATCCCAGCAATATGGATTCACATCCAATGTTCCTAACTTGAATCCGATGGGAGGTAACACTTTTAATAATTCTCTTACCACTAACCATGGATTCAAGCAGGATACAGGTATCAATCATGCTATCGCCAGAGAACTACAAAAACTGAAGGATATGATATCAAGTGTTCCAGGGGTAGTCAAACCTATCCCGGAGATTGCAGATGGAAGCCATAAGGTATCTCGTTTTGCACCATCGATTTGTGACGCTGAGATACCCAAAAGGTTCCATATCCCTACTATGAAGCTGTATGATGGTACAACGGATCCTGAGGAACACATAGCACAATACAGGGAGAGGATGGAGATTAATCCAATTCCAGAAAAATTAAAGGAAGCGTGCCTATGCAAAGGATTTGGATCCACTCTTACTGGATCGGCTCTTAAATGGCTGCTAAGTCTTCCCCCTTACTCTATTACCTCATTTGCTAATCTAGTTAACTTATTCAATAATCAATTTTCTTGTAGCAGAAAATTTGAACGGTTGACTAGTGATTTATATAGGATAACTCAGGGTCATAATGAATCATTAAGGGATTATATAACCAAATTTAGTAAAGAATCCTTGGACATTCCTAACTTGGATGTGGCCACAGCTGTCGAGGCCTTCAAAATGGGATTGCTTAGGGATTCATTGTTCTATGATGATCTTGTTATGACATCATGCAGGAACCTAGATGAAGTAAGAACTCGTGCACTCAGGTTCATCCGGCTAGAGGATGACAAAAGGATCCAGGAAAGACAAGTAGGACCCTCAAAACAAGAAAAGCAAGGATCCTCTTTCAAGAGCAATAAATTCAAATCCTATAACAGAACTGACAATCAGAATGTGCATGCTGTAGACTGTTTTGGTCAAAAATCACACAAGGATAATGCAACCAAACTTTATGTAAATGGGGTATGATGCTTGGTTTATCGAAAAAGTAAAGGATCACTTCAGTGTGAAATATGCAAAGACACAATGATTTATACGAGGAAAAAGCCCTTGATCAATGTATGATCTCCGGCATAAAAAACCTCGGGTGATGGCAACTACCGATCACCAAACTTCAATATATCAAAATATGGTTACAACTTCGGATGATAATGAGCTGAGTACAAGGATCACTATCGTAATGTGTGTCTAAGCGTGTGAGAATTGTGTTGTGTGTTCTTCCGAATGGGGAAGAGTGTTATATATACAAGTGTAGGTGACCTATTTTAGGTAAAAAGACTAATAATCAGCTCATTACCCCTTTAGAAATAAAAGTAAATCTAGCCTAAATTGTCGCCCTTAAATCATGCCAAGTTTCCATATCCTTTGCAACGTCTATCTCCGATTAAGCACATGCTATAATTGTAAAGACGCGTCCTTTGATCGTGATGCTAAGAGCGGATCCTGCTAGACATTCCTGCAAAACGACATTAAGTTCAATGAAAGCAACTGTTAGCATGAGGATCCTATGATGGTCCGTGATCCTGATCCTGGAACTCTGCTGAGGATCACTATCTGCCAAAGAAGTAAGGATCACTGGTTAGGATCACATGTAAGGATCAAGTATTATAAAAATCCAGCCCTAACAATTGCCCCCAAAATATAAGGAGTTTATTGTAAATTAACGAGTTATATTTTGCTTTGATCCTATCTGTAACGGGCGACCCGGATAACTAGCCGTTATAACCGGACTAGCCGTTGCAACCTTTACGTCATTGAGGTGACATCCCTGCAAATCATGATTATAAATAGGAGATAGGGTAAGGATCAATCTGCATTTAAATTCAAGATATACTCCCTTTATAATCTCTACCGAAGATCGATCAGGTATTCTCTTCTTTTCTTTCTCCCTTCTCTTGCTCTGTTTTTCTGCTCCTCTGTTTTCATTCTGCTGTAAGTATGTTGCTCCGAAATTCTCCTCACAAGGATCACAAGAAGAGCAGTCCCCTAAAAAGCCAAGGGATCGTCAAAGACTCTCCTACGGAGAGGTGCTGCTTCACTGATGCTCATGTTGATAGGATCCGTCACTGTTTTCCGGCGGATGCTATCTTCAAGTCATTCACCTCCACCGCTTTAAGCGATTTTGTTTCCGAGACCTGGGTGGCTTTTCCTGCAACTCCGTTCACCATAGGATATTCGTATCCTTTTCCAGCCTTTACCCAATCCTTCTTTTCCTTGACCGGCATATCTTATATCCAAGCCATGCCGATGATCTGGAGGGTGTTGTATACCTTCGAAAGGATCATCGAGCAGGAGGGGATTGATTTGGTGATGGCAGAGCTGGCCGAGCTTTATGATCTTACCACGTTTGGTTCCTATCGATACTTGCTGAAACGGAAAGCCGGGGAGGATCACCCTGTTCTTAAGGTCACCAAGAATGATACAAATTGGAAGCGGCGATTTTTCTTTGTTAGGAGGGATACCATCCCTAATGGGAAGGATCTGCCCAAGGAGTGGGCTACTCATGGTAGGATAGAGGATCCTGGAAGGATCACCATCAGACTTGTTCCTTATGATGAGGATCACTAATGTCTTCTTTGTTTTTTTATGCAGCTATATCCATTGCTCATCTTAAGTTGACCCCTGCTGCAAGAGAGAGAGTTCTAGCCTTCAGAAAGCTTGATCCTGAAATCAGAAGTTTTCAAGTCACCGTCCAAGATTCACAAGAAGTATCCTCCGCATCTGCCACTATGTCAAGTAAGTATCCTTATTAAAAAGTAAGTTATATGTAAGACTGTTTAGTTAGTAAGGGAACTTATCTTGTTTTGATTGTGTAGGCGCTGGGAAATCTGCTAAGTCTGCCAAGTCTGCCTCCAAGTTCGGGATTGATGAACTTGCCAATGTCAAGTCTTCAAGAAAGAAGACTTCTGTTGCCAGTCCCTCTGCTTCGGTCCCTAAAGCACCTGTTAGGGGTAAGGGGAAGAAGAGAAAGACTTCTGAGGATCTCCAAGGATTTCCCCTGCTCCGCCAGCAGTTCCTTGACTATGTCAATGAGGTAAGGATCATTGCCCCTGTTGGTTATCCTTCTTGAATATCCTGCTTGTGTATTTTGCCTGTATATCCTGCTTCTTTGAGGATCACCTGGTCCTGAACTTACCTTTTTTCTCTTCTGCAGAAACTTGCTGAGATTGAGACCTACCTTGGCCATGTCGAGGATCAGGAAAGCCAAATCGCCGACCTCCAACAAATGGGCGTGTTAAAGGATCTCAAGATAGCCGATCTTGAGAAGGAACTCCGGGCTACTAAGGATGAGGCTGCTCAAATGCTGATCAACATGGATGGCGAGAAGCAGGAGATCACCCAGGACGCCAAGGTCTCTGCCGCAATTGCTATGTACAAGATACAACTACAGATGGCTGCGGAGGCTCAGGATCCTGCCTTTGACAAAAGCTCATGGGACGTGGAGGGTTGGAAGGCGAGATTGGCAGAGCTGGAGGATGAGGACGAAGCTGAGGAGATCCCAATGCTGGAGGGCGGTGATGCTGACAAGGATGAGGGTGGAGAAGCTGGTGGTGATGGAGCAGCAAAGGTGTGAGCTGCTGGATTGGGCGATGATGGATATTCGTGACTAGGCCGGAGCCCAATTTTTTAGGTTTGGTAGTGGTTTGTGGTTGTGATGTTTGAAACAATTATGGTTTGTAACTTTGAACAATAGTTTTTAGGGTTAAGGATCCTGGATCCTTTGAACAATAGGTAGGATCGCAAATGGTGGAGGGATCCTCTGTTTGGGGGATGAAGCCTTTGTGATCCTGCCGCCTTTTAATTTCCTGCACCTGCTAAGACCGCATAGACAATGGACACCCTTTGCCAACCCATGTGGACGGGCCACGTTTTGCTGGTAGAAACGTGGGTTGGCAATTTTGACAACTTTTTTGAAAGGGTTTAAGATCCTTTTGTTAATAATATAACTTTAATCTTTCTGGCTTATCTCGTGTTGTTATCCTTTATTTATCCTCTTTATTTTCCAGTTGTTTTAGAAATATATTTGTTAGAGTAACAAGAGTTGAGCAAACCATGTTTAATAAATTTAGGATATGATCCTAGATCAAATATCCTGACATTGAAAATTTTTGAAGCAATCAATTTCAAGGATCATAGGTTTTGTTGTCAAAGTGTAAGGGTTGTTCAGTATAATCAGAATAGTCAAGGGTCATACCTGAGGATCCAAGTTAGGATCCTAACCTTTAATCAAGATAACCGTAGATGAGTTTTAAATAGATAATAAGGATTAAGGATCCTTATTTGTTTAACTTCGAAAACCTGAAAAACGGAACATAACTTGGGACTAAGCCAATGTAAAAGATAAATTAGTAGCTGGGGACATGCCCAAAGGATAACTGGGGACAAGCCCAAAGGATCACTGGGGACAAGCCCAAAGGATAACTGGGGACAAGCCCAAGGATCGTATGTAAACTGGAGTATGGCCCTTACTGGCGACTATCCAAGCTTGGTGACATGAAAATGTCAAAACCTTAGCTAACGTGAAAACGTTAGAAACCTTAGGAACGGATGTATGGTACGTCTACCATTATACGTAGGATCCTAGGTATAGCCAGTACGATGAGGTTGTCAGCCCCGAAAGTGGGTACTGGTCCCAAAGACGTGAACTATACCAGGATCATCGTGCGCTACTGGCGAAAACTGGGGATAATCCCAAGGATAACTGGGGTTGAACCCAAGGATCTGTGTTGCTTTTGAAGATCTTTGACGATATGTTGTAGATACCTGAACTATCATAACTCAAATGGTTCGTGAGAAGAGGATGAAGGATACATGATCCTTATCCTTAGGTAAAAAGTAAGGAAATGTAATAGTTTTAAGATAAGGACATTACCAGAGTAAGGATCACTGACATCACCGGGATCCTTCGAGGATACTTCAATGTAAGGATCACATGCTTGAAGGATCATGTTCACATAAAGTATCTCTTTAAGTGAACAGCATTCCAGGCTCTTGGTAACAAATTTCATTCCATGGTTAGCAATCTGTATGCCCCCTTTCCTGCTTGAGCTTCAATCAAGTAAGGGCCTTCCCACTTTGGTGCTAACTTCCCGTCAGCAGGATTGATAGTGTTTTGGAATGCTTTTCTCAACACCATATCTCCGACTTGGAACTTACTTATCCTAACATTTTTGTTGTAAGCACCAGCCATTCTTTGCTGGTAGCTTGCCATCCTTATCCTAGCCAGATCCCTGATTTCCTCAATAGTATCCAAATCCTGAGCCAGGATTGTAGCATTCTCTTCAGGATCACGAGCACTTGTTCTAGCAGTTGGGATCACCATCTCTGTTGGGATCACTGCTTCTGCCCCAAATACTAAAGAGAAAGGTGTTTGACCAGTGGCATTCTTGGGAGTTGTCCTATCAGCCCATAGCACATAAGGTAATTCCTCTGCCCATTTCCCCTTCTTGGATCCTAGCTTCTTCTTCAGATTATTGATGATGATCTTGTTGGATGATTCTGCTTGACCATTGGCTTGTGGATGAACTGGTGTTGATGTTATCATCTTAATTCCCCAACTGTCACAAAAGTTAGTGGTTCTGCTTCCAATGAATTGGGAACCATTATCACATACAATTTCAGAGGTGTCACACCCCGATTTCCACGTGTCTCACCGGTGGGCCCGGTGGGGGATTACTGTGACGATGTTGGCAACAATATAGTCAAACCACACAATTATATAATGCACAGCGGAAGCATAAGATAAATATATATTTCAACCTCTGGTGATAATATCAATGTATTACAGAAGTTGAATATCCACAGTGGATCGTAAATAACATAAAGTATTGTTCCATCAGATACTGCAATCAAGCTTGCGAGACTTATCACGACGCTAGGGAGCTAATACCAGGCAATTTACGTTTAGGTACCTGCACTTAATCTTTTGGGGAAAATACGTCAGTTTACACTGGTAAATACATTCAACTGACACATTTGAAAATGTTTATTAAAATTGATTTGAATGCACAAGGCACAAACTCTTTTATAACTTGGGAAAATTATAATAAAATCTTGTGAACGTTTTACATGTTCTTTTATGCGTTCAGTAGCCCGGGTCGTGCCGGGTTAAAGATTTATAGACACACCACGTTTGCGTAAAACCGTAGTATAAAAACCAACGGCTACGTCTTTTAATTTTTAATGTCGACACTTTATACCGGGTGTACGCCTACACCGGGATGTCGATGGTCGTGGCCATTTCGTAAAATGATGCCAAGGATATCCGGGACAACGGTCATTAAACCCCCCAAAGGCTTATAAGCAACAAAACTGTTTAAATGAGCCGATCATATTTAATCAATTAACCACCTAAGCGATGGAATTATATAATGCTCAATCAAGCGGTATTAATATACCGTAACCCAAGCCCATATAGGGGAAATAAGTTAAAGTATTTACCTTTGCAAGTATATTTCCTTAATTGGATTAAATCACCGATAGCTTTTACTGGGGCTCCTAATCTGGAACGAAGGTTTTTAATTAACGTCTTAGAATCCTAACGGGTCGTTATAATGGCCGTAGCCTAGACCGGTTGGTTCCGATATACATAGATATGGTTTAATCGCGCGAAAAGGCGAAAACCGAGAATGGAGTGTGATTCTGACCCAACAAGTTCAGAGACTTGTTTTATATGGGTTAATGGTTCATACTCTGGATTTTGGGGTTCAAATAATATAATTTGACCCGTATCGGCTAATTTATGAAAACTAGTTTCATAAGCCGAACCGTGCGCAATAGGCGAAACGGTTAACCATGAGAGTCGTACGCTTATTTCCTAAGTCAATATGCCTTAATTGGGTTATGGTATCAGTAGGATACCTTCCGTGATGCCCGTAACGAGTTTAAGTTAGTATTATGCCCCGTAGGGGTTTTTCGGTCATTTTAAAGACTTTAAAAAGGGCTTTTCGAGTTCTACAGGAAATCTGAGTTTCCCGAACAACTTATAAAGCTTAAAATACTTTATTTATTATTTAAAACCAGTAGCAACTGGAATCGGGTCAAAAGACCTTGTAGAACTCATGTTTTGGCCGAAAAGGGCATATTCGGTATTTACCGAACCGTAGCCATAACCGCAGGTTATGAGCGAGGTAAAAATTATTAAAAATCTTTAAAATTCCCAAAATATTATTTTAATACAGTGGGTAAAAGTTTTGGTGACGAAATCTTGGTTTAGATAGGTGTTATGCTAATTGCGCCGTTAATTACTAAAGTTTACTTTAAATGCGCCATTTAGCATAACTCACATTCTAGACCTCGGATTGACGTGAAACTTTAAGGACATGCTTGTAATTTAGTAAGCAAGGTTCTGGCCCGTTCACGTGTCCGAAATACTCGTTTTAATTTTAAAAGGCCGTTACGGTCAATTTTTAGGCAAATGACGGAAATACGTAAAAGACTCGGATAACTCATGAACCGACCACAGAGGTTTATACCAACATGTGACCTGGTCCTAAGAGAGTCCTAAGGTGTATTTATACCTCACTAAAACGGGTCAGAACTGAAGTCAAAGCAAAAGTCAAACTTTTGCGACCTTCGGCTCCGAACCGGTTCAATATAGCAAATGATCGATTCAAACGAGCGCAAACAAGTTTATATACTTATTATCATGTTTTATGATTATCAAAACAGGTTCCATAACATATACATTACAGATTATGCATAAATCACTAAAATAGCTTTCTGTTGACTTTTTAACCGCACGTTTGACTCGACATTCGACATAGTTAGAGTGGTGATCAGGGGGAACCCTTTTTGGGGTTTATTACCTCCATTGATACCAACTTATAACCACCTTTGATTCGTCATAAGACAGAATCATCATGGACATAATTTAAAGTCAAACCGTTTTTACGACGGTTTGGTTTTTAGCTAAATACTAAGCATAAACTGAACTACGGATGATCAAGGTAACTTACAGAAGTTAGAACTTGAATATGGAGCAGAGAAGGATGCTTATTAGCTCTTGAGATGACCAGAGAATGTGTCTTTGAGTGTGATGAATGTTATGAACTTACTAGTGCTATTTATAGCAAATGTCATGGCTCAAGATCATTACACACAACTCTACAAGTGCCCTTGGATGAATGGCAGGTGTATTAGAGGGTTATGGGTCGAGTAGGGGTCACCCATGCCTCATTGATTGGTGTTTGGTCGTTCAAATGGTCCAAAGGTCAAGTAGTTACAATGTTTCTGCATCTGGGCGTCCCACGCGGCCCGCATGGGAGTTCCATGCCATTTTAATGCGGGCCGCCTGAGTTTAAGAACTCAGACGCGTAATTGAGGTGGCTCGCGGCCCGCCTCAACTTAAGTCTAAACCTCACGCGGGCCGCCTGAGGTTTATAATTCAGAAATTTTAAATCTTTTGTCATGATTACAGAATCTGGTATTTAATAACGAAATCTTTCGTAATGATTTACCTGACCTTTCGGGTTTGAAGGGGTAACTTTGCGGTTTGGCCCTCGGTTATTTACCGATAGGGGCCTCGTGTTATTTACCCGCGTTATAAAGTCCCCGGTTTATTTATAATTTATTTGGAAAGCCTTAACTTTCACTGTTGACGCTTTTAACCCTTCTCATACGAATTTTGAGTATAACTCTTTCGTTTTAAGACGGAAATTCGCGGAATTTATACAGTATATTCTAGTGAGCGTATAATACTGTTACGAAGCCTTGGGAACGTTAAAGGGTCACTCAGAGGTATAATTAAACATGTTGACACAGTTAACCCCTGTAGTTCGTAATTTCTCACTTTCTTCCGCGTTTCGCTTCCGTATGATTTATGATTTATTCGTTTGAAGGTTCAAGCATTTATTTAGGGTTACTATACAGTATATTTACCCTTGTTGACATTTATAACCCTCGAATTTATATACTTTCAAGGTTTGTCAAAATTAGTCCTTTATTTATTATAGATGCCACGTGTAATCAAATGACACGTGTTAACACATCATTGGACACAAAAATTCGAGGTGTTACAAGAGGGAATGCTAAATCTAGTTATAATGTTTCTTTTAATAAAGGATATAACTTCCTTTTCTCTGACTTGAGCAAAAGCTTCAGCTTCTATCCATTTGCAGAAGTAGTCGGTCATGGCAAGCATAAACACTTTTCCACCAGGTGCTTTAGGAAGCTTGCCAACTATATCCATCCCCCATCTCATGAATGGCCAAGAGGATGGTATCGGGTGTAAAAATTCAGCTGGCTGATGGAGGATATTGCTGTGTCTTTGACAAGGATCACACTTCTTAGCATATTCTACAGCATCCCTTTTCATAGTTGGCCAGTAGTATCCTGTTCTAAGGATCCTTGAGAATAATGCTCTGCCCCCAGTGTGGTTTCCACAATCTCCTTCATGGAAGTCTCTCAACACTTCTTCAATTTCAGGATCCTCGATACATCTTAAATATGGTCCTGCAAGAGATCGTTTATATAATACATTTTTCAAAATTGTGAATTGAGATACCTTAGTCCTGAAAGCTCTAGGATTTTCTCCCATCGGAATCTCCCCGTATTGCAAGTATCTTATGATTGGTGAGATCCATGATCCTGAATAAGATTGAGCTTCTTCACTAGGGATCATTGCAGTATCCTCTTCTATTTCCATGGCCACCTGATTTTCAATAGCAGGAGCCAGGATATGGATGATAGGGATACTTATGTCTTCTGGAATCTTCAAGGATGATCCTAGGTTGGCCAATGCATCAGCTTCTGTGTTCTCCTCCCTTGGTACCTGTGTTAAGCTGAAAGAGACAAAAGAGAGTGCCAATTCCTTGACTATCTCTAAATATTTGGTTAGTTTTTCTCCTTTAACAGCATAGGATCCATTAAAGTGATTGGTGATCAATAATGAGTCTACATATACTTTAAGATACTTCACCCCCATATCCTTAGCAATTTGTAAGCCAGCAATTAAGGCTTCATATTCAGCCTCATTGTTAGTTGCTTGGAACTCACAGGCTATGGAGTGGGGTATTATGTCCCCCTGTGGCGATTTTAGTAGTATCCCGAGCCCTGTGCCCTTTACATTTGAGGATCCATCAGTGTATAGTATCCAAGGATCCTTGGTCTCATCCAGCTGCTGGACTTCCAATTCTGCTTCCTTTTGTAGATCACTACTGAAATCAGCCACAAAGTCAGCTAGTGCTTGGGATTTGATGGCTGTTCTTGGCTCATATCTTATATCATGGGCACTAAGCTTTACTGCCCACTTAACCATTCTTCCTGACATCTCTGGTTTCCTGAGGACATTCTTAATTGGAAAATTAGTTCTAACAACAATAGTATGGGTTTCAAAATAATGCCTTAACTTAGTTGATGCCATGATTAATGCAAGAATAAGTTTTTCAAGGTGTGAGTACCTGGATTCGGCATCAAGTAAACTCTTACTTACATAGTAGATAGGATATTGTGTACCTTCGTGATCCTTAACAAGGACAGCACTTACAGCGGTTGAGGATACCGCCAGATATAAGGATAACACATCTCCTTTTTCAGGTTTTGTTAATGCTGGTGCTGAGGACATATATTCTTTAAGGGCTTGTAAAGCATTCTCATGTTTCTCAGTCCATTCAAACTTCTTGTTTTTCCTTAGGATATCGTAAAATTCTTTACATTTTTCTGAGGATTTTGATATGAACCTGTTCAGAGCCGTTATCCTGCCTGTTAGCCTTTGCACATCCTTAGCATTGGCAGGGGACTTGATGTTCACTAGTGCTTTAATTTGCTCCGGACTTGCTTCAATGCCCCTCTGAGTTACCATATATCCTAGGAATTTACCTGCCTTAACACCAAAGTGGCATTTTGAAGGATTAAGCTTCATGTTATAATTATCAAGGATATCAAATGCTTCTTCCAAATCCCTTAGGTGATCCTCAGCTTTCTTTGATTTGACTACCATATCATCTATGTATACTTCCATAGTTTGTCCAATTTGATCTTTGAACATCATATTCACCAGCCTTTGATATGTTGCACCTGCATTTCTTAGTCCAAAAGGCATGGCAATATAACAATACAAACCGGTTGGGGTCATAAAGGCTGTATCCTCTTGGTCAGATGGTTCCATCTGAATTTGTTGGAATCCAGATGATGCATCCATAAAGGTCAACAGTTCATGCCCCGCTGTTGCATCCACCATGGAGTCAATGTGGGGTAATGGGAAAGGATCCTTGGGACATGCCTTATTCAGATCAGTGAAATCGACGCATACCCTCCACTTTCCGTTTTTCTTTTGGACAACGACCACATTGGCTAACCATTTTGGATATTTTACCTCTCTGATCATACCTGCTCGGAGTAGTCTCTCTACTTCTTCTTGGATAATGGCATTCCTTTCTGGTGCAAAATTCCTCCTTTTTTGATGGATTGGTTTGATAGACCTGTCAATGCCAAGTTTATGAGTTATGATATCCTTAGATATACCTGTCATATCTTCGTGCTTCCATGCAAAGGTAGACTTTCTTCTTTTGAGGAAGGATATCATGTCTTCTTTCATCTTGCCAAGGATCCCTGATCCGATATAGATTTTTGATTCAGGATCACTAGGATCCAAGAGGATTTCATCCACATCTTGTTCCCTTGCCTCCAAGACATTCCTCGGAGGATACTGTAATTGCTATTGCTCCCTTGGCTTCGAGGTTGGCTTCATGGATGAGGTATAACAATCCTTAGCCTCTTGCTGATCACTGTCGATCTTGATTATCCCCCATGGGCTAGGGAGTTTCACACATTGATGATAGGTGGATGGGACTGCTTTCATATCATGTATCCAGGGCCTGCCAAGGATAACATTGCAACAAGATAAACAGTCAATAACACAAAATTTTTGATAATTATGTAATCCTTCCACGTAGATTGGGAGTTTGATGTCCCCCAGAGTTTTCTTCGTTTCTCCACTGAATCCTACAAGCACGGAGGATCTTGGTGTGATGTCTGATTCTGGGATACCCATTTTCTTCAGAACATCAAGCTGGATAATGTTCACTGAGCTTCCTCCGTCGATAAGGATCCTGCGGACAAAATGGTTAGAGATAAAGAGAGTAATAACTAAACTATCATGATGAGGATCCTGGATGTTAATGCGATCATTCTCATCAAACGTTATCGTCTTTCCTTTCGAGACACTTGATGTTCGAATAGGTCTCTCTCCATTATCCATTTTTGCTTCCTTTGCATGCCTTTTGGCCGCCGAGAAGGATGTACCACAGATGTCTGATCCTCCGGAAATAAAGTTGATCACTTGTGCATTCGCCGGAGGGGCTGGAGCCTTTTCAGGGATCCTTTCAGGATCCCGAGTCCTTTGCTTTTTTCTTCCTAACAATTCTTTTAGATGCCCCTTGCTTAACAGATATCCAATTTCTTTTCTTAAAGCTATGCATTCTTCAGTTAGATGCCCGAAATCCTCATGGTATGCACACCATTTTGACTTGTCTTTAGTCCCGGATGGTTTATCATTCTTCCTGGGCCACCTAGCTTTTTCTCCTAGATTCTGCATTGCAAGGATTAGTTCATGATTATCAACGGAAAAACAATATTCTGAGATTGGAGGATAATCTTCATCATCCTCTTCTTGGTCAACAGCATGCACATTCTGGTTGTCATTTCTATGGTAGGATTTGAATTTATTGTTCTTGAAGGAGGATCCTTGCTTCTCCTGTTTTGAGGATCCTACTTGTCTCTCCTGGATCCTCTTGTTATCCTCTAGCCAGATGAACCTGAGTGCCCGAGTTCTTACTTCATCTAGATTCCTGCATGGTGTCATAACAAGATCATCATAGAATAATGAATCCTTAAGCAGTCCCATTTTGAAGGCTTCAACAGCCGTAGCCATATCCAAGTTGGGAATGTCCAAGGATTCTTTACTGAATTTAGTTATATAATCCCTTAATGATTCATTATGATTTTGAGTTACCCTATATAAATCACTAGTTAATCTTTCAAATTTTCTACTACAAGAGAATTGGTTATTGAATAAATTAACTAAATTAGCAAATGAAGTAATAGAGTAAGGGGGAAGACTTAGCAGCCATTTAAGAGCTGATCCAGTAAGAGTGGATCCAAATCCTTTACATAGGCATGCTTCCTTTAGCTTTTCCGGGATTGGATTGATCTCCATCCTTTCCCTGTATTGTGCTATGTGCTCCTCAGGATCCGTTGTACCATCATACAGCTTCATAGTAGGGATATGGAACCTTTTGGGTACCTCTGCATCACAAATTGGTGGTGCAAAGCGAGATACCTTATGGCTTCCATCTGCAATCTCTGGGATAGGCTTGACTACCCCTGGAACACTTGAGATCATATCTTTTAGCTTCTGCAACTCCCTGGCCATAGCATGATTGATACCTGTATCCTGCATGAATCCATGGTTAGTGGTAAGATAATTATTTAAAGTGTTACCTCCCATTGAGTTCAAGTTAGTGAATCCATATTGCTGGGATTCTGGGATAACGGAGGGACCAGTGGAAGAAATGGTCTGCATTGGAATGAAGTCCCCTTGATGGACATCTAGACTTCCTGTTTGCAAACTTTTTAGGGATCCTGGCATCTGGAAGGATCCTGGTATTTGGGATGATCCTGGAACGAAGGAGGGTCCTTGAACCTGGGATGATCCTGGAACAAAGTAGGATCCTTGAAACTGCTGTGCTCCCGGATAGGCTCCTGAATTCATGAAGGATCCCATATGCTGGGGATAGGATCCTGCCGGCTGAAAGTGTGAGCCTGATGCCTGAGTCATTGCTGCCGATCCGAGGTGCAATCCTCTTGATTCTCCCATAATTTGCACGTCTGGGACTCCCGATGGCTGAGAAGTGATCATTGGAGTATCAAAGCTCAGGGATTTGGGCATCAGTGGGGAATGATCCTCTGCCGCCTTTTTTTGTCTTTTGAGATCTCTAATTTCCCTGAGGATCCTTTCATTGGTTTCATCCTGCCGCTGCATACGATCCTTCATCTGCAAAATTAAAGCAAACACATCACTAGTACTAGGAACAGGAGAATTCATAGCAGAAGAAGATGGAGGTTTAGAGAAGATAGGATTTGGTCTCTTCTCAGCATTTTTCTGGGATCCTGCCGGTGGTGGAGGCAGAGTGTTCTGGGACGAGGTGACTGCAGACATTGCCGTGGACGTATTCTTCAATGATGAAGCCATGTAATTCTTTGAAATAATTTCGAACAAAAAGGTTTTCTTATGAATGAAGCACCAATTGCCCCACGGTGGGCGCCAAACTGTTTTGGTCAAAAATCACACAAGGATAATGCAACCAAACTTTATGTAAATGGGGTATGATGCTTGGTTTATCGAAAAAGTAAAGGATCACTTCAGTGTGAAATATGCAAAGACACAATGATTTATACGAGGAAAAAGCCCTTGATCAATGTATGATCTCCGGCATAAAAAACCTCGGGTGATGGCAACTACCGATCACCAAACTTCAATATATCAAAATATGGTTACAACTTCGGATGATAATGAGCTGAGTACAAGGATCACTATCGTAATGTGTGTCTAAGCGTGTGAGAATTGTGTTGTGTGTTCTTCCGAATGGGGAAGAGTGTTATATATACAAGTGTAGGTGACCTATTTTAGGTAAAAAGACTAATAATCAGCTCATTACCCCTTTAGAAATAAAAGTAAATCTAGCCTAAATTGTCGCCCTTAAATCATGCCAAGTTTCCATATCCTTTGCAACGTCTATCTCCGATTAAGCACATGCTATAATTGTAAAGACACGTCCTTTGATTGTGATGCTAAGAGCGGATCCTGCTAGACATTCCTGCAAAACGACATTAAGTTCAATGAAAGCAACTATTAGCATGAGGATCCTATGATGGTCCGTGATCCTGATCCTGGAACTCTGCTGAGGATCACTATCTGCCAAAGAAGTAAGGATCACTGGTTAGGATCACATGTAAGGATCAAGTATTATAAAAATCCAGCCCTAACATAGACCAAGAAGAGGATGATGAAGATTATCCTCCAATTTCTGAATACTGTTTTTCCGTTGATAATCATGAACTAATCCTTGCAATGCAGAATTTAGGAGAAAAAGCCAGATGGCCCAGAAAAAATGACAAACCAGCCGGAATTAAAGACAAATCAAAGTGGTGTGCATACCACGAGGATTTCGGGCATTTAACTGAAGAGTGCATCGCATTAAGAAAGGAAATTGGATATCTGCTAAGCAAGGGACATTTAAAGAGTTGTTGGGAAGAAAAAAGCAAAAGACTCAGGATCCTGAAAGGATCCCTGAAAAAGCTCCAGCCCCTCCGGCAAATGCACAAGTGATCAACTTTATTTCTGGAGGATCAGACATCTGTGGTACATCCTTCTCAGCAGCTAAAAGGCATGCAAAGGAAGCTAAAATGGATAACGGAGAAAGACCTATTCGAACATCAAGTGTCTCGGAAGGAAAAATCATAACCTTTGATGAGGATGATAGAATCAACATCCAGGATCCTCATCATGATAGTCTAGTCATCACTCTCTTTATCTCTAACCATTTTGTCCGCAGGATCCTTATTGACGGAGGAAGCTCAGTGAATATTATCCAACTCGATGTTCTGAAGAAGATGGGTATCCCTGAATCAGATATCACTCCAAGATCCTCCATGCTTGTGGGATTTAGTGGCGAAACTAAGAAAACCCTGGGGGACATCAAACTCCCAATCTATGTGGAAGGATTACATAATTATCAAAAATTTTGTGTTATTGACTGTTTGTCTTGTTGTAATGTCATCCTTGGCAGGCCCTGGATACACGATATGAAGGCAGTCCCATCCACCTACCATCAATGTGTGAAGCTCCCTAGCCCATGGGGAATAATCAAGATCGACAGTGATCAGCAGGAGGCTAAGGATTGTTACACCTCATCAATGAAACCAGCCTCGAAGCCAAGGGAGCAATAGCAATTACAGTACCCTCCAAGGAATGTCTTAGAGGCGAGAGAACAGGATGTGGACGAAATCCTTTTGGATCCTAATGATCCTGAATCAAAAATCTATATCGGATCAGGGATCCTTGGCAAGATGAAAGAAGAGATAGTATCCTTCCTCAAAAGAAGAAAGTCTACCTTTGCATGGAAACATGAGGATATGACAGGTATATCTAAGGATATTATAACTCATAAACTTGGCATTGACAGGACAATCAAACCAATCCATCAAAAAAGGAGGAAGTTTGCACCGGAAAGAAATGCCATTATCCAGGAAGAAGTAGAAAGATTACTTCGAGCAGGTGCAACATATCAAAGACTGGTAAACATGATGTTCAAAGATCAGATTGGACAAACTATGGAAGTATACATAGACGATATGGTCGAAAAATCCAAGAGAGCTAAGGATCACCTAAGGGACTTGGAGGAAGCATTTGATATCCTTGATAATTATAACATGAAGCTTAATCCTTCAAAATGTCACTTTGGTGTTAAAGCAGGTAAATTTCTAGGATATATGGTGACCCAGAGGGGCATTGAAGCAAGCCCGGAACAAATCAAAGCATTGGTGAATATCAAATCCCCCACCAACGCTAAGGATGTGCAAAGGCTAACAGGCAGGATAGCAGCTCTAAACAGATTCATATCCAAATCCTCAGAAAGGTGTAAGGAATTCTATGATATCCTAAGGAAGAACAAGAAATTTGAGTGGACTGAAAAGCATGAGAATGCTTTACAAGCCCTCAAAGCATACATGTCCTCAGCTCCAGCATTGATGAAACCAGAAAAAGGAGACGTGTTATCCTTATATCTGGCGGTATCCTCAAAAGCAGTAAGTGCAGTCCTTGTTAAGGATCATGAAGGTACACAATATCCTGTCTATTATGTAAGTAAGAGTTTACTTGATGCTGAATCCAGGTATTCACACCTTGAAAAACTTATTCTTGCATTAATTATGGCATCTACTAAACTAAGACATTATTTTGAAACCCATGTTATTGTTGTTAGAACTAATTTCCCAATTAAGAATGTCCTCAGGAAACCAGAGATGTCCGGAAGAATGGCTAAGTGGGCAGTAAAGCTTAGTGCCCATGATATAAGATATGAGCCCAGAACAGCCATCAAATCCCAAGCATTAGCAGACTTTGTGGCTGATTTCAGTAGTGATTTACAAAAGGAAGCCGAATTGGAAGTCCAGCAGCTGGATGAAACTAAGGATCCTTGGATACTACATACTGATGGATCCTCAAATGTCAAAGGCACAGGGCTCGGCATACTACTAAAATCGCCACAGGGGGACATAATACCCCATTCCATAGCTTGTGAGTTCCAAGCCACTAATAATGAGGCTGAATATGAAGCCTTAATCGCCGGTTTGCAAATCGCTAAGCATATGAGGATCAGGTATCTTGAGGTATACGTGGATTCATTATTAATCACTAATCACTTTAATGGATCCTATGCTGTGAAAGGTGAAAAACTAACCAAATATTTAGAGATAGTCAAAGAATTGGCACTCTCCTTTGTTTCTTTCAGTTTGTCACAGGTACCAAGGGAGGAAAATACAGAAGCTGATGCATTGGCCAATCTAGGATCATCTTTGAAGATCCCAGAGGATATAAGTATCCCCATCATCCATATCCTGGCTCCTGCTATTGAAAATCAGGTGGCCATGGAAATAGAAGAGGATACTGCAATGATCCCTAGTGAGGATACTCAATCTTATTCAGGATCATGGATCTCACCAATCATGAGATACTTACAACACGGGGAGATTCCTATGGGAGAAAATCCTAGGGCTTTCAGGATTAAGGTATCTCAATTCACAATCTTAAATAATGTGCTATATAAGCGATCTCTTGCAGGACCATATTTAAGATGTATCGAGGATCCTGAAGTTCAAGAAGTGTTAAAAGACTTCCATGAAGGAGATTGTGGAAACCACACTGGGGGCAGGGCATTGTTCTTAAGGATCTTAAGGACAGGATACTACTGGCCAACTATGAAAAGGGATGCTGTGGAGTATGCTAAGAAGTGTGATCCTTGTCAAAGACACAGCAATATCCTTCATCAGCCGGCTGAATTTCTACATCATATACCATCCTCTTGGCCATTCATGAGATAGGGGATGGATATAGTTGGCAAGCTCCCTAAGGCACCTGGTGGAAAAGTATTCATGCTTGCTATGACTGACTACTTCTCCAAGTGGATAGAGGCTGAAGCTTTTGCCCAAGTCAGAGAGAAGGAAGTTATATCCTTTATTAAGAGAAACATTATAACTAGATTTGGCATTCCTTCTGAAATTGTATGTGATAATGGTTTTATTGGGAGCAGGACTACTAACTTTTGTGACAGCTGGGGGATTAAGATGATAACATCAACACCAGTCCACCCACAAGCCAATGGTCAAGCAGAATCATCCAACAAGATCATCATCAATAATCTGAAGAAGAAACTTGGATCCAAGAAGGGGAAATGGGCAGAGGAATTGCCTTATGTGCTTTGGGCTGATAGGACAACTCCCAAGAATGCTACTGGTCAAACACCCTTCTCTTTAGTGTTTGGGGCAGAAGCAGTGATCCCAACAGAAATGGTGGTTCCAACTGCTAGAACAAGTACTCGTGATCCTGAAGGAAATGCTGCAAACTTGGCTCAGGACTTGGATACTATTGAGGAAATCAGGGATCTGGCTAGGATAAGGATGGCGAGCTACCAACAAAGAATGGCTGGTGCTTACAACAAAAATGTCAGGATAAGGAAATTTCAACTTGGGGATATGGTATTGAGGAAAGCTGTTGGTGCACTACATCTGTTGATTCCATCTAGGTGTCTAGGATCAAGTCTTACATCATATTGTATAGCATAGGGCACGAAATACGAGAAAACAGGAGTCTGTATAGGTGTTATAGCCTAGGACCGCTCATAGGGTCATGAGGTGCATGGACCGCTTATGTGTCATGCTTGGACCGCTTTTGAGGTCATGTATGGGTCGCTTATGCGGTCATGACCTGGACCGCTCATATGAACATGTGTCATATAAGCGGACCAAGACCACTATAAATAGGGGTCTCTGGAGCGATCCACATAGTAGTAGTGTTGAATTCCACGCCGGAGCTCTGCCGGTGTGACGATTGCGCTGTAAAACGTTTGATATCAATAAAACAAGCAGTTAGAAAGGAGAACAAGCTACTTCTACTTGTATTTCTTATTATTCCGCATCTGAAACGCAAGAGTTAACCTCTGAACGACTCGTTCGGGTCAGCAAACGATCCTACAAGTGGTATCAGAGCTTGGGAGGAGGTTTTCTGCAGATTGTAGCTGGTGTTCATCATTTATTCTCACTTCTACACCTTTTTTTTCTGATTCGGGAAGATTTCACGGTTGAAATTCGCTCAATTTTTCACAGATTGTGTGCAATAGTATCGAGATAAACCCTGGAAAGTTTGAAGACAAAATTCGAAATTTTTATGAGTCAAATCATGTTCGTAATGTGGACCGCTCGAAGTGACGTCATTATGAACCGCTCGTAGATCACGTTTTGGACCGCTCATACGTACAGATGTGTTTCTGGTCCGCTCCAAATTAGTTTCTGAATCGCTCGTGTAGACAATTTCTGGATCGCTCCAAAATACAGTTACTGGACCGCTCCAAAATACAGTTACTGGACCGCTCTAAAGATCATTCTTGAACCGCTCATTCGATCAAACTCGGATCGCTCAAACGTACAACCTCTGGTTCGCTCGAACGAACATAAAGTTTGGACCGCTCGAAGGGATATTATTTGAGTTCGCTCATTCGGTAAAATTATTTGGACCGCTCATTAGTCACCTGGTTCGCTTATTTGGATATTTCTGGTTCGCTGTTTTGTCATCTTCATTGAAAAACGTGTCAAGTCAGTATGGATTCCGAGTTCTACAACGCTTTTGCAACACCGTCATCACCAGCTGCGATTGCTCAAGCCATGAATCTTGAAAACGAGACAGGAACCACCCAGAAACCCCCGAAACTGATGAGTATTGAAGAATACTACGGGTGGAAAATCGCTTTGAAAACTGGGTTCAGGCAAATCATCTCAGATCGTGGGAATGCATATTGGAGAAGTACACATTGCCTCGAACAGAATTACAAGTTATTAAACAAATATCCGAATTCTCGGAACAAGAACGTGCAATGTACAGAGCAGAGAAAATGATGATCAGTTTGTTACAACAGGCAATTAAAGAAGACATATTCATTTTGCTACAGCACGACAAAACTGCTAAATCAATTTGGGATGCTCTTAAAGTAAAATTCGAGGGTAGTGAAAGTATGCTTAAAAGCAAGAAGGCATTGCTTAAAAAGGAATTTGATTTGTTTAGCAGTTTGCCGGGAGAGGATACTAAAAAGTTAATCGAGAGATATTGTCACTTGGTACGATCGTTATCGATGTTGGGAGTTGAAAAAGGTCGTGAGGAATGGGTTGATAAGTTGGCTGATGCGTTACCTCAGAAAGAGTGGGGAACGTATTTGATGATACTGAAAAACACGGGTGTTTATGACAAATTAACAATTGGTCAGTTTATTGAGAAAATTGAGAGTCAGGATCTTGAGCAGCAGAAAATCGCAAGGATGAATAATCCTAGTGGTCAACAAGATGTTAAAATGTACTATAAAGGTAGTGTTCCAGTTTCTGAAGCTGAAAGAAGTCCAAAGATTCAAACCGCTTTCAGTGCTGGAAATTCATCAGACAAAGTTGATCAGGGTTCAAACAGGAGCAGCAGCGGGTTTTCATCGTTTCCAAGTGTGAATCCGAAAGAGACTAACACAAGCTTTCAGTCTCAGAGTACAAAAACTGGAAACGGATACGTGATTCAGTGCAACATAGCTCTCAACCTTCCAGAAGGTCAAAGCTTCTCTGAAGACACTGCAAAAGACCACATGGCACTTCTAGGTTCTGTTCTGTTATCTTATGAAGGTCTGGTAGCTGGTCGGATCGGAAATCCTATGCTCACCAAAGAGGATTACGATCAGATAGACGCCGAAGAGATGGAACTCATGGATATCAAATGGTGTCTTGCAAGTGTTCTTAGACGAGCTGAAAAATTCAAAACCATTACCGGGAGAAATGACTTTCTTGATGCACATGTTTCTACTTTAGGTTTTGATAAATCTAAAGTTACTTGTTTTCGTTGCAGGGAGAAAGGCCATTTCAAGCGGGAGTGCAAAGGAAGAGAAGCTAGCGGAGCACAGAATCCATTTGGGAAAGATGACTACTACCGTAAAGCTATCTATCAGCAAGTTGGTCAATCTCAAGAACCTCAGACAGCTCACAGAAGAAAGATTGAAGATCCCAAGAGAGCATGTTTGGTAGATTTCAGCTGGAATGATTTCATACCATCTGAAGCCACAGCTTCACGCATTATCGATCAAGATGATGAGAAACTACCAGAAGGTTTCAGTTGGGATATGTTTGTTGACGAGAAGGGAGAATTTAAAGCATTCATTGCCAAGATTGTCCAAGAACCAGATCTGTTTACAACTTGGATGAAATCGATTGGAGTGAAAATGTCTAGTGAGGATGAACAGTCTGTTACATCTGATGAAATTTCAGATAGTGTTGATGATAAAATTTCTGAAAGATCTGGAGAAATTTCAGAAGATTCAGATGAAAGTGTTGAAAATGTTGTTAGTTCTGATGAAAGTGTACAGAATAAGATTGTTTCAGAAAAAGCAGTTGTATTTGATAAAACACCGTCTGATTCTGGTGTTTCTGATGATGATTCTGAAAAATCTGTTCAGTTTGATCAGTCACCTGATCACAGCAGCAGTGATGATGAGGAAGAAAAACATATAAAGATTGCAAAAACTCATCTTTCTCCTGATAGTTTTCATTTCTATTTTGCAGAACAGATGGAGAAACTAAATGAAAAAAGAGGTGCTAGAGAAAAACAAGCTGAATCTGAAGGCGATGTTCAAAATGCTGAAAATGTTGCTGAGAAGATTACTGAGGTTGTTAAAAAAGTAGAGAAAGTGATTGAAGTAGAGAAGGTGATCGAAGTAGAAAAGATGATAGAAGTTGTTAAAACAATTGAGGTTGAGAAGATTGTTGAAGTCGTCAAGCCGTGTGAGAAGTGCTTGGAAGCTTGTAAAAATTGTGCAGTTAAAGACGACATCATAGCCGATTATGAGAAGAAGAAGGAGCAGTTATTGTTCAATCTCAATTATGTGAAGGAATCGTACGATGTGTTGAACAAAACAGTAACTGGTCTCCAAACAACAAACTCAGAAAGAGAACAGGCGCTGACAATGATGAATGCAACTTTAATGTCAAAGCAAAAAGCTATAAATTTCTACATTGAAGAGAGTGCCAAATGGAAGCAAGAGTTGGAGACGGAAAAAATAGAGAATGAGAGAATTAGGCGGTTATTATTAAGCTATACTACTTCTGATTATCTCATTGATCGTGTTTATCCAACTATTGCAGGTTTGGAAGCTTTTCAAGACGAGAAGCCAAGAAAGAAGAAAGACTGTGGTAAGAAACCGACTGTTAGCTATAACAAGTGTCCGCCTCCAATTTGGGATGGGTATTCTCCTAGGAAACCAAATGAGGAGCAACTTGAGAAAGCAGTCAATATAAAGTTAAAAACCGACACAACTGACGTTTTACCAGAAAACATCGATGTCACGTTTACCTCGTCTGATACCGATCATGAGTCTGAGTTAATTAAAAAGGTGGTCGATCAGGTGTTGGATACTGACGAGGAGTCCGAGTCGAAATCTGAGTTTGGCGGGTCAAAGTCGTCAGTCAACAGTCAAAATTCGCCGGTTAAACGGTCTTATAGTTTAGAATTTTTATTGTCAAAGGCAGATTTGAATGATGAAACATTTGAAGTTGTTTACACTTTGAATGGTTCAGACAAATTATACTACAATAAAGAGTTTCCAATAATGAGTATTAAAACGGATCTAATAAACAAAGCTTTCAAACTAATAGAAATTAATATTCCAGAATTAAAAGTTTTGAAAAGTTTTGAAAAACCTAAAAAATATACTTCTAGAGTTCAACAACGTTTAAACAAGAAAAAAAGTTACAATTCTGGTCCTGGTTTTCAAAAGAAACCTAACCAAAATCGTAGCTACAAAAAGAAAGGTCTTGGTTTTATTCCACCAGAAAATGATAAAAATATGAAAAATTCTAAAACAAAATCTGAATTTGTGTCAGGTGGAAGCTCAGATGAAGAACAGAAGAAACCGTTCTGGAGACAGTCAAACCAGGAGTTTCTTGCTGAAAAGAAAAGAAATGGAGGTCAAATGTTTTATCAACGAGAGACTCGTACCTGTTACAGATGCAATGAAGTTGGTCATATTGCATGGAACTGTGCACAGAATACCAAAGCAAAACAGGGAGTTACTCAGAAGTTGAAAGAGAAAGTTGTTGATGTTGAACAACCGACTGAAAAACTTAGAATTTTTGAGAATTCAAAATTCGAGGTTGGTGAGTGTTCACAAAAGAGTAAGTATGAGAAGAAAGGAAAAGACAACCAGATCTGGGTTGAAAAGACAGATGATGTGATTGTCGGCGATGAATCTGGTTCCACAAAGCCAGAAGAGCCACAGGTTGAGAAGAAGTTTTCACTAAATGATGAGGAGTTTTCATCATTGAAGTTTGAGGAAGTAAAGAAGAAAGTGGGAAAAACTGAGATTTCAAATCAGTTTTACAGAGAAAAAGATGAATTTGATGTCGAGAAAACATTCAACGGGAATGTTAAAAAGATTTTTGGGAAAATGTTAACTGGGAGAGCTAAAGGGATAAAAGATTTTTATTCAACTAAAAAGGCAACATACAACCCTACGGCTCAAGAACTAAAAGCCATCAAGTCTGAGAAGACTTGGATGGATGTTTGTTTTCCATGATAGTCTTAGGACTATGCCGGAGATCCCAAGTTTATATCGTGGATCATGAATCGGCATCTTTCTAGTATTTGAGAAGTTTGAATGTTTGTGTTTAATGTTTGGATATTTTTTACAGGTGAAAGGACTATGCCGGAGTTTCCAGGTGGGTAATTGCGAAGCAGGAATCGGCATTTTGATTGGTAAAATGGTGATGTAGACGTAATATTCCTACAATTGGTAGTTTTTAGGTATTTACAAGTGGTAATCTTGATCCCATAAGTGGTAATTGTGGTTAATTTTTGAGATGCTTGGATACATTGAAGTAATTACATTTATAAGTGGTACAGAAGGTGCTTAAATGCAAATGGTAAATCAGGGACATTAAATTGTACTTGATTTACTATTCATGGCAAAAGATAGACAAGATGATGAACCACATCCCTGTTCTTAAAATTGATACTCCTACAAGTGGTTGTTATCAACACAAATTCATTTTCCGGAAAAGTCATTTTGATTAAAACAAACTTAAGTGTTTTGAAATCTAAATGAGAAAATGATTTGTGATAGGGGGAGTTCAGATTGTTTATGCCGAGTGAATGGCGATTTGATGTGTTTCAGTGTCAGTTGTCAAGTTTCTGTACAGTTTGTTTTTGCATTTTATGTTTCTAGTAGGTCAAGAGTCTAGAAGTTTTCAAATTTTCTTTAAAATGTGTTTGCATTTTAGGGGGAGTAGGGAAATTTCAGAAAATCCAAAAACATTTGAAAAATTTGAAAAAGCCAAAAACATGATAAAATTCAAAAATGAGTTTTTGTTGCGAAAAAGAGGAAATGATAGTACATCAGTGGACTATCACGGCACGCTAAAGAATTGAAAAGTCTAAAAAGTGTTAAACAATCTTACTGCGGATGTGTCAGTAGATTTTCGCACATTCAGTAAATTGAAACGAGATATAAACCTAATTCAAACTTGCTTAATTTGTGGGTAACTATTCTTGGATATATGGGTAACCCCCGAAATCTTGTTTGAAAGGTCCCGTATTCTGAGATACTAGGTCTTTATACTCAGTGATATCTGGGGTATTATCCCGGGACTTCTGCTGAATGGAAGTTCTGAGCTAGTCCCCGGATAATACTTTTTGCTAAAGCTTTGAAACATAAGCTTCGCCCTCAGCATGCTGATGAAACAATAAAATTGATAGTCGCTGCTGTTGAAATGCAAAAAGATCCTCTAAAGGGGACCCACCAAAAGTCGAGCCGTCATCTCTCTGCTGAACGGAAGTTCTGACCTGAGCTCTCACGGTTTCGCATTTAACCCCTTTACAGATATCAGCTGTGGTATACTCACCTGTAAGACTGAATATTTGGGATCTGGATACAGGAGTATATTCAAGTGGAGTGATACACAATTAAGTTTAAGTCTCTAAAACATTAATATCGTATCTCGAATCGATTGAAATTTGTGTTGAGAATTTAAGAGGACAAACATACTGACAATCTAGGTAAATTGTTTAAAGCTTATAATGAAATCAAGCTTAACGGTGTTGGTGATTGGTCTCATAAACTGATATGATTCTCTTGCACGAACTCACAAAAATATTGTCTGTAAATATTTTTTTTTACTGTATTTCATATGTCTTCATTTCAAAATCCAAAAAGATTTTGTGTGTGTTTTAGCATAAGTTTTGAAAAAGTCAAAAAGATTTTCGACAACTGATATTGGAAAACTGATTTTCAAAATTCAAAGTGCTAAACATGATGAGCAGAATTTGAGGGGGAGTGTTTGTGGAAATCTAAATGTTTTCATTAAATCTAACCTTCTTCAAGTGGTTTATCATAGACAGTTGAGAGGGAGTTAGTGTTGGTGAAGAGTTATTTGAAATATTGGTGAAAAGAAATTTATTTATGGGTTGAGACTGTGCAGGTAGCCAGGTTGATTGACTCTGAAAGCCTGTGAAGATCAGACAACGATCCTGAAGATATTACTGAAGAACAAAAGAATGCCAGTAAATTGAGAGGGGGAGTCTGAAGATAGAGAGAAAGAGAAAGCCCAGAGACTGATCTAGACTGCAGATGTGAAGATACAAGTTTACAGTCAAGGTGTGTTGGCGACTCCATCAACATCTGAGGGGGAGTCTGTTGGTGCACTACATCTGTTGATTCCGTCTAGGTGTCTAGGATCAAGTCTTACATCATATTGTATAGCATAGGGCACGAAATACGAGAAAACAGGAGTCTGTATAGGTGTTATAGCCTAGGACCGCTCATAGGGTCATGAGGTGCATGGACCGCTTATGTGTCATGCTTGGACCGCTTTTGAGGTCATGTATGGGTCGCTTATGCGGTCATGACCTGGACCGCTCATATGAACATGTGTCATATAAGCGGACCAAGACCACTATAAATAGGGGTCTCTGGAGCGATCCACATAGTAGTAGTGTTGAATTCCGCGCCGAAGCTCTGCCGGTGTGACGATTGCGCTGTAAAACGTTTGATATCAATAAAACAAGCAGTTAGAAAGGAGAACAAGCTACTTCTACTTGTATTTCTTATTATTCTGCATCTGAAACGCAAGAGTTAACCTCTGAACGACTCGTTCGGGTCAGCAAACGATCCTACAAAAGCATTCCAAAACACCATCAATCCTGCTGATGGGAAATTGGCACCAAAGTGGGAAGGCCCTTACTTGATTGAAGCCGAAGCAGGAAAGGGGGCATATAGATTGCTAACCATGGAAGGAAATTTGTTACCAAGAGCCTGGAATGCTGTTCACTTAAAGAAATATTTCATGTGAGCAGGATCCTCCTGGCACATATGATCTTTACATTGAAAGCATCCTCGAAGGATCCCAGTGATGTCAATGATCCTTACTCTGGTAAAGTCCCAATCCTAAACTATTCCATTTTTCTTATTTTTACCTAAGGATAAGGATCATGTATCCTTCATCCTCCTCTCACGAAAATTTGAGTTATGATAGTCCAGGTATCCTCAGCATATCACTAAGAATCTTCAAAAGCATCACAGATCCTTGGGTTCAACCCCAGTTATCCTTGGGCTTGTCCCCAGTTTTCGCCTGTAGCGCATGATGATCCTGGTATAGTTCACGTCTTTGGGACCAGTACCCACTTTAGGGGCTGATAACCTCATCGTACTGGCTATACCTAGGATCCTACGTATAATGGTAGACGTACCATACATCCGTTCCTAAGGTTTCTAACGTTTTCACGTTAGCTAAGGTTTTGGCATTTTCATGTCACTAAGTTTGGATAGTCGCCAGTAAGGGCCATACTCCAGTTTACATACGATCCTTGGGCTTGTCCCCAGTTATCCTTTGGGCTTGTCCCCAGTTATCCTTCGGGCTTGTCCCCAGTGATCCTTTGGGCTTGTCCCCAGTTATCCTTTGGGCTTGTCCCCAGTTACTAACTTATCTTTTATATTGGCTTAGTCCCAAGTTATATTCCATTTTTTCAGGTTTCCGAAGTTAAACAATTAAGGATCCTTAATCCTTATTATCCATTAAAGTTTTACTTATGGTTATCCTGATTAAAGGTTAGGATCCTAACTTGGATCCTCAGGTATGATCCTTAACTATTTTTAATTTCATTCATTATTCATTTGAATAACCCTTAGACCTTGACAACTGAACCTATGATCCTTAAAATAAACTACTTTGGAAATTTTCGATTATAGGATATTTGATCCAGGATCATATCCTAAATTTCTTGAACATAATTTGCTTAACTTTTCTTACTCAAACAAACATGTATCAAAACAGTTGGAAATTAAAAGGATAACAATACGAGATAAGCCAAAAAGATCAGAGTTATTTTATTAACAAAGGTTTAAAACCCTTCATAAGTTGTCAAAATTGCCAACCCACGTTTCTACCAGCAAAACGTGGCCCGTCCACATGGGTTGGCAAAGGGTGTCCATTGTTTGTGCGGTCATAGCATGCAGGTAAATAAAAGGCGGCAAGATCACAATGGCTTCATCCCCCAAACAGAGGATCCCTCCACCATTTGCAATCCTACCTATTGTCTGAAGGATCCTGGATCCTTAATCCTAAAACTATTGTTCAAAGTTACAGACCATAATTGTTTCTAAAAAAAAAAAAATCAACAACCACAAAAAAAATTGGGCTCCGGCTATGTCTAGAAGTTTCCTTCATCGCCCAATCCTGCAGCTCAAGCCTTCGCTGCACCATCACCACCAGCTCCACTTGCCTCTCCACCCTGATCCTTGCCAACATCACCACCCTCAAGCATCGGGACCTCCTCAGCCTCTTCATCATCCTCCAACTCTGCCAGCCTCGCCTTCCAGCCCTCAACGTCCCATGTGCTCTTGTCGAAGGCAGGATCCTGAGCTTCCGCAGCCATCTGCAGCTGGATCTTATACATGGCTATCGCAGCAGAAACCTTGGCATCCTGGGTGATATCATGCTTCTCATAATCAAAGTTTATCAGCATTTTGGCAGCTTCATCCTTGGTAGCTCGGAGCTCCTTCTCAAGATCAGCAATCTTGAGATCCTTCAGCACACCCATCTGTTGGAGGTCAGCAATTTGGCGATCTTGATCCTCAACGTGGCCAACATAAGTCTCTATTTCAGCAAATTTCTGCAAGGAAAACAAGGCATAACGTCAGAAACAAGTGATCCTCAAAACTGTCAGGATAACAAACAGGGGCAGTGATCCTTACCTCATTGAAGTAGTCCAGAAATTGTTGGCGGAGCAGGGGCAGACCTTGTAAATCCTCAGAGGCCTTTCTCTTCTTTCCTTTACCCCTAATAGGTGCTTTAGGGGCAGAAGCACTTGGGCTAGCAGGATTCTTCTTCCTTGAGGATTTCACGTTGGTCAGATCATCGATGCCAAACTTTGAGGCAGACTTAGAAGGTTTTCCAGCACCTACACAACCAAAATAAGATAAGTATTCTAATTACATTTGAAATCCTATACAGAATTACTTTATAAATATGAATACTTACTTGACATTGTGGCAGAGGCAGAGGATACTTCTTGAGAATCCTGGGTAGCAACCTGAAAAGTTCTTGTCTCCGGATCAAGCTTCTTAAAGGCCAAAAGTCTCTCTTTTGCAGCAGGTGTCAACTTCAGATGAGAGATGGAGATAGCTGCACAACAAACAGGAAAATATCAGTGATCCTCATCCTAAGGAACAAATTTTATGGTGATCCTTCCAGGATCCTCTATCCTACCATGAGTAGCCCACTCTTTGGGCAGATCCTTCCCATCAGGGATGGTATCTCTCCTAACAAAAAAGAACCGTCGCTTCCAGTTCGTGTCGTTCTTGGTAACTTTGAAGACAGGGTGATCCTCCCCAGCTTTGCGCTTAAACAAGTAGCGATGGGATCCGAAAGTGGTAAGATCATACATCTCAGCCAGCTCTGCCATACCAAGGTCTATCCCCTCTTGTTCAATGATCCTCTCAAGGGTGTATAACACCCTCCAGATCATGGGCATAGCCTGGATATAGCAGATGCCGGTAAGAGAGAAAAAGGATTTAGTGAACTGTGGGAAAGGATACGAATATCCTATCAAGAACGGAGTAACTGGGAAAGCTACCCAAGTATCAGAAATAAAATCACTCAAGGCAGTAGGGCTAAAAGATTTGAAAAGGGTGTTCGCCGGAAAACAATGACGGATTTTGTCAATGTAAGGATCAGTAAAACAACACCTCTCAGTGGGAGAATCCTTGATGATCCCTTGACTCTTCAAGGGACTGTTCTTCTTAGGATCCTTGTGTGGGGAGTTCCGGAGCAACATTTTTTCAAGACGATGGAAAGAAAAAGAAAAACAGAGCAAGCAAGATAGAAGGAGAAGGGGAATACCTGTTCAATCCTCTGATCGCGGTTATAAAGGGAAGAGTTCTCGAATTTAAATGCAAACGATCCTATCCCTATTTCTATTTATAATGATGATTCGTGCAGGGTTGTCACTTCCGTGACGTCAGATTGCAACGGATAGTTCCATTGTAACGGCTATATATCCGTTAAGTCAGTTAGAGATAAGACCGGCAAAATATAACTCGTTTATATTAGATAAATACTCCTTATATTTTGGGGGCAATTGTTAGGGCTGGATTTTTATGACTTATGATCCTTACATGTGATCCTAACCAGTGATCCTTGTTTCTTTGGCAGATAGTGATCCTCAGAAGAGTTCCAGGATCAGGATCACAGAGCATCCTAGGGATCCTCATACTAACGATTGTTCTCTTTGAATTTAATGTTGTCTTGCAGGAATTTCGAGTAGGATCCGCTCTTAACAACGTAAACAAGGAACCTATCATGCTACTTTGGTATATGCATAATCAAAGATGGACGTTGTGGATGATATGGAAACTCAGCACAATTTAAGGGCGATTATTTAGGCTAAATTTACTTCTATTTCTAAAGGGGTAACGAGCTAGTAGTTAGGTGATTTGCCTAAAATAGAACCACACACACTTGTATAAAGGGCACTCTTGAACATGCGGAAGACACAACACATTTCTCACACGCTTTGACACACGATACTATAGTGATCCCTGTACTTAGCTCGTTACCATCCGAAGTTGTAAAAATATTGTTTGTTATATTGAAGCTTGGTGATCGGTAGTTGCCATCACCCGAGGTTTTTTATGCCGGAGATCATTCATTGATCAAGGGCTTTTTCCTCGTATAAATCCTTGTGTCATTTGCGTATTTTACTTCAAAGTGATCCTTTACTTTGTTCATCATACCAAGTGTTTTGGTCAAAAATCACACAAGGATAATGTAACCAAACTTTATGAAAACGGGGTATGATGCTTGGTTAATTATGAAAGTAAAGGATCACTTCTGTGATAAAGATGCAAAGACACAATGATTTATACGAGGAAAAAGCCCTTGATCAATGAATGATCTCCGGCATAGAAAACCTCGGGTGATGGCAACTACCGATCACCAACTTCAATATAACAAAAATATGATTACAACTTTGGATGATAATGAGCTGAGTACAAGGATCACTATTGCATTTGGTGTCTAAGTGTGTGAGAGTTGCGTTGTATGTCGTGTGTCCCCTTCCAAATGATGGAGAAGTGATATTTATACATGTGTAGGTGACCTATTTTAGGTAGCTAAACTATTATTCAGCTCATTACCCCTTTAGAAATGAGATACAATCTAGCCTAAATAGCCGCCCATAAATCAAGCCTAGTTTCCATATCCTGTGCAACGTCTTTCTTCGATTAAGCTCTTGCCATATTTGTGAAGACGCGTCCCTGGATCATGATGTCTAGAGCATATCCTGCTAGATGTTCCTGCAAAACAATATTGTATTGAGCGGAAGTAGCCGTTAATATAAGGATCACTATAATGTCCCATGATCCTGATCCTGAAGTCCTCCTGAGCATCACTGTCGGCCAAAGGAACAAGGATCACTGGTTAGGATCACTTATAAGGATCACGTATAATAAAAATCCAGCCCTAACACCAAGCATCATTCCCCGTTTACATAAAGTTTGGTTGCATTATCCTTGTGTGATTTTTGACCAAAACAGATACAACTCCTGAAGTCCGGCTCGAGCAGACCTGCTGAGGATATCGTCACTCCATTACAGCCCAGAGCTTTGAACTTTAGTTCAGCTGTGTATACTGAGGATAATAGGGGGAATATTGTGCCCAACCTTCCTCAGAATCATACTCCTGAAATACCCTCCTCGGTTAGGATGTCAACCGTAAGGAGCTCAGGATATGCTTCGGGATATGGGCAGAACCCTCCGACTGGTAATGTATCTAATAATAATAATGCTATTGCCACTAACAGTGTTGGATCTCTGCAGGATACAGCTGTAACGTCGGAATTATCCAGGGAACTTCAGAAGCTAAAGGATATGATATCCAGTGTACCTGGGGTGGTGCAGCCAATTCCTGAAGTATCCCAGGATAGCCACAGGATATCTCGGTTCGTACGTCCTATATGTGATGCTGAAATCCCAAAAAGATTTCAGACTCCGAACATGAAGCTTTACGATGGAACCACGGATCCTGAAGAGCATATTGCCCAATATAGGGAAAGGATGGAGATCAACCCTATCCCTCCGGATCTCAAGGAAGCTTGCCTGTGCAAGGGTTTCGGTTCTACTTTGACAGGATCAGCCTTAAAATGGCTGTTAAATGTTCCTCCACATTCGATTACATCATTTGCCCACTTAGTGAATTTATTTAATAGTCAATTTTCTTGCAGTCGGAGTTTTGAAAAACTAACCAGTGATCTTTACAGGATAACTCAGGGACCTCAGGAATCCTTGAGGGATTATGTGAACAAATTCAGTCGAGAATCCTTGGACATCCCACATCTTGATGTTGCAACAGCTGTGCAAGCTTTTAAGATGGGGTTGCAAAAGGATTCTCAGTTTTATCAGGATCTTGTAATGAATCCCTGCAGGAATCTCGACGAGGCTCGTAATAGGGCTCTAAGATATATTCGATTGGAGGATGACAAGAAAATGCAAGAAAGGATGAATGCATCCTCAACATACGAATCGACTAACAGGAAGTCAGAATCCTCATATAAGCTATATCGCTCCAAGCCGTATGGCAGAAACGATAACAAGAGAGTGAATGCTGTTGAAGACGAGGATCCTGAAGAATATCCTGAATTATCTGAATATTGTTTTTCTGTTAATATACCTGAACTAATGTATGCTATGCAGGCTTTAGGAGATAAAGCCAGGTGGCCTCGGAAGAATCAACAAAAAGCTGATTGGAAGGATAAATCCAAATGGTGTGCCTTCCATGAAGATTTCGGACATGTTACGGAGGATTGCATCGCCCTGAGGAAGGAAATAAGCTATCTTCTGAGCAAAGGATATCTGAAGGACTTGCTGGGAAGGAAGAAAAATAAAGGACAGGATCCCGAGAAGGATCCTGAAAGAGCACCCTCACCTCCCGCGGATGCCAAGATAATCAACTTCATTTCGGGAGGATCCGACATTTGTGGGACTTCGTATTCGGCGGCGAAGAGACATGCAAAAGAAGCTAAGGCTGAGAGGGGAGACAAACCTGTCAGGATGACTACCCTCACAACTGACAAAATGATCACGTTTGACGCTGACGACAGGGATACTGTCCAGGATCCTCACCATGATGCTCTGGTAATAACGTTATATGTGGCTAACCATTTTGTACGTAGGATACTGGTTGATAATGGCAGTTCCGTCAACATAATCCAACTGGAGACTCTGAAGAGAATGAATGTGTCTCCAATGGATATCACTTCGAAGTCTATTGTGCTCGTTGGTTTCAGTGGAGAAGCTAGGAACACAGTGGGAGAGATAAAGCTGCCTGTATATGTTGAAGGAGTCAACAAGATACAACGTTTCTGTGTGATGGATTCTCTATCCTGCTATAACATCATCCTAGGAAGACCGTGGATTCACGATATGAAGGCCGTACCATCAACATATCACCAATGCATCAAGATCCCTACCCCTTGGGGAGTTGTCAAGATCGATAGTGATCAGCAAGAGGCGAAAGAATGTTACTCATCCTCAATGAAATACTCGACCAAACCAAGTGCAGCATAGCAATTAAAGATGCGGGCCCAGGATATCGTGGAGAATCCGGAGCAGGATGTAAAGAAAGTTATCCTGGATCAGGATAATCCTGATATCTCGGTGCTCGTAGGGACCAATATCCCTCAGGATATTGAAGAGCAATTAACTAACTTTCTGAAATGCAGGATGTCAACATTCGCATGGAAGCATGAGGACATGATAGGTATATCCAAAGACATTATTACTCACAAGCTTGGAATTGACAGGTCATTCAAGCCTATACAACAAAAGAGAAGGAAATTCGCCCCTGAGCGGAATGCAATTATCCAAGAGGAAGTTGAAAGATTATTGAAGTCCAGGATGATTAGGGAAGTCAAATTCCCTAGATGGCTAGCAAATGTGGTAGTGGTTCAAAAGAAGAATGGGAAATGGAGAGTCTGTGTAGACTACACAGACCTGAACAAAGCTTGTCCAAAAGACTCCTTCCCTCTGCCTCATATAGACTCGATGGTGGATGCCACTGCCGGTCATGAAATGTTAACCTTCATGGATGCATCCTCAGGATTCCAGCAGATTCAAATGGAACCTTCAGACCAGGAGGATACTGCTTTCATGACACCAACAGGTATTTACTGTTACACTGCTATGCCTTTCGGTTTGAAAAATGCAGGTGCAACGTACCAGAGATTGGTGAACATGATGTTTAAAGACAAACTGGGGGACACCATGGAGGTGTACATTGACGATATGGTGGTCAAATCCAAGAAAGCTGAGGATCATCTCCGGGATATTAAAGGAGCATTCGATATCCTGGATCAGTATAATATGAAACTTAATCCTGCAAAGTGCCATTTTGGAGTAGGGGCAGGAAAGTTTTTAGGATACATGGTGACAAAGAGAGGGATAGAGGCAAGCCCGGAGCAGATCAAGGCTATCTTGAATATAAAGTCACCCTCGAATATGAAGGATGTTCAGCGGTTAACAGGACGAGTGGCAGCCTTGAATAGGTTTATTTCAAGATCCTCGAAAAAATGTAAAGAATTCTATGATATCCTGAAAAAGAATAAGAAATTTGAATGGGGCGAGAAGCATGAAGCGGCCCTGCAGGATTTGAAACAGTATCTCTCAACCGCGCCTCTATTGATGAAGCCTGAGGATGGTGAACCACTACCCTGTATCTTGCAGTATCAGGGAATGCAGTAAGTGAAGTACTCGTAAAGGATCACGAAGGTCAGCAGTATCCTGTTTATTATGTTAGCAAAAGTTTGTTGAATGCTGAAACTAGATATTCTCACCTAGAAAAGCTAATATTGGCTCTAGTAATGGCATCAACAAAGCTTAGACATTATTTTGAAACGCATAGGATTCATGTTAAAACTAATTATCCTGTTAAGAATGTGCTTAGAAAACCGGAGATGTCAGGTAGAATGGCTAAGTGGTCGGTAAAGTTAAGTACCTATGATTTAATATATGAACCTAGAAATGCAATAAAGTCTCAGGCCCTAGCAGACTTTGTGGCTGATTTCAGTAGTGATATTCAAAATGAAGTAGACCTAGAAGTGCAACAACTAGGAGAAAACTTAGAATCCTGGATATTATATACTGATGGTGCATCTAATGTAAGGGGTGTAGGTTTAGGTATACTACTAAAATCGCCACAGGGGGACATACCCCAGGCTGTTAGATGTGAATTCCCTGCTACTAACAATGAGGCAGAGTATGAAGCTTTAATTGCAGGACTAGAATTGGCTAAGAATATGAATATCAAGAATTTGCAAGTATATGTTGATTCCTTGTTAATTACTAATCATTTTAATGGATCCTATGCAGTCAAGGGTGAGAAACTAATTGAATACCTTGGTATTCTTAAAAAATTAGCAGGATATTTCGATATTTTTACACTTGAACAGGTACCAAGAGAGGATAACGCCGAAGCAGACGCATTGACAAACTTGGGATCATCAATCAGGATACCAGAATGGACACCAATACCGATATTACATATCTTGTATCCTGCAACGGATCCTCAGGATAAAGAAGTAGCAGGTATTCAGAATCCTGGAGCGGTGTATCCTGAAGAGGATCCTAAATCCTGGACGACTCCAATCATGAGATATCTCAAGGAAGGACATATCCCCGAAGATGAAAATCCTAAGGCATTTAGGATGAAGGTATCACGATTCACTATTATAAATAATATTTTATATAAGAAATCTCTTGCAGGACCATACTTGAGATGCTTGGAGGATCCTGAAGCCAAAGAAGTACTTCGGGATATACATGAAGGGGATTGTGGTAACCGTACTTGTGACAACCCTCACTAAACCAGGTATCCGTACGATTTAATTAATAATTAATTGCTGCTTAATTACTGTGCTTAACTGAAATTGCTGACGAACTGCTACTTGATTTCTAGTACTTGTATATTCCTGCATCATACTTTGATTTCCGTCACTACATTATTTACAAGTTGAACCTTAGTGACAAACATGATGCACTAAAGCATAGTAGCATTAGAACGGATAACCTATTGAACATGCTGATAAAGCCAGCATCAGGCAGACACTGCCTCTAAGGGCCTGTATGAGCCAGAAATATTTTACTACACCCATAGTGAGTGTAGGGATACAAGGGTTGTAGAATTGCGTCTCTAGGAATAAGATATAATGACTGGATGTGCCTAAAACGTACTCTAAGCACGAAACACATCACTTTTATTAACATACTAGCTTCTGGCTAACTAATAAAGTGCCAAAACATGAGGAAAATATTCCTGACACTTTGCAGAATGAGTTGTGTCACTAAAAATATTATTTACGACACTTAAAAGCTTACTTAAGCACTTTAACGGATTACTATCCAACCGAACAACCGGACTATACCCGGAACATAAAAATATTGACAATAATATTATTGGTCTTTTTCTGAGCCAGTTAGGGTCCCTGAATACCCTAACACCCGCGTTAAAGCACAACATGTGACTAACTAAGTTAACCCCTAAATCTAACCTACTTAACTAAACTAAACTCTAACTATATACTTGAGATTGAACCAAGACCCCCCCCCTCATGTAATCGGCCCAACTAGGGGGAAACACAAGGGTACAAAGTTAGATTATTTTATTATAATTGCCTAATATCTAGGGAACATTGTAACCAATGGATTAAGAACAAGAGTTTGTCTATAAATACCAACACTTAGCACATAAGATCTTAACACTTCACAAACCACTCAACACATCTCTCTCTCTCTTGCTCCCAACTTTCGGCCGAACCCCCTTGGGTCACCACCACCATTTTCGAGCTTTGATCTTCTCATTCCAACATCATACAAGTCTTACGGGTCACGCATAAGGAGTCTTGGAGCAAGCGGAAGGCAAAGGACCTCGATATCTTGCTTTTATCCACCACCTTTTCGCATAGATTCTTCCCTAGCCCCGAGCTAGAGGTATAACACTTGAAACCCATACTCGAATCATTCTAAGGTGGTTAATAAGATTTATAACGGTTAAAATGCGGAAACTTATCTTTTGAAGCTTTAAAGGCTACTAAAACATGAATATTGTTGGATAAAAGCTTAATACTTGTGTAAAAGTTGTAGTATTAGAAAGTTGTGAATATTGAGGCCCGATCTACGTTGTGGTAGCTCGGATCATCGTTTAACCCGACTTTGTTAAGATCATAGATCTTGACATAAGCTTGTTTCTATCGGTACAAGGGTTAAAAGGTGAAACTCTACCACACGAGAAACATGAACTTGTGTAAAAGTATTTTTACTTGTAAAATAGTGTTTAAAACTAGCGGATCTACGTATCTGCAAGTGGTATTTTCAAAGGACCAAGTGTCGAGAAAATCATGTTTTCTAAAAGACGGATAACACACTAACAAGTGTGATTTTTACAAACCACAAGCGTATAAACACTTGTGAAATGAAAGATCCGACAAAATAACAATCTTTGTGAAAGATGACGGGAAGTTGTAAAGATGGATTTATTCTAAAAACGAGGTTTTTACAAGATTGAGTTACTTTATACAAAGATCCACAAAATATAACGGGATCTACACTATAGTTTTCGGAAAAACCACAAGTTCATGTGATTATGCGATTTACATGCTTGTCGACTAGTTTGATGTGTCAGAAATTGTTTGGTTGAATCAAGAAGTTGTTGAGATGATTTGGTAAAAGAAAATGATACGCTTGAAAGCGTGGCCACCTCCAGTTACAGGGGAAACTCTGGCGAAATTTTTCTAAAAATCTAACACTTAGAATTATTTACAAGTGTTAGAATTATTTTTGATATGTTTTCAAAATATATTTCGCCACGACTTTATTTACAAATATTCGGAGGTGGGATTTTCACAAAATTAAACGTGGTAAATATATATTTGGTAAATATAATTTTTCACAACACTGTTTATGATTATTTTGTGAAAATACATAAATATTATTTTTAGAGTAAAAATAATATTTACAAACGTTGACGAATCCAAAATAATACAAACGCTTTCACGATAAACATATAAGTTACAACGGTAATTATTATTACCACACGATTACTAAAACGTAACTTACGCATTATACGGAAATGATTATGAACGTATATTTTATCAATGTATTATTTTTGGGGAAAAATTATGTGAAATGGAAATATAATATTTTTGAGAAAAATATTTATATTTGGAATGAAGATATATTAAGTGAGACTTAATATTATAAATTGAACGCACATGTATTAAATCCCCCATCCTTGGGAAGGAGATTAACTACCAAGTACATGCAAAATATAAACACGAAATAGTTGTCTAACTATTTCCCAAAAACCCAAACTATAAAGCTAAGGCACGGCCATCCGTCTAATAGAATTAGTACATGTAGGTCGTCGCACAGCTGACATTCGGAGTACTTGGTAGAGACGCACTGACTGTGAGTTCATGTCCCCCTTTTCTCTTAACTGTTTTCAGTTTTCTAAACTGCGGGGGTGAAATACATGTTACTATGATTATGAATAAGTTTATACATGGTATGGTTAGCGTAAGGAGGGTTACTTTTTAGATCATGTGAATGGGTAGGCGGAAACTTGAGGTCATTAATCCTCAGGGTAGGACCGAGGGGCAGGAGCGATAGATCTATTTGGGTGTAGCGAGCCCAGTCCCAGGCCCAACATAGCGGACCTTGGGATGACTTTGTACCCGACGCATAAATCTGCTAGGTTTGAGCCTTCCTACTTGCATTTCACACATATCAATGGCCTTGCAAACCATTGGTGATCTCTTTTTCCTTATTTGCTACATACCAGGATTTTTGATAAATACAAAGGTTTACTTACTCACTTACACATGAACTCGCTCAACATTATTGTTGATTTTTCAACTTACATGTATTTCAGGGAATTAAAAGATCTGGCACGGTATGGCGCGTTTTCCCGCTGCATTAGTTTCCAAGGTCATCTGGGGTTTAGGGAATGTGACTCTTTCCTGGACAAGTCACAGTCCTTAAACTGTGTTTATGATATGTTTGAGTTTGTATTGTCTGTTGAACAAGATTATGGTTGTTAGGGTGTTTCCCGTTAAAACAATGTTATGGTATATTTGGTTTTAAAACTTAATGGATGAGTCTTGCATGTTTTTAATTCATATAGCTTTGTTATGATTTAAGCTATGGTATTAAGAAGTCACACCAAATTAACCACGCTTCCGCAAAGCCAGGGTGTGACAGTACTGGGGGCATGTCATTATTTTCAAAAGTATTAAGGACAGGATATTATTGGCCAACAATGAGAAAAGATGCCGCAGAGTATGCTCGGAGATGTGATGCGTGTCAAAGACATAGTAACATATTGCATCAGCCCGCTGAACCATTATATCCTATTGTTTCCCCTTGGCCATTTATGAAGTGGGGCATGGATATAGTAGGAAAGTTACCAAAAGCCCCGGGAGGAAAAGTTTTTATGCTAGCAATGACGCACTATTTCTCTAAGTGGGTTGAAGCGGAAGCATTTGTTCAAGTTAGAGACCAAGAAGTTGTATCCTTCATAAAGAGGAATATCCTGACTAGATTTGGAGTACCAGCCGAAATAATCTGTGACAATGGTCCTCAGTTTATAAGCAAGAGAACTACTGACTTTTGCAAGAGTTGGGGAATCAAAATGATAACGTCTACTCCGGTACATCCTCAAGCGAATGGACAAGCAGAATCCTCAAACAAGATAATTGTCAATAACTTAAAGAAAAGGCTTGGAGCCAAAAAAAGGAAGATGGGCAGAAGAATTACCCTTTGTTTTATGGGCTGATAGGACAACAGTAAAGAATGCAACGGGCCAAACCCCATTCTCCTTGGAATTTGGAGCAGAAGCAATGATTCCGACGGAAATGACAATACCCACTGCAAGATCTACCCTAAGTGATCCTGAGCAGAATCCTGAAGCTTTGAGTCAGGATTTAGACACTGTAGATGAGAAAAGAGATGCGGCAAAGCTAAGGATGGCAGTATATCAACAGAGAATATCCAGGGCATATAACAAGAACATTAGGACCAGAAGATTTAAGGTTGGAGATTGGGTGCTAAGAAAGGCTTTTCAGAATACTACTAATCCTGCCGATGGCAAGTGTTAGGGCAGGATTTTTATGACCTGTGATCCTTACATGATATCCTAACAAGCGATCCTTGTTTATTTGGCAGATAGTGATCCTCAGAAGAGCTTCAGGATCAGGATCATGGATCATCCTAAGGATCCTCATACTAACGATTGTTCTCTTTATATTTAATGTTGTTTTGCAGGAATTACGAGTTGGACCTGGTCTTGGCAACGTTATTAAGGAATCTTTCACGCTAATTTCGCACATACGTAACCAGAAATAGACGTTGTGGAGAATATGGAAACTTAGCACAATTTACGGGCAATTAGTTAGGCTAAATTTACTTCTATTTCTAAAGGGGTAACGAGCTAGTAGTTAGGTGACTTGCCTAAAATTCAACCACACACACTTATATAAAGGGCACTCTACAACATTCGGAAGACACAACACATTTCTTACACGTAATAGCATACAACACCGTAGTGATCCTTGTACCTAGCTCGTTACCATCCAAAGTTGTAAACTTTGTTTGTTATATTGAAGTTTGGTGATCGGTAGTTTCCATCACCCGAGGTTTTTATGCCGGAGATCATTCATTGATCAAGGGCTTTTTCCTCGTATAAATCCTTGTGTCACTTGTGCAATTTACATTTAAGTGATCCTTATCTTTGTTCATCATACCAAGCATCATTCCCCGTTTACAAAGAGTTTGGTTGCATTATCCTTGTGTGATTATTGACCAAAACAGTTTGGCGCCCACCGTGGGGCAATTGGTGCTTCATTCATAAGAAAATTTTTCTGTTGGTGATCATTCCGGAGCGTTGCATGGCTTCATCATTGAAGAATACCTCCACAGCGATGTCGGCAGTCAATTCATCTCAGGGCATTCTACCTTTGCCTCCACCAACTGCTGGATCTCAGAAAAATGCTGAGAAGAGACCTACTCCCATTTTCTCTAAAACTCCATCTTCTTCTGCTCTAACTTCTTCTGCTCCCAGTACTAGTGATATATTTACTTTGATTTTGCAGATGAGGGATCGTATTCAGTGGCAGGATGAAACTAATGACAGGATCCTTGAGGAAATCAGAGATCTCAAAAGACAGAAGAAAACGACAGAGGATCATTCTCCACTGATGCCCAAATCTCTGAATTTTGATACTCCGATGATTACTTCTCAGCCATCAGAGGTCCCAGACATTCAACATGTGGGTGGATCAAAAGGAATACACTACGGCTCAGCAACAGTGACTCAGGCATTGGGTTCATATTTCCAGCCAGCAGGATCCTATACTCAGCATATGGGATCCTTCATGAATTCAGGAGCCTACTCAGGAGCACAGCAGGTTCTAGGATCCTCCTTTGTTCCAGGATCATCCCAGGTTCAAGGATCCTCCTTTGTTCCAGGATCATCCCAGGTTCAAGGATCCTCCTTTGTTCCAGGATCATCCCAGGTTCAAGGATCCTCCTTCGTTCCAGGATCACCCCAAGTTCAGGGATCCCTCCAGATGCCAGGATCCTTGAAGAGTTTGCAAACAGGAAGTTCAGATGTCCATCAAGGAGATTTTATTCCAATGCAGACCATTGCTTCCACTGGTCCCTCCATCATCCCAGAATCCCAGCAATATGGATTCACATCCAATGTTCCTAACTTGAACCCGATGGGAGGTAACACTTTTAATAATTCTCTTACCACTAACCATGGATTCATGCAGGATACAGGTATCAACCATGCTATGGCCAGAGAACTGCAGAAACTAAAGGATATGATATCAAGTGTTCCAGGGGTAGTCAAACCTATCCCAGAGATTGCAGATGGAAGCCATAAGGTATCTCGTTTTGCACCACCAATTTGTGATGCTGAGATACCCAAAAGATTCCATATTCCAACTATGAAGCTGTATGATGGTACAACGGATCCTGAGGAACACATAGCACAATACAGAGAGAGGATGGAGATCAATCCGATTCCAGAAAGGTTAAAGGAAGCATGCCTATGCAAGGGATTTGGATCCACTCTTACTGGATCAGCTCTTAAATGGCTGCTAAGTCTTCCCCCTTACTCTATTACTTCGTTTGCTAATTTAGTTAACTTATTCAATAATCAATTTTCTTGTAGCAGAAAATTTGAACGATTGACAAGTGATTTATATAGGATAACTCAGGGTCATAATGAATCATTAAGGGATTATATAACCAAATTTAGTAAAGAATCCTTGGACATTCCCAACTTGGATATAGCCACAGCTGTCGAGGCCTTCAAAATGGGGTTGCTTAGGGATTCATTGTTCTATGATGATCTTGTTATGACACCATGCAGGAACCTAGACGAAGTAAGGACTCGGGCACTCAGGTTCATCCGGCTAGAGGATGACAAAAGGATCCAGGAGAGACAAGTAGGATCCTCAAAACAAGAAAAGCAAGGATCCTCTTTCAAAAACAACAAATTCAAATCCTACAACAGAACTGACAACCAGAACGTGCATGCTGTTGACCAAGAAGAGGATGATGAGGATTATCCTCTGATTTCTGAATACTGTTTTTCCGTTGATAACCATGAACTAATCTTTGCAATGCAGAATCTAGGAGAAAAAGCTAGATGGCCCAGGAAAAATGACAAACCAGCCGCAGCTAAAGATAAATCAAAGTGGTGTGCATACCATGAGGATTTTGGGCATTTGACAGAGGAATGCATCGCATTGAGAAAGGAAATTGGATATCTGCTAAGCAAGGGGCATTTAAAAGAGTTGTTGGGAAGAAAAAAGCCAAGGACTCGGGATCCTGAAAGGATCCCTGAAAAAGCTCCAGCTCCTCTGGCAGATGCACAAGTGATAAACTTTATTTCCGGAGGATCAGACATCTGTGGTACATCCTTTTCAGCAGCTAAAAGGCATGCAAAGGAGGCTAAAATGGATAATGGAGAAAGACCTATTCGAACATCAAGTGTCTCGGAAGGAAAAGTGATAACCTTTGATGAGGATGATCGCGTAGACATCCAGGATCCTCATCATGATAGTTTAGTTATTACTCTCTTTATTTCTAACCATTTTGTCCGCAGGATCCTAATTGACGGAGGAAGCTCAGTAAACATCATCCAGCTTGATGTTCTGAAGAAAATGGGTATTCCTGAATCAGACATCACACCAAGATCCTCCGTGCTTGTGGGATTTAGTGGCGAAACTAAGAAAACCCTGGGGGACATCAAACTCCCAATTTACGTGGAAGGATTACATAATTATCAGAAATTTTGTGTTATTGTTTGTTTATCTTTTTGTAATGTTATCCTTGGCAGGCCCTGGATACACGATATGAAGGCAGTCCCATCCACCTACCATCAATGTGTGAAGCTCACTAGCCCTTGGGGAATAATCAAGATCGATAGTGATCAGCAGGAGGCTAAGGATTGTTGCACCTCATCAATGAAACCAGCCTCGAAATCAAGGGAGCAATAGCAATTAAAGTATCCTCCAAGGGATGTCTTGGAGGCAAGAGAGCAGGATGTGGACGAAATCCTCTTGGATCCTGATGATCCTGAATCCAAAATCTATATCGGATCAGGGATCCTTGGACAAATGAAAGAAGACATTGTATCCTTCCTCAAAAGAAGAAAATCTACCTTTGCATGGAAACATGAGGATATGACAGGTATATCTAAGGATATTATCACTCATAAACTTGGCAATGACAGGTCAGTTAAACCAATCCATCAAAAAAGGAGAAAGTTTGCACCAGAAAGAAATGCCATTATCCAGGAAGAGGTAGAAAGATTACTACGAGCAGGTATGATTAGAGAAGTAAAGTATCCAAAATGGCTGGCCAATGTGGTTGTTGTTCAAAAGAAAAATGGAAAGTGGAAGGTATGTGTCGATTTTACTGATTTAAATAAGGCATGTCCCAAGGATCCTTTCCCATTACCCCACATTGATTCCATGGTGGATGCAACGGCGGGTCATGAACTGTTAACCTTTATGGATGCATCATCTGGATTCCAACAAATTTAGATGGAACCATCTGACCAAGAGGATACGGCTTTTATGACCCCAACCGGTTTATATTGCTATATTGCTATGCCGTTTGGATTAAGGAATGCAGGTGCAACATATCAAAGGCTGGTGAACATGATGTTCAAAGATCAGATTGGACAAACTATGGAAGTATACATAGACGATATGGTAGTAAAATCCAAGAAAGCTGAGGATCACCTGAGAGACTTGGAGGAAGCATTTGATATCCTTGATAGTTTTAACATGAAGCTTAATCCTTCAAAATGTCACTTTGGTGTTAAAGCAGGCAAATTCTTAGGATATATGGTAACCCAGAGGGGCATTGAAGCAAGCCCGGAACAAATCAAAGCATTGGTGAATATCAAATCCCCTTCCAACGCTAAGGATGTGCAAAGACTAACAGGCAGGATAGCAGCTTTAAACAGATTCATATCCAAATCCTCAGAAAAGTGTAAAGAATTCTATGATATCCTAAGAAAGAACAAGAAATTCGAATGGACTGAAAAGCATGAGAATGCTTTACAAGCCCTCAAAGAATACATGTCCTCAGCTCCAGCATTGATGAAACCAGAAAAAGGAGATGTGTTATCCTTATATCTTGCGGTATCCTCAAAAGCAGTAAGTGCAGTCCTTGTTAAGGATCATGAAGGTACACAATATCCTGTCTATTATGTAAGTAAGAGTTTACTTGATGCTGAATCCAGGTATTCACACCTTGAAAAACTTATTCTTGCATTAATTATGGCATCTACTAAACTAAGACATTATTTTGAAACCCATGTTATTGTTGTTAGAACTAATTTTCCAATTAAGAATGTCCTCAGGAAACCAGAGATGTCTGGAATGATGGCTAAGTGGGCAGTAAAGCTTAGTGCCCATGATATAAGATATGAGCCTAGAACAGCCATCAAATCTCAAGCATTAGCGGACTTTGTGGCTGATTTCAGTAGTGATTTACAAAAGGAAGCCGAATTGGAAGTCCAGCAGCTGGATGAAACCAAGGATCCTTGGATACTACATACTGATGGATCCTCAAATGTTAAAGGCACGGGGCTTGGTATACTACTAAAATCGCCACAGGGGGACATAATACCCCACTCCATAGCTTGTGAGTTCCAAGCCACTAATAATGAGGCTGAATATGAAGCCTTGATTGCTGGTTTGCAAATTGCTAAGCATATGGGGATCAGGTATCTTGAGGTATACATGGATTCATTGTTAATCACTAATCACTTTAATGGATCCTATGCTGTTAAAGGCGAAAAATTAACCAAATATTTAGAGATAGTCAAAGAATTGGCACTCTCCTTTGTTTTCTTTAGTTTGACACAGGTACCAAGGGAAGAAAATACAGAAGCTGATGCATTGGCCAATCTAGGATCATCTTTGAAGATCCCAGAGGATATAAGTATCCCTATCATCCATATCCTGGCTCCTGCTATTGAAAATCAGGTGGCCATGGAAATAGAAGAGGATTCTGTGATGATCCCTAGTGAGGATACTCAATCTTGTTCAGGATCATGGATCTCACCAATCATGAGATACTTACAACACGGAGAGATTCCTGTGGGAGAAAACCCTAGGGCTTTCAGAATTAAGGTATCTCAATTCACAATCTTAAATAATATGCTGTATAAGCGATCTCTTGCAGGACCATATTTAAGATGTATCGAGGATCCTGAAGTTCAAAAAGTTTTAAAAGACTTCCATGAAGGAGATTGTGGAAACCACACTGGGGGCAGGGCATTGTTCTCAAGGATCTTAAGGACAGGATACTACTGGCCAACTATGAAAAGGGATGTTGTGGAGTATGCTAAGAAGTGTGATCCTTGTCAAAGACACAACAATATCCTTCATTAGCCGGCTGAATTTCTACATCATATACCATCTTCTTGGCCATTCATGAGATGGGGGATGGATATAGTTGGCAAGCTCCCTAAGGCACCTGGTGGGAAAGTGTTCATGCTTGCTATGACTGACTACTTCTCCAAGTGGATAGAGGCTGAGGCTTTTGCCCAAGTCAGAGAAAAGGAAGTTATATCCTTTATTAAGAGAAATATTATAACTAGATTCGGCATTCCTTCTGAAATTGTATGTGATAATGGTTCCCAATTTATTGGGAGCAGAACTACTAACTTTTGTGACAGCTGGGGGATTAAGATGATAACATCAACACCAGTCCACCCACAAGCTAATGGTCAAGCACAATCATCCAACAAGATCATCATCAACAATTTGAAGAAGAAACTTGGATCCAAGAAGGGGAAATGGGCAGAAGAATTACCTTATGTGCTTTGGGCTGATAGGACAACCCCCAAGAATGCTACTGGTCAAACACCATTCTCTTTGGTATTTGGGGCAGAATCAGTGATCCCAACAGAAATGGTGGTTCCAACTGCTAGAACAAGTACCCTTGATCCTGAGGAAAACGATCAGAACTTGGTTCAAGACTTGGATACTATTGAGGAAATCAGGGATTTGGCTAGGATAAGGATGGCTAGCTGTTTTGGTCAAAAATCACACAAGGATAATGTAACCAAACTTTATGAAAACGGGGTATGATGCTTGGTTAATTATGAAAGTAAAGGATCACTTCTGTGATAAAGATGCAAAGACACAATGATTTATACGAGGAAAAAGCCCTTGATCAATGAATGATCTCCGGCATAAAAAACCTCGGGTGATGGCAACTACCGATCACCAACTTCAATATAACAAAAATATGATTACAACTTTGGATGATAATGAGCTGAGTACAAGGATCACTATTGCATTTGGTGTCTAAGTGTGTGAGAGTTGCGTTGTATGTCGTGTGTCCCCTTCCAAATGATGGAGAAGTGATATTTATACATGTGTAGGTGACCTATTTTAGGTAGCTAAACTAATATTCAGCTCATTACCCCTTTAGAAATGAGATACAATCTAGCCTAAATAGCCGCCCATAAATCAAGCCATGTTTCCATATCCTGTGCAACGTCTATCTCTGATTTAGCTCTTTCCATAATTGTGAAGACGCGTCCCTGGATCATGACGCCTAGAGCGTATTCTGCTAGATGTTCCTGCGAAACAATATTGTATTAAGTCGAAGTGGCCGTTAGTATGAGGATCACCATAATGTCCCATGATCCTGATCCTGAAGTCCTGCTGAGGATCACTGTCTGCCAAAGAAACAAGGATCACTGGTTAGGATCATGTGTAAGGATCACCTATAATAAAAAATCCAGCCCTAACAATTGCCCCCAAAATATAAGGAGTTGATTGTAAATTAACGAGTTGTATTTTGTTTTGATCTTATCTCCAACGGGCAACTCCGAGTAACTAGCCGTTAATATTGAACTAGCCGTTACGATCATTACGTCATGGATGTGACAATCCCTGCAAATCATGATTATAAATAGGAGATAGGGTGAGGATCAGTTTGTATTTAAATTCAAGATACACTCCCTTTATATTCTGCACCGAAAATTGATCAGGTATCTTTCTCTCTTTCTTTTCTCTTTGCTCTGTTTTCTGCTTCTACTCTGTTTTCGTCCCGTCACAAACATGTTGCTCCGGAATTCTCCACACAAGGATCCCAAGAAGGATAGTCCCTTAAAAAGCCAGGGGATTATCAAGGATTCTCCTACGGAGAGGTGTTGTTTCACTGATGTTCACATAGACAGAATTCGTCATTGTTTCCCGGCGAATGCTGTTTTCAAATCCTTCACACCTACCGCTCTGAGTGACTCTGTTTCGAATACCTGGGTGGCTTTTCCTGCTACTCCATTCACCATAGGGTATTCATATCCTTTCCCATCGTTCACCCAATCTTTCTTTTCCTTAACCGGCATCTCATATATCCAAGCTATGCCGATGATCTGGAGGGTTCTGTATACCTTTGAGAGGATCATCGAGCAGGAAGGGATTGATCTGGGGATGGCGGAGTTAGCTGAGTTTTACGATCTCACCACATTCGGTTCTCACCGGTATTTGTTGAAACGGAAAGCCGGGGAGGATCATCCTGTTTTCAAGGTTACTAAGAACGATTCAAACTGGAAGCGTCGCTTTTTCTTTGTTAGGAGGGATTCCATCCCAGATGGGGAGGATCTGCCCAAGGAATGGGCCATTCATGGTAGGATAGAGGATCCTCGAAGGATCACTATCAGCCTTGTCTCATATAATGAGGATCACTAATATCTCTTTTTATCTTTTGTGCAGCTATATCCATTGCTCATTTGAAATTAAGCCCTGCTGCAAAAGAGAGAGTCCTAGCTTTTAAAAAGCTTGATCCTGAAGTTAGAAGCTTCCAAGTCACTATCCAAGATTCTCAAGAGATATCCTCTGCATCTGCCACAATGTCAAGTAAGTATCCTCATAGAAAGTAAGTTTTATGTAAGAGTATTTAATTTAACAAGGGAACTTATCTTGTTTCTGAATTGTGTAGGTGCTGGAAAATCTGCCAGGTCTGTTAAATCTGCCTCCAAATTTGGGATAAGTGATCTTGCCAATGTCACGTCTTCAAAGAAGAAGGCTCCTGCTGCCAGTCCTTCAGCATCAACTCCTAAAGCGCCTATCCGAGGCAAAGGGAAGAAGAGGAAGGCTTCAGATGATCTCCAGGGATTTCCCCTCCTCCGTCAGCAATTCCTCGACTACGTGAATGAGGTAGGGATCACTGCCCCTGTTGGTTATCCGTCTCGCATATCCTGTTTGTGTATCCTGCTTTCTTTGAGGATCATCTGGTCCTAAGCTTATCTTTTTTCTCCTGTTGCAGAAACTTGCCGAGATTGAGACCTATCTTGGCCATGTTGAGGACCAGGAGAGCCAAATTGCCGACCTCCAGCAAATGGGTGTGTTAAAGGATCTCAAGATAGGAGATCTTGAGAAGGAACTCCGGGTCATGAAGGCTGAGGCTGCTCAGAGGTTGATCGATATGGATAACGAGAAGCAGGAGATCACCCAAGATGCTAAGGTCTCCGCGGCAATTGCTATGTATAAGATACAACTTCAGATGGCCGAGGAGGCTCAGGATCCTACCTTTGACAAAAGCTCGTGGGATGTTGAAGGTTGGAAGGCAAGGCTGGCAGACCTGGAGGACGAGGATGAGGCTGAGGATATCCCAATGCTGGAGGGAGGTGATGCTGACAAGGATCAAGGTGGAGCAGCCGGTGGTGATGGAGCAGCAAAGGAGTAGGCTGCATGATTGGGCGATGATGGATATTGTTGACTAGGCCGGAGCCCAATTTTTTTAGGTTTGGTAGTGGTTTTTGTGGTTGTTGATGGTTTGAGACAATTATGGTTTGTAATCTTCGAACAATAGTTTTTAGGGTTAAGGATCCTGGATCCTTTGAACAATGGGTAGGATTGCAAAAGGTGGAGGGATCCTCTGTTTGGGGGATGAAACCTTTGTGATCCTGCCGCTTTTTAATTTCCTGCATAATGCTAAGACCGCATAGACAATGGACACCCTTTGCCAACCCATGTGGACGGGCCACGTTTTGCTGGTAGAAATGTGGGTTGGCAATTTTTACAACTTTTTGAAAGGGTTAATGATCCTTTTATTTAATAATATAACTTAACTTTTCTGGCTTGTCTCGTGTTGTTATCCTTATCTTCTTGTTTCTCAGTTGTTTTTGTAGTATATTTTAAAGTAGCAAGAGTTGAAAATATGTTATCCAAATTTAGGATATGATCCTAGATCAAATATCCTGATATTGAAAGTTTTCAAAGTATTTTAGTTTAAGGATCATAGGTTTGGTTGTCAAAGTATAAGGGTCGGTTAGGATAATGAATATAATCAAAATAGTCAAGGATCATACCTGAGGACCCAAGTTAGGATCCTTACCTTCAATCAAGACAATCATAGATAAGACTTTGATAGTTAATAAGGATTAAGGATCCTTATATGTTTAGACATCCAAAACCTGAAAAGTGAGATATAACTTGGGACTAAGCCAATGTAAAAGATAAATTAGTAACTGGGGACATGCCCAAAGGATAACTGGGGATGATCCCGGGGGATCACTGGGGACAAAACCCAAAGGATAACTGGGGACAAGCCCAAAGAATAACTGGGGACAAGCCCAAAGAATCGTATGTAAACTGGAGTATGGCCCTTTTCTGGCGACTATCCAAACTTAGTGACATGAAAATGTCAAAACCTTAGCTAACGTGAAAACGTTAGAAACCTTAGGAACGGATGTATGGTACGTCTACCATTATACGTAGGATCCTAAATATAGCCAGTACGATGAGGTTGTCAGCCCCGAAAGTGGGTACTGGTCCCAAAGACGTGAACTATACCAGGATCATCGTGCGCTGCTGGCGGAAACTGGGGATAATCCCAAGGATAACTGGGGTTGGACCCAAGGATCTGTGGTGCTTTTGGAGATCTTTGACGATTTGCTGAAGATACCTGAACTATCATAACTCAAATGGTTTGTGAGTAGAGGATGAAGGATACATGATCCTTATCCTTAGGTAAAAAGTAAGAAAATGCAATAGTTTTAGGATAAGCATATTACCAGAGTAAGGATCACTGATATCTCCGGGATCCTTCAAGGATACTTCAATGTAAGGATCACATGCATGAAGGATCATGTTCACATGAAATATTTCTTTAAGTGAACAGCATTCCAGGCTCTTGGTAACAAGTTTCCTTCCATGGTTAGCAACCTGTATGCCCCCTTTCCTGCTTCAGCTTCAATCAAGTAGGGACCTTCCCATTTTGGTGCGAGCTTCCCGTCAGCAGGATTGATAGTATTTTGAAATGCTTTTCTCAACACCATATCTCCGACTTGGAACTTCCTTATCCTGACATTTTTGTTGTAGGTACCAGCCATTCTTTGTTGGTAGCTTGCCATCCTTATTCTAGCTAGATCCCTGATTTCCTCAATAGTATCCAAATCCTGAGCTAGGATTGCAGCATTTTCTTCAGGATTACGAGCAATTGTTCTAGCAGTTGGGATCACCATCTCTGTTGGGATCACCATCTCTGTTGGGATCACTGCTTCTGCCCCAAATACTAAAGAGAAAGGTGTTTGACCAGTGGCATTCTTGGGAGTTGTCCTATCAGCCCATAGCACATAAGGTAACTCCTCTGCCCATTTTCCTTTCTTGGATCCTAGCTTCTTCTTCAGATTGTTGATGATGATCTTGTTGGATGATTCTGCTTGACCATTGGCTTGTGGATGAACTGGTGTTGATGTTATCATCTTGATTCCCCAACTGTCACAAAAGTTAGTGGTTCTGCTTCCAATGAATTGGGAGCCATTATCACATATAATTTCAGAGGGAATGCCAAATCTAGTTATAATGTTTCTTTTAATGAAGGATATGACTTCCTTTTCTCTGACTTGAGCGAAGGCTTCAGCTTCTATCCACTTGGAAAAATAGTCAGTCATGGCAAGCATAAATACTTTTCCACCAGGTGCTTTAGGGAGCTTGCCAACTATATCCATTCCCCATCTCATGAATGGCCAAGAGGATGGTATTGGGTGTAAAAATTCAGCTGGCTGATAGAGGATATTGCTATTCCTTTGGCAAGGATCACATTTCTTAGCATACTCTACAGCATCCCTTTTCATGGTTGGCCAGTAGTATTCTGTTCTAAGGATCCTTGAGAATAATGCCCTGCCCCCAGTGTGGTTTCCACAATCTCCTTCATGGAAGTCCCTCAACACTTCTTCAATTTCAGGATCCTCAATACATCTTAAATATGGTCCTGCAAGGGATCGTTTATATAGCACATTATTCAAGATTGTAAATTGAGATACCTTGATCCTGAAAGCTCTAGGATTTTCTCCCATTGGAATCTCTCCGTGTTGCAAGTATTTCATGATTGGTGGGATCCATGATCCTGAATAAGATTGAGCTTCTTCACTAGGGATTACTGCAGTATCCTCTTCTATTTCCATGGCCACTTGATTTTCAATAGCAGGAGCCAGGATATGGATGATAGGGATACTTATGTCTTCTGGAATTTTTAAGGATGATCCTAGGTTGGCCAATGCATCAGCTTCCGTGTTATCCTCCCTTGGTACCTGTGTTAAGCTAAAAGAAACAAAAGAGAGTGCCAATTCTTTGACTATCTCTAAATATTTGGTTAGTTTTTCACCTTTAACAGCATAGGATCCATTAAAGTGATTGGTGATCAATAATGAGTCTACATATACTTCGAGATATTTTACCCCCATATCCTTAGCAATTTGTAAGCCAGCAATTAAGGCTTCATATTCAGCCTCATTGTTAGTTGCTTGGAACTCACAGGCTATGGAGTGGGGTATTATGTCCCCCTGTGGCGATTTTAGTAGGATCCCTAGCCCTGTGCCTTTGATATTTGAGGATCCGTCAGTGTGTAGTATCCAAGGATCCTTGGTCTCATCCAGTTGCTGGACCTCCAATTCCGCTTCTTTTTGTAGATCACTACTGAAATCAGCCACAAAGTCAGCTAGTGCTTGAGATTTAATGGCTGTTCTTGGTTCATATCTTATATCATGGGCACTAAGCTTCACTGCCCACTTAGCCATCCTCCCTGACATCTCCGGTTTCCTGAGGACATTCTTAATTGGAAAATTAGTTTTAACAACAATAGTATGGGTTTCAAAATAATGCCTTAACTTAGTGGGATGCCATGATTAATGTAAGAATAAGTTTTTCGAGGTGTGAGTACCTGGATTCGGCATCAAGCAAACTTTTACTTACATAGTAGATAGGATATTGTGTACCTTCATGATCCTTGACAAGGACTGCACTTACAGCGGTTGAGGATACCGCCAGGTATAAGGATAACACATCTCCTTTTTCCGGTTTTGCTAATGCTGGTGCTGAGGACATATATTCTTTAAGGGCTTGTAAAGCGTTCTCATGTTTCTCAGTCCATTCAAACTTCTTATTCTTCCTTAGGATATCGTAGAATTCTTTGCATTTTTCTGAGGATTTCGATATGAACATGTTCAAAGCTGCTATCCTGCCTGTCAGTCTTTGAACATCCTTGGCATTGGCAGGAGATTTGATATTTATTAATGCTTTGATTTGTTCCGGGCTTGCTTCAATGCCCCTCTGTTTTTCCATGTATCCTAAGAACTTTCCTGCCTTAACACCAAAATGGCATTTTGAAGGATTAAGTTTCATGTTGTAATTATCAAGGATATCGAATGCTTCTTCCAAGTCCCTTAGGTGATCCTCAGCTTTCTTTGACTTGACCACCATATCATCTATGTACACCTCCATAGTTTTTTCCGATTTGATCTTTGAACATCATATTTACCAGCCTTTGATATGTTGCACCTGCATTTCTTAGTCCAAAAGGCATGGCAATATAACAATATAAACCGGTTGGGGTCATAAAGGCTGTATCCTCTTGGTCAGATGGTTCCATCTGAATTTGTTGGAATCCAGATGATGCATCCATAAAGGTTAACAGTTCATGCCCCGCTGTTGCATTCACCATGGAGTCAATGTGGGGTAATGGGAAAGGATCCTTGGGACATGCCTTATTCAAATCAGTGAAATCGAC